>NC_134099.1:149622680-149967680 GCF_000715075.1 Nicotiana tabacum | reverse complement strand
CCAAGAAGTTAATTAAATTTTCATTTTAGTATTTGCTAAAATCATTTTCTTTATATATTAAACAATAAATATTGAAATTCGCAGAAATAAACATAAAGTCTTTAACAAACTTAATATTGAACAATCTCATAATCATCCCAGAACCCGGTGTCACAAGTGCATGAGCTATCTCTAGGAAACAGTGTATTACAACAACCATTCGGAATACAAATTGGACAGAAAGTAAATACAGTAATCTGAAAGAGACTCTACTGGTTGCGGGTCGTCTCGAGAAGTGCAGCTCACCTAAGTCTCCGTATCAACCATGCTGCTATGCCCACTAGGCCACTAGAGATACATGTGCATGTGCAATAAAATGCACAGCAAGTGTAGCATGAGTACAAAAACAACGTGTACTCGGTAAGTATCCCATCTAATCTCGAAAAAGTAGAGACGAGAGGTCGATTTTGACACTTACTAGGGGTCCAATAATAATAATACCAATATTATAGAAAATCGGGGATTTTTATAAAAATGACTTTAACTCAATAGCATGAGGCAAGTAAACAATTCTTTTATTAATAGGAAATTTCCAAATTTATTTTCGTCATTTATACATTTATGTCAGGACAGGGAGGCAATATCATCATTTATCGATTTGCAAGTCAAGTCATACAAGCATGCGCAAACCATGCCGAGGTTGTACGGCCCGATCCAACAATATTTAAATTGTGCACTACTAGAGGGTCGAATGGCGCGAACCATAGATGCATCTATTTAATCTACCGAGGCATTCGGCCCATTCTACAATAGATAAACACATTCAAACAGTCAAATCAAGAATTTATCAAGGAGCAATTATTCAGAAAAGGCAAGCTTTTCTTTTAAAAATCAAGAAATGATGTCTAGCCTTTTAGAAATTTATTTATACATTCGATATGTTCTAAGCATTTTTAAATTGACAACAAGGTTGCAAATATTACAAGTAAAGCATGCTTTTGGGTCCTAGACTACCCGGACTTAAGCATATATAATAGTAGCTACGCATAAACTCTCGTCACCTCGTGCGTACGTAGCCCCCACAAATAGGAGCACATATCCAATTAATTCATATATGGGGACAATTCCCTCTTACAAGGTTAGAAAGGAGACTCACTTCACTCCGAAGTTCCATAACCGGCATTTTACGCCCTTCCGAAGACTCAAATTGATGCACAACGTTCCAAAGCTAGCCACTAATTATGTAAACCCATCAATACATGTTCAATTACTCATAACAATCTAATATCCCTAACCCCGATCGAAAAGTTGACAAAAATACCCTCGGACCCACATGCCCGGATTCCGAAATTTTTCGAAGATAGAGTTTTCCCATAACCTCACGAACTCAAATATGTAATTTACTCTTAATTTCATGCCCAAAATCGTGGTCAAAATCTGAAAATACCAATTTTCTAGGTTTTCTCCTCAACCCCAAGTTTCTATCAATTTTCAAGCTAAAATCTATGCAAAATCAATGTATTTAACTCAAAACTTACATAAACCACTTACCTCATGCTTGGTGGTGAAAATGGCACCTCAAAGTTGCTCCAAAATCAGCTCCAATGGAAGAAATGGGGTTGAAATGAACTCAACCCCTGATTTAAAAGAACCTCACTACCTCCAGTATTTCCACACATGCGGTAACTTGACCGCTTCTGCGGTTCCACAGGTGCGACCCACAATCCGCTTCTGCGGTCCTCCTCTAGGCCCTCAACTTCTGCATCTGCGCCCTTCCTTTCGCAGGTGCGGTTTCTCTTCTGCGGCAAGAAAACCGCATCTGTGGTCCCAGCCTAGCCCAGCTACTCCCGCTTCTGCGGCTCCGCACCTGCGGCCAAGACCTCGCAGGTGCGGTTACACCAGATGACAGCAGGCTTCAGCTCTTTCTCCCAACTCCAATTCAATCTGTTAACCACTCGGAATCTACCCGAGGCCCCCAGGACCCCGTCCAATCACACCAACCAGTCCCATAACATAATGCGGACCTGCTCGAGGCCTCAAATCACATCAAACAACGCCGAAATCACGAATCACACCCCAATTCGAGCTTTATAAACTTTAGAACTTCAAACTTCTACATTCGATGCCAGAACCTATCAAATCATGTCCGATTGACCTCAAATTTTGCACACAAGTCATATTTTTCATTACGGACCTACTTCAACTTCCAGAATCGGAATCCGACCCTGATATCAAAAAGTCCACTTCCGGTCAAACTTCTCAAAAACCTTCAAATTGCTAACTTTAGCCAAATGACTTCAAAATGACCGACGGACCTCCAAATCCATTTCCAATCGCGCCCCCAATACCAGAATCACCATACGGAGTTATTCCCAGACTCAGAATCCCAAAGGGACATCGATAGCATTGAAATGCATTTCAACCCAATCTTATGAAATTCTTCCAAAATGCTAACTCCCACAATAGGCGTTGAAACGCTCCCAGGTCATCCAAAACCCGATCCTGACATATGCCCAAGTCCAAAATCATCATATGAACCCGTTGGAACCTTCAAATCCTCATTTCGAGGTCGTTTACTCAAAAATTCAGTCTTAGTCAATTCTTTCAACTTCAAGCTTTTGAAATGGATATTTTCTTTCCAAATCCAATCATAACTTCCCGAATTTTTATTCCGACCATACATACAAGTCATAATACCTGAAGTGAAGCTGCTCATGGCCTCAAACTACCAAACGACGCGCTAGAGCTCAAAACGACCGGTCGGGTCATTATATTATCTCCCACTTAAACATACGTTCGTCCTTGAACTTGCTAAGAACTGCGTTGGAGTTGTCTGAAATCATAGTTAAACACCTTGTGCACCTACCTATGCTACCACAACTCAATTCAGCACATTAGCTCAAGCAAATTTGAAGATATTCTCTTTTATTCAAACAAATGAGCCTTAGATCCCAGTTTCAACATCCAAAACTCTCTGCTAGGCCTGTTTCCAATATAAGAACAATGTGTCAATCACTACATGATATACCAGAACATGATTGCATACCTTTGCCGAATTCTCACCATGCACCATACCATCCACAGGACCATAATAACATTCTCTGATCATGATAACCGACATTCCCTGAATCTGATACTCACAATGCACCTCATGACACGTATAAGTCTTGTTCCAACTCTTACTATACTGCCACGACAGAAGAGACGTGTAGAAATTCATAACCAACCACCGAGCCAACAAATCATTGAGGCTATACTCCTGACAAGAACTATTACCTCATTCTGAACCACCTAATGGTATTTGCTCTTTAATATACTTCATATAATCTGATCGCATTGATCCTAGATCCAATATTCTTGTCTCACCTAGTACGAACTGCTCAAGCAACAAGCCGCCCTTGACATGACCAAAAGTCTCATATGATTCCACAATGTGCCAATAGGCTACCAACTCGAACATGATACATAAGGAAAATAAACTCTGGAAGGGACTACTCAACTCGCGCTACTAATATGGACTTTCCTCAGAAAATGGAAAACAAAACACACAAAACTTAGAATACAAAAAACTGTACTCAACATCATACTGTTGTGGCATGCAACCCGATCCAAATAACATGCCTGTGGTGGCGTGCCACCTGTTCCACACATAAAATCACATAAGGAGATACACACCGAGCTAAATTGCTCATTACTTACAAAATACCGAATATCGGTCACAAGACCATCCCTGGGGAAACAGATAGCGCCGTAAGCTACAAAACTCAAGCACAACTGAGGTGCGATATATAACCTGAGTCACAGGAGCCATCCTGCTCACATAACACCATCGCTATGCAGAACCTCACACATAAGAAATTTATCAAATAGATTCACAACTCACACGGCACCATATAGTATTACATGAAATAGCCGATGACGAAATATCATCCCATGTTCGAATACTCCTCCATAAAGAGTGCTATGTTGAAACGAACGCATTCGGCCTAATATAAATCCCATATTCATATTTGAATCCACCCACAAACCTCAAGCCAATTATGATCGCCCGCACTAGGCTAATAACCTTCATGGGTCCATAATAACCTCCTTTTTCTTATAATACACAAGAACAACTATCGTAACTGGAGCAACCTTCACCATTCATAACCCAATAAACCAAGTGCCCTCTTGGCATAAATTCTCAAATTAATAATATTACCAAAATCTTCATACTTGGTTTAAATTTCCAATCAATCAAGTGACAACATGTCATGCTTATACAATCTCCCCATGAGATAAGCTCCCACGACCTTCCGCACCAAATAACAAATCTGCACATCCATACCATCGGCTGCACTAACGCTGTAAAGTAAATCATAAATCTGCAAACCAATACATGTAGCCTCTTGTACAAGGCACTGATCTCAGGTGACGCTGAGGATAATACCAACCTACTTTAAACATCCAAACTCCTTTGATGCTCATCCGAGCTCGGGACATCCTTGCCAACACCGAACCGCAACCTTGATACTCACATTCAAATTTCATACCACTCACTGCACCTAATATGCCAATATGCGATAGCACTACAATTTTGTCTTTACTCCTGGACCACTAATAGGTATTTCTTTACCATATAGAAACTTTTCACTTAACTCATTTCAGGGGAACCATAGCATCACGCGAGTGAATCCTCATAACTGTAGAACATGCAAATCCTCAAGTAGCGGTCTAAAATGCCATAATCCTTCCGGGATCCGCCTATCCATAACAGGTCATAATACTTGAATACTTCCAATAAAATCAATGACGGTGGCCATCAAGTTTCATACGTACCGTCACAAGTCACATGCATAACTTAATCACGCTAAAGGAACTGGTCATCGCTACCACTATGCCAATTCAACCATGGCTAACCGATCCCACCTCTTCCAATTTATCCTTAATTTCCTTAGAGATAATAATAACTCCATTCAACACATAACGCACTCAACCCGCACTCATCGCGGGTGGCCTTGCAACACAAGACCATGCTATCTCTAATTCCATGAATTATTTCATACCTTCCTTGCGCGCATATTCGCATCCTCAACCGATACACCCATTCTGATAACTCTCCTACGAATCCGAAGTCATTTTCTCTCTTTCCCCCAAATGTTATACTGCAAGCCAAAAATATCATAGAACATTCCAAGCCTCCTTTTATAATTCGCTGCAAAAGCTCGATTCTTAACCATACTTATGGACTCGAAATCCTTAGACACCACACTTTAACCTTTGAGTCCACTAGGACTGTTATTGAGAGCCACCTACTCTAACTTGGTCTCGAATATAATCAACTCCAAGAATCTTCTAGCACATGGACACCCTCTCGATGAAGCACCTGGCCGAATCACTTTCCTTGAAACCCGCATCTATACAAAGCATAAATCCTAAACCTTCTCCAAAGCCTAAACACGATCCAATAAGGCCAACCGTATCACATCTTCATCAAATCCCTTTCCTCAAATGACCATTTATGTTCTTTTCCCTTAGCTGTAATAACTCGCCAATACACCGATAACCCGAGATCTCACAAATAGACGACTACGTAATCCAACCTTGGGCGGTGGGACTCTCCCACTTAGCTTGAAGCCACTATTACACCACTCTAGAGCCTACCAAGATTTTTTATCTCTTATTGACATGACCTTGCTCAATTAAATCACCAAATTCCTCGAAATCCTTCCGTTAGCATTTCATGAACGCTCTGAATCTCTAGCAACATCCGCATATTGGACCTCTTACAGGATAGCCAGTGAAATCCTCTGTAGAAGCTTCGCCAACCACGTGACCGCTGACCTGCTCACAGGAGATAACCCACCTATGGAAATTACCTACCGACATCTTCCAATGTCGCTACATAGGGTACAATCACTACGACACCAATAACCCATCCTGGGCCCTTGCTCATCCACCAGCTGCACAAATCCATTTACTCCTCGTGGACATCAACTAAATGTGCGATAATATCTTCCTATCTAAAGTCATGTTGTATCCTTCTTCATATCAAGCAAATCCTTTCCGTCATATCAAATCTCCCGCCGTACACCAGCCAACGTTTCGAATTGAGCCCGTGGACCCAATCACCATCCACTAAAATTCCCAAATCATTCCAAACTTCCCTCAAGGTGTGCAGTTATCTTGCCATTGAACCCATATACTTCTCTGCCACTCATCCACTTTGGCTAAACCCTCTTCTTTAAGCAACTATTCGATTTTCGCTTCTTACACCTGGCTTCCTTAGAAATTTAACCACCACATGACACTTCCCACTTGTCCCTCCTCATCCCTTACTGCCTAGTTGTCGCCTTAATTTAATCCCTATCTCTGCAGGATTTGAATCAACAGATCGCTACTAACTTTAAATCTCCCCGAAGATCATCTTTCTCGAGCCATCAACACTAGAAACACCGGTTCAATCCTGAACCACCGCACATCGCAATCTCTGATAGGCACTTCCCATAATTTCACAATACCCTGCCCAAAGGCGAATTGAGAAAACCATAACACTAGCGAACTTAACATATTCAATCGAGGATGACGATACCACGCCGCAGATAAAATTCCACTACACTAGAAAACACTGAGTCTCGTTACTCTCAACCCAACCTGAACATTCATAGTCCGATTGCGCTTTCTCTACCAAAAAAAAACCGAATCTCTGAATCATGCTCTGAGAAAACCTCCTTCCAAGTCATACACTGCTTCCACGCATGTACAAGCATTCCACCTCACCTCAATACCGTGTGATAACCATTTATGAGCATCATAGCAACCTGTGCATAGCCTCAAAGCTCTCAAAAGTACAGCTACAGAGTTGAAATGACAGAATATCCTTCTGCAAGGCGACGACAATAGTCCAATCAACTATGCAGGGAGAAACATCCTGCACCACATCTGTAGTACCATTAAAATTACTCACTTCCCAATTTATAACCAGTGCTCCATGTCGCATAAGATTGAATGGAAAGGAAATGGAGGCATAAGCCTCAAAGGAATTGAGTCGCACGATGAGGAAATCAATAAGGGAAGTGCTCCTAATAGCCCTGTAGCCTCTTAAAGATAAGTACAGACGTCTCTGTACTGATTCGCAAGACTCTACTAGACTCGCTCATGATTCGTGAGACCTAAGGGAACTTAGTGCTCTGATACCATGTTGTCACGACCCAAAATCCACTAAGGGTCGTGATGGTGCCGGACACACTGTCAGGCAAGCCAACACCAAGAAGTTAATTAAATTCCCATTTTAGTATTTGTTGAAATCATTTTCTTTATACATTAAACAATAAATAATGAAATTCACAGAAATAAACATGAAGTCTTTAAAAAACTTAATATTGAAGAATCTCATAATCATCCCAGAACCCGGTGTCACAAGTGTATGAGTTATCTCTAGAAAACAATGTAATACAACAATCGCCCGGTATACAAATTGGACAGAAAGTAAATACAGTAATTTGAAAGAGACTCTGCTGGTTGCGTGTCATCTCGAGAAGTGCAACTCACCTAAGTCTCTATATCAACAATTTTGCTATGCCCACTAGGCCACTAGAGATACATATGCCTATGCAACCAAAATGTACAGCAAGTGTAGCATGAGTACAAAAATAATGTGTACTCGGTAAGTATCTCGTCTAATCTCGAAGAAGTAGAGATGAGAGGTTGACTTTGACACTTATTAAGGGTCCAATAAAAATAATACCAATAATATAGAAAATCGGGGATTTTCATAAAAATGACTTTAACTTAATAGCATGAGGCAAGTAAAATATTCTTTTATTAGTAGAAAATTTCCCAATTTATTTTCGCCATTTATACATTTATCTCAGGATAGGGAGGCAATATCATCATTTATAGACTTGCAAGTCAAGAAATACAAGCATGCGCAAACCATGCCGAGGTTGTACGGCTCGATCCAACAATATTTAAATTGTGCATTTCCAGAGGGTTGAATGGCACGAACCATAGATGCATCTATTTAATCTACCGAAGCGTTCGGCCCATTTCACAATAAATAAACACATTCAAACAATCAAATCAAGAATTCATCAAGGAGCAATTATTCAGAAAAAGGCAAGCTTCTCTTTTAAAAGTCAAGAAATGATCTCTAGCCTTTTAGAAATTTATTTATACGTTTGATATGTTCTAAGCATTTTTAAGTTGACAACAAGGTTGCAAATATTACAAGAAAAGCATGCTTTTGGGCATTAGACTACCCGGACTTAAGCATAATAGTAGTTACGCACGGACTCTCCTTATCTCGTGCGTACGTAGCCCCCACAAATAGGAGCACATATCCAATTAATTCACATATAGGGACAATTCCCTCTTACAAGGTTAGAAAGGAGACTCACCTCGCTCTGAAGTTCCATAACCGGTATTCCACGCCTTTCGAAAAACTCAAATTGATGCAAAACATTCCAAAGCTAGCCAATAATTATGTAAACCCATCAATACATGTTCAGTTACTCATAATAATCCAATATCCCTAACCTCGATCGAAAAGTTGACAAAAATGCCCTCAAACCCATGTGCCCGGATTCCAAAAATTTTCGAAGATAAAGTTTACCCATAACCTCACAAACTCAAATATGTAATTTACTCTTAATTTCATGCCCAAAATCGTGGTCAAAATCCGAAAATATCAATTTTCTAGGTTTTCCCCTCAAGCCAAAGTTTTTACCAATTTTCATGCTAAAATCGATGCAAAATCAATGTATTTAACTCAAAACTAACATAAATCGCTTACCTCATGCTTGGTGGTGAAAATGGCACCTCAAAGTTGCTCCAAAACCGGCTCCAATGGAAGAAATGGGGCTGAAATGAACTCAACCCCCGATTTAAAAGAACCTCATTGCCTCCAGCATTTCTGCACATGCGGTAACTTGACCACTTCTGCGGTTCCGTAAGTGCAACCCACAATCCGCTTCTGCGGTCCTCCTCCAGGCCCTCAACTTCTGAATTTGAGCCCTTCCTTCCGCAGGTGCGGTCCCTGTTCTACAGCAAGAAGACCGCATTTGCGGTCCCAACCTAGCCCAGCCACTCCCGCTTCTGCGGCTCCGCACCTGCAGACCTCATAGGTGCGGTTACACCAAATGACAGCAGGCTTCAGCTCTTCCTCCCAACTCCAATTCGATCCGTTAACCACTGGGAATCCACCCGAGGTCCCCAGAACCCCGTCCAATAATACCAACCAGTCCCATAACATAGCGCGGACCTGCTCAAGGCCTCAAATCACATCAAACAACACCGAAATCATGAATCACATCCCAATTCGAGCTTTATGAACTTTAGAACTTCAAACTTCTACATTCGATTCCGGAACTTATCAAATCACGTCCGATTAACCTCAAATTTTGCACACAAGTCATATTTGGCATTACGGACCTACTCCTCCTTCCGGAATCGGAATTCGGCCCCAATATCAAAATGTCCACTTCTGGTCAAACTTCTCAAAAACCTTCAAATTTTTAACGTTAGCCAAATGACTTCAAAATGACCTACGGACCTCCAAATCCATTTCCGATCGTGCCCCCAATACCAGAATCACCATACGGAGCTATTCTTAGACTCAAAATCCCAAACGGACATCGATGGCATTGAAATGCACTTCAACCCAATCTTATGAAATTCTTCCAAAATGCTAACTCTCAAAATAGGGGCCAAAACGCTCCCAGGTCATCCAAAACCCGATCTGGACATACGCCCAAGTCCAAAATCATCATATGAACATGTTGTAACCTTCAAATCCCCATTCCGAGGTCGCTTACTCAAAAATCCAATCTTAGTCAATTCTTTCAACTTCAAGCTTTTGAAATGAGAATTTTCTTTCCAAATCCAATCCGAACTTCCTGAATTTCGATTCCGACCATACATACAAGTCATAATGCTTGAAGTGAAGCTGCTCATGGCCTCAAACTACAGAACGACGTGCTAAAGATCAAAATGACTGGTCGGATCGTTACAAACTTACTTTTGTTTAGTGTCATATTGAAAATGTGGTAGCACCTATACGACCAAAAAAGGGCCTACCAAGAAAACTAATATACTAAAATTTCAATAAAATAAACAATTACATGACATTGGCTTTGCTTTTGGTTTAAATTTTAATTGAAACTAACTCCTGCAAATCTTCCTTCTGAAATAATGTTAGGAAAAATTGTGCCTTTCTGTCGATTAGGCACGAGTGACCATATGTGAAATTAAAATGATGTGAAGTGAATGATTATTTGTACAAAAATACATATCAACCGAACATCATGACCGTAGGAGCAAACTTCAAAAGCCTATCCAATGTGCTAGGCAAAAACTTTCTTGCAAAAAGGTAACACATACTTGTAGGCTCTCCATTATATTTATATAGGTCAAAATTTGACCACAGTAGTCGACCCAACTGGGATCCCGCCTAAGTGGCGGTATAGAAAGAGACATCACGACCAAATTCGGTACGAGCACCTACAGTGTATGTTGAATTGAAATAATACTCGAGCAGCAACAAAAAAGGTTGCAACGGGAAGGCACATGGTCCAAAGGAGATATCAAGGGTCCTAGAACTATATATAGGGGGGTTCGCAAAGGAAAGAGGCTGCTTTTTCTCTCTTGACCCTCTCCTGTAATTTCTTTCTGAAGAGAAGGCAGAAATCAATGATCCTCTCTTTTTGACGAAATAAGAAATGACAAACATCAATAAAGATGGATCGCTCTTATTTTATTTTACTCATTATTTTCAGATTCTTTTTAGATCTGGAGTTTATTATACTTGGCTAAGATTTACCTGATCATCATCATCAATTGTTTTAATCAAAACGGTTTCGATATCTTTTGGTCAAACAATTTGGCGCCGTCTGTGGGGATTTCTTAGTCAAATTTCCTAGTCTCTTCTAGATCAAAAACCAGCAACATAATAACCCACCAAAAAAGCGGTAAGTGAACCTCGCATGCTAACCTAGATCATAATGCTACATACAAGCAGAAGTTACAACCAGTATCCACGCAAAGCCCACAAGATGAGACGACACCTACTGCCAAATCTAAAGACCACCATTCCACCAACCAAAATGCCAGTCAGGGAAAACAACGCTATAAGGCTACCTAATTCATCGACTCATTAGATTGAGGTAAGTAAAATCACGTCTTGGTTTAACTTCTATTGCTTGCTTGAATAGGAACACAAGTGTCGTATGAGAAATCGAGCAAAAAAGCATTCCAACTGAAGACTGGAAGAACTATTGCAAAATAACTTGAATATCGACCATCTCAAACATTTCTTCTGAAAAATGACGTCCCTTAAGTCGTACTCTCTCTCCCTCACCCAGGAGTTGTCCCAATAGGGTCTATCGGGGAAGTTTTGAACGAGGCAATGAGGGAGACGTCACCAAGTTCAAAGGATAGTTCATTGTCCTCGCCCCCCTATCGGCGAGCTCCCCAGGCCGAACGATGAAGGGGTTAAACAAGGAAATTCTAACACTTGCATAAAATGAACATTAGCAAGATAGAAACATTCTATACTCTTCGACATCACACTCTCCAATATAGACAAAATTAAGCAAATCAGGAAATGCACAAGTTAAGCAAACTGGGACTCACCTAGAAAACGCACAAGTTAAGCAAACTGGGACTCACCCAGGAAACGCACAAGTTAAGGGAACTGGGACTCCCCCAAAGGACATCTGAAACTCTCCAAAATCTAGGAATAACAACGGGTTAACATTTTGACAAAAGTTCAAAATAACACCCTTAAGGCCAAGAACCATCGCGAAAGAGAAGAGTTCAACCTCGATCGAACAACGACGGGTTAACATTTTGACAAAAGTTCGAAATAACGCCCTTAAGGCCAAGGGCTATCGCCAAAGAGAAGAGTTCGACCTCGATCGAACAATGATGGGTTAAAATTTTGACAAAAGTTTGAAATAACACCCTTTAAGGCCAAGGTCCATCGCCAAAGAGAAGAGTTCGAACTTGATCGAACAACGATGGGTTAACATTTCGACAAAAGTTTGAAATAACACCCTTAAGGCCAAGGGCCATCACAAAAGAGAAGAGTTCGACCTCGATCGAACAACGACGGGTTAACATTTCGACAAAAGTTCGAAATAACACCCTTAAGGCCAAGGGCCATAGCCAAAGGCAAGAGTTCGACCTCGATCGAGCAATAACGGGTTAACATTTCGACAAAAGTTCAAAATAACTCCCTTAAGGCCACGAGCCATCATCAAAGAAAAGAGTTCGACCTCGATCGAACAACAACAGGTTAACATTTTGACAAAAGTTTGAAATAACACCCTTAAGGCCAAGGGCCATCGCCAAAGAGAAGAGTTCGACCTCAGTCGAACAATGACGGGTTAACATTTCGACAAAAGTTCGAAATAACACCCTTAAAGCCAAGAGCCATCGCCAAAGAGAAGAGTTCGACCTCGATCGAACAACAACGAGTTAACATTTCGACAAAAGTTTGAAATAACACCCTTAAGGCCAAGGGCTATCGCCAAAGAGAAGAGTCCGACCTCGATCGAACAACGACGGGTTAACATTTCGACAAAAGTTCAAAATAATACCCTTAAGGCCAAGGGCCATCTCCAAAAAAGAAGAGTTCGACCTCGATCAAACAACGATGGGTTAACATTTTGACAAAAGTTCGAAATAACACCCTTAAGGCCAAGGGCCATCGCCAAAGAGAAGAGTTCGACCTCGATCGAACAACGATGGGTTAACATTTTGACAAATGTTCAAAATAACACCCTTAAGGCCAAGGGCCCTCGCCAAAAAGAAGGGTTCAACCTCGATCGAACAACGACGGGTGAACATTTCGATGAAAGTTCGAAATAACACCCTTAAAATCAATGGCCATCGACGAAAGAAAAACGACTTTGCACGAACCAACGGTATAATCTTGTTTTGAATCGAGAGCGAATCTGCTCAAAGCAATGTCACCTGTCGACCTCGCCCAAATAGGCAGATCAATGACTCCATTCGGATTCACACGACGAAGTCCTACTCAGTTCGGCTGAGATCAAATTCCCTGAAAATCAGGAATTGACCATACGGGAATATAAAATTTCACGCCAAAGTTATGCAAAGCAAAAGGAAGGGAAATACAAAAGACATACACCAACAAAAACTTCTTTTTATTTAAATCAGTTGCGCAAATAGTCACAAACTACACACGTCTCAAACCGGGCAAGTCCAAAAAAAAAGAACAACACAAACAAAGATAAACAATTTTTTCACTCGGTGTCATCACCGTCGTCCTCCTCATCACCATCTCCAGAAAGTCTCTCTTCAACATCAACATCTTCGTCGGCCTCCGGCTTCGTAGGATCATATCCACAATTAACACGAGCCTCTCGTGCCTTCATTCGTGCTCCTTCATATGCGGCCTCAGAAATATTGCCCGCTTCCCACAAACTCTTATATATGTCCCGCTAGGCTTCGGCATGTACCCATAGCTCGTGCAGATGACGGTGAACAGCGGTAGAGGCAGATTTGACTTGGGCCAACAATTGCGCCTTCTCGGCCTCAAGAGCAGCGACCTGGTCCCCCAAAGTCGACGCTTCCCAGTCGATGTCACCAATACGCTCTTCGAGCCACGCCTTCCTAAGCATCGTCGTCGCCCTCTCAGATTCTTGCTCGGACTGAAGGACATGAATAGTTTCCTCTAAAGTCGTCGCCCTCGCTGATGTCGACGTCCAAGCACTCTCGATACTCTCCAACCTAGAAACCTTCCACTCCAACTCGACTAACTTTCCCACCCATTCCGCACTCATCGCCTCGACCCTAATGGCATTCTAATCTATCTCGGATTGCATTGGCCACACCTTTGCCTGAAGATGCTCACATCTACGGCAACCCTTTTACCCAATTCAAGTTCTTCGTCCTTTGCACGAAGTTGCTCCTCGAGCACGCTACTCCTGCGATTAGCCTGCATCAGCTCCTGATCCCTTTTCTCTAGTTCCTCGCCAAGGGAATGATCACCGGCATTCGCCCTCAGCCGCTCGTGCATCTCACAGCACTTGTTGTGCTAGCGCCGATACTTCTCCAACATCGTCATGAAAATTTTGGCCCAAGTGTCAGCCCTACAAGCACTTTCAATCTCCACCATGTATGTCTAAAAGACGAAAAGATTAGTTAAGACCGAGGTCGCCAAAGACGAAAAGAACATAAAAGAAAGGAGAAACTTACCCTCAGGCCTATAGCAGCCACTTCATGCATCAAATCAATATCACGAACATCCCGGAGAGCGTCACTCTCAGCGGCAGAACACAAAAGGTCAAACTGCAGTACCAGGTCTTCCGTATCCCCTAAGAGGTTAATATCCGACGAGATTTCAAGTATACGGGACGGGCCTTCCGCATGTACCACTGAACGAGTAAGGCCCTCTTCAACATCCTGACATCACCAGGATCAAGATCAGACTCGGATTCGTAGTCATCGACTATGATGCCTTTTCCCCTATCTGCAGCCGAAGAAGAAGTACGACCTGGTCCAGAAGATGAAGGCCCGCCCAAAGTAACACCAGCAGCCTCGGGACTCCGACTTCCCATCGTAGTAGTCTGTTGACCACTTACAACGGCTGGAGTCTCTATTGACGGGTTGGTCACGGTGACCGACTCTACCTCTGCAGACGGGTTAACATCGTTCCCCCGTCTCAGACTCCATCAAGGGGATGCCGCCCTCTAAACATACCACGGCCAGTGGCACCGTTTCGGACTCTACTCATCGTCTCTTTGACGTCCCCTCACAATCCTCAGCACTGGAAGACTCCCCCGTTGGGTAGATAGTAGAAGTTGAAGCCCCAGATTGAGGAACTATTTCCGTGCACACTGCTACGGTTGCAGATCCAACTTGAAGAGCCCTTGCCGTAGTTCGGGCATTAGGCTTCGGTACGGGCCGAGCAGAGGATGCTGGTTGACGAAATGCAAGTGGGGAAGCCCACGCCCTTCGCACTCTACCTGCTAGCGATAAAATGCGATATAAACAATAAAGCCAAATTGCAAAATAGAAAACAGAGACTGCGGTAAAACTACTTACCAGTAAGGGGCTTACGTCCATGTTTCTTGTAGAAGGACGACCATTCGCGAACTCCCACCATATGAGGAAGAATGGCATTCACCCATTCATGGATATCATCAATAGGCGCAGGGGGTAGTCTCGCGGCTGCAAAAGTAAAAATAGTTGAATACCGTCCAAAGAAAAGCGGTCGACTATCATTCCGACCGAAGATACAAAAACCTATGTGCAAAGTTCCATCTCTCAGGGAATCCTGCATGATCCTCCACAAGGTGCTCGGTCCGCACATAAAAATAATTTTCATAAAAGTGATGGTTGACCCTGTCGTCCATCTTCACTACCAAGCTCTTCGTCCCTCAATGGCGCATGTGGATCATCGTGTCTCGGATGAGTTAAGGGGCAAAGATGTTGAGCATGTGTCTCAAAGTGATCTCCCGACCAACAAGATCTGCGAACTTGAGCAGCATAAGGAACAATTTATACAAGCACGATGAAAGTAGAGTCGGACACACCTCGTAGAAACGACAGAAATCTACCACCAAGAGGGGGAGAGGAAGTGTATATCCGGCAATAAAGGGGTAGGCATAAAACGCACAATATCCCGGGCGATCAAAATGAATAATATCGTCTCCCACCGCCGGCAGCATTTCAACATGGTGAGGAATCCCCCATTTGGCCTTTAGTTCCGCAATCCCCGCCTCAGTCATAACGGAGGAAACAAGTTCCGGCTCTTCTCCCGCTGGACTGTAAAAATTGTTCCACGGATTTCCAGGGTAAGGCAATATCTCGGCAGCCGTCGAAACCCCCTTATCCTCTATCACTTCTACTCCTCCGGGAGCAGGAACATCACTTTTCGGCGTCGGAGTTGCGGCAGGATTGTCAGCGCGGGAAGAGCTACCATCCATTTATATCGTTTTAAGGGAACAAAGGGATTAAGAAAAAGAAGAGACTGGGATGAAAACTTCTGGTTAACCGAAGAGAATCGGAAATTTGGAGTATCGAAAAATAGGAAAGATCCACAAAACTCTTTCAACAAAGGCAAGAAAAGTGTGTCAATCGAATGGTGTTTTTCTTCTACTTATGGGTACATAAATTCCCCAAACGGGAAACCTAAGAGTCGCCAACCAAAACTGATAAGGCACGAAACGGTTCAATCCCTAGGAAATGTGTGTCATAATGGTAGTAGCCACGAACAACATTTCAAATCAAACAACGCTTCGATTCTGAACGGTCACGACGGTCCAAAGGCATTGCTAGTGCGTCGTGCCGTTGTCCCGATCTAAATCCACGCCTAAGGCATAAGCAGTCAGATTTCTCCTAAGGGTTAAGAATCATAATGGGGCCATCGGGCCCACCGATAGACGACCCCGACGGGCAGAGAGACTAATTGTATAGGTCAAAATCTTACTACAGTAGTCGACCCAGCTGGGATCCCGCCTAAGTGGCGGTATAGCGAGAGGCATCAAGACCTATTCGGTACAAGCACCTACAGTGTACGTTGAATTAAAAATAATACTCGAGCAGCAACAAAAAAGGTTGCAGCATGAAGGCACACAGGCCAAAGAAAATAGCAAGGGTCCCAGAACTATATATATGGGGGATTCTCAAAGGAAAGGGGCGGCTTTTTCTCTCTTGACCCTCTCCTGTAATTTCTTTCCGAAAAAAGGCAAAAATCAATGATCCTCTCTTTTTGACGAAAGAAGAAATCACAAACATCAATAAAGATTGATTGCTCTTATTTTATTTTACTCATTATTTTCCATTCTTTTTAGATCTGGAGTTTATTATGCTTGGCTAAGATTTACCTCATCATCATCATCATCATCAATTGTTTTAATCAAAAAGGTTATGATATCTTTTGGTCAAACAATATTCACACTGAATTCCACTTCTCATATGGTTTAACAACTCCTTTGTTACCTCTGTCCTAGCAAACTTCGTTGGATGGGGCCCACCTTTTGTCCAGTCAACCCAAGTCAACATTTTGTTACAATTTTCCCACCAATATCTCATAGTAACAAAAGTTGGCAATTAATGTTCATCAAAGTAACATGATGGCCTGCAAAATTCTTTGAATAAATTGAAATACTTTGTATCGGTGATCACATCGACGACGATCTCCCAGTCGAGCTCGAACCACTGGGACCCTTTTCCCCATTGTTCGATGGTCACCCATGGTGTCATTTAGCAATTGTAACGACCCCGCCCAATGGGGCCTCATTCATCATAGGACTCCACGAAAGTTTTCGTGGAGTTCATGATGTAGGTGTAGATAGTGGTGAAATTGTACAAGGGAATGCAAGCCTCTGAAAGAAGCACAAAATGCTCATTTGACATGTGAAGTAATGCATTAGCTAGTAACCTTCGTTCTGCTTCAACCATGCTGAATTCTCCCCAGTCCACTCTCTACACATTTTTCCAACAATAAGGATATTATCAAATTAAATATTCCAGCCAAAAATTTACATATTATAAAATAACAATCGCACAACAAAAAAAATTCAAAGAAGCTTCTTTATCTTGAACTGGAATAAAACGTATACACAAGCTATGTGATAACTAGGTCAGTTTTTCATAGGCATTGAAATTAGCATTTTGCATATAACTAAACTAATATTATGAACTTCCCATTAAACAGCGTGGGAAGTACAGATGTAGTCACCTAATGAAAAGGAAATCTTCAAGAACAATTAACCCAAATAGCCGCCCACCTAATCTCTTAAACTATAAATAGTCGGAGGATATAAAATATATGGAAAAGGTCTAAAATTGCCACTGAACTATCATAAATAGAATATCTATGCCATCTGTTAAAAGGTCGCCCTATTCATGCCACTAACGTTATACTTTTCGCCTATTTATGTCATTGTCTACTAACAGTTCCATTTTTTGGTTTTTAAATAATAAGAATTATTTGTTCGACCCCACTTTTGCCATATGTCTTTATATTACTGGTTCTTCTTTACTTGACCCTGCATTTCTTTTAACCTTGATTATGTATAATTAACAATTTCAAAGAAGCATCATAAGAAACTTTCAAAGAGGCGAAGGAACTCTCCAATAACTGGATCTTATCAAAAGAGACATGGAGGTCTTCTTGAACCTGAGTGAGTGTTTGAACTAGCTCCCCGGCATAAGTCTCCTTCTGATTAAGGAGTTCTTTCAAACCCCTAATTTCCTCGGTAGCTTTAGAAAGTTGCTCTGCAAATGAAGACTCAAGGATATCTTTGTCTTTGTCAACTTGACTTGAAGAGGCTTTTTCAACTGTCAATTCCGCCGCCATCATCCTTGCTTGTTGTTCCAAAGCACACTTCTCTTCGGCTAAAACTTCTTTCTCTAATTGAAGACCCACATATTGTTCCTTCCAGTTATCCACTTCAGTATGATAATCATTGACTAGTTGTTCAGTGTGAACAATTCTCTTCATAAGCTCTGTGCCTATCAAGTTGATCTACAAAAGAAAAGAAAGAAGGGATTGTCAAACAAAAGTAAATAACCATGAGGAAAAGAAGAAAAAAAAGCTAAGACTTGAACCTTCAAAGATGAATGAACAATATCATTCATCCATGCCAAGGAGCCGTGGCTTTCCAACTTTGACTTCTCAACTAGGCCAAGTAGAGGTTTCAACCATACGTCGGCTTGACCAGATATTTTCAACAGATTACCATTTTCAGGGACTTCTATGATAACCGTTTTCGTCACCCTATTGCTATTAGAAGCACCAACTTCAACATGAGAAGTAGTAGCAACAAGGACAGTTGAGGAAGCGAAAGCAGCCATGGGAGGAGCAGCAGCAACAACAACAGGAACGGTAGATTGAGAACGAATGGGGACTGACGCTGGAAGAGGAGCAAGGGGTAATTCTTCATAAATGGGACCAAAATCTTCACTATCAAAACCAAGGGAAAATAGCTGTCAGTAGAGTCTCGAGGAGGAGCATTCATCTCTTCATCAGAACTCACTAAAGTAATATCTTCAGGCTCGTTCAAAGGAACTGAACTTGGAGGAGGGGTGGATTTATCATCTGAAATAACGTGCCTCCTAGCCCGAGGCCTGTGCACTAAGGAACCCTCTTCTTGTTCCTCTTCACCTTTAGAGCCACGGGTTTCGGCAATTTTCCTCTTGGAGGAAGAAGCGCTCAAAATCCGCTCTTGGGCAGAACTTACAGAAAGCTTGACTGTGGGAATAGATGTAGAACTAACACCACGAATGGCAAACCCTAATAAAAGAAAAGAGTCACGGTGAGAAACTCTTAAGTAGGAAAAGAGAAAAAGAAGAAGACTAAGCGGGAAAAATTACCATGTGTTTTAACTTTCCACCCAAATTTCTGAGAAAGATATTTCCAAGATCTTCTCTCCATAGGGGCAACAGATAGCAACTTTCCTACTCAAGCATAGAAGTTGGATATTTCCTAAAAAACTTCCATAGTTGCTGAAAAAGTAGGGGTGAGAATACATGAAAATCAATTTTGAGCAAGGAAAAAGTGAGATACAAATACTTACGTGCAAAATTCCATTTTTCTGGAAAAGGCATACTTTCTTCACCCACCAAAGCACTAGTGGGAGCAGCAACAAAGCGAGCATACCAACCCCTTCGATTTCTATCATCGTCAGGGCTAACTAATACTCTTTTACTTTTAGCCACAAGGGAAAAAACTCCTTCATGAAATAGTTTGGGAGAGTAAAGATGGAGCAGATGACGAAAAGTGAAAGGCATAGAAGCCAAATTTGATAAATAACGGAGGCATGCAACAGCTCTCCACACAATATGACCAATCTGTCCTAAACACATATTGAAGTAACGACAGAACTCAATGATTACCAGGTCAATATGAGGTTTAAATCCTAGGGTAAAAGGATATGTATAAACGAAGGAATAGCCAGTTTGGTATGAAGTTATTCTATGGTTAGAACCAGGACTAAAATTGGAAAGTCAGCTTTCCAATTACATTCTCTATGAACCAGAGCAAGAAGACCAGTTGTAATCAGAGTTGGATAACGATTAACACGATCAAGGGAAGCAACCATGGAAGAGACTTGACTCTTCACGGATTCACTATCATTCACAAAGGATAGCTCTTGAGGAACAGTTTCATCAACAGTAGGTTCACGTAGAGCTTCAGTTGAATCTTTGTCTTTAGAATAAGATCTTAGGATTGTAGAAGCCCTAGGTCTAGAAGAAGATGGATTGGCAGCACTACTTTGAGAGGGGGAACCACGGAAATAGAATCGAGGCTACGCAATTGACCACCTCTTCTACTTCTAGTAGGCACATTGGAAGAAGCAAACTCATCAACAATGATAACTTTGCAAGGATCAGGGGAAGCCATGATTAACTAAAGAAACACAAGAAAAAGATGAAGAAATAAGTAAGACAAGAAAACCAAGAAGGAAAGGCTTTAGAAAATAGAAAAAAATGGGTGAAGTATTTATAAGAAGACACGACTATTGAGGTCATTATGAAGCGTCATAATGGAGCCATCACTTCGTGACTGATGTGGTTGCAAGAAAACCCTAAAAGACGTTGAAGAATTGAAGGACCAGTTGATAAAAGCCACGTGGTATGGTCATTAAATGAAAGTGATGAATGTCACATCGGTTCAGAAAAGGGGTATGATTATATTCGAAAACGTCAGCAAAGAATTCCCGCCATAAAAACTTTTCACTTTCCCAAATATTCAGTAGAGAATATTCAAGAAAGTGGGGGGACTATCTGTATTGGTGGTGAAAAGGAGCTACACTAGACTGCTGACATGGCGTAATATGTGGAACAATAGTATAGCAACACGTGGCAGTCTTATTTGATAGAGTAAGAAAAGGCACAGAAAGAAATACCCACGAGACAGTATCGGGCCTAACAGGTGGCAAAGAATGAATAAATAGTAGAAAGAAGAAAAAATACATGGACCGAAAAGAAATAAGGAAGGAGAATCGTAACAGATGTAAGACATTTATAGCAATAAATGCATCGGTTATAAGAATCCAAAATAATGAGCAATCAATATCATCAAATGCCCATAATTAGCTCAAATTATGGGGGAAACCCTGTTACTATTGTACATTCCTATATAAGGGCACAAAATATTATTTGTAAAGGGGACGTCTGAGATAATATTGAAATATACATTCTACTTTTCTGCTTTCTTGAAATTCTCTGCTTTGATCTTGCAATCAATTATTTTCTTATTTGTTATTGTTATTTTCTTTTGATACCGTTAAGAAAGTGAGGCAAAAATTGGTTATTAGAAGCCCGTTTTCTTCTAAAATTAGACTTTAACCGAAAGATATATTTTTGGTTAAACAATTCCCATGGCGGGCGCCAAATTGTTACTCGTAAAACGGTACAGTTGAATTTGTTTGTGGTTTCTAGATAAGTGAACTAATTTGATCTTGAATAGAGAAATAACTGAAGAAATATATAATACTTAGCCTTAAAATGTAGATGAAATAGCAGAGTTGACGAATTCGGAAACAAGGTTTCCGGGCACATCATTGATGAGATCAAAAGCAAGAAAATAAAACTATATTAAGCTTTGTATAGAATGAAATATAAGTTAGTCAGAAAATTCGTGTCCTTTACAATGATAAATAAGCTCACTATTTATAGTTGTGTCTAGGGAAGGAGGTCCTAGGATCGTGCCCTCCTTTAATGTTAATTATAAGGCCATTGATGAAAATGTAATGGTGGACATAAATGCCAAATTTTCTGTAATGGGTCGTCGCCCTTAATGCTGCAGAATATTCCTTATTAAATGTTACCGGACGCAAAACATTTAATACATTTTTATGATCGTCATCCCTTCCGGTGATAAGCAGAATAGCTGCGCTCGGTGGCCATCTTCGTTTTGAGTTCCACGTGTCCTTTCTTTAGATAACCATGTGTCATATCGTATTTTACCCTATTCACCTATCTTCAACATTTGAGGCAAATGATTCAAGCATCAGCATAGCATCTCCTTTCATTTTACCTGACCAATTAGCTCGGCCACACCCCTAATGCAATAATTGAAAAGGAATATTTGTGTATAGGAAGGGTTAAATTACACATTTATCAACAAGCGTTACGTATACTCTCATATTTGTATAGTTGGGAGGAAATGCTGGGAAAATGTGGTTATAGACTATTGCGTACACTCTTAATAAGTAGCATTAAACAATTGAGGTCAAATTGTTTACCATAGGCCTCGAAATCAGCATTACCTGACTAGCCATGAACTTCTTTAATATTTATAGTTAGTTACACGTAAGGGTGTACAAAGGAAACCGACAAACCGCATCAAATCGATAATCCGAGTTAAACCGAGAAAAAAAATCTGATTATGGGTTGGTTTAATTTGGTTTGGTGTTAGAAAAAAAAACAGACCATAATTGATTTGGTTTGGTTTGGTTTTAACTAAAAAAGTCAAACCGAAACCAAACCATCCCGACATTACATGTATACAAGTTTTAAAAATATTTTATACATAAAAATAATTATTGTAATGTAATTTATAAATATTTTTTAAACTCTTTAATAGTTCTCACTTTTAATGTATTATTTCAAGCTTGGACTTAGAACTTTTGAGTGGTCAAATATGTTTTATAGCCCATAAAAGTTAGTAACTCAAATAAAGCCCAAAGCAAAGTCAAATGGGAGAAATTCAAAAATAGCCAGATTTACAAGGGGTCATTAAAAAATAGCCACAATTTCAAAAGTAATCAAAATTTAGCCACTTTCATGTAAAGATAAATATGAACAAAAATACTGTTCAAAATCCAGAAAAATACTCCAGTATAATATACTGGAACTTTTCGCGTGTCGGAGTTCCAGCATAGTATGCTGGAAGTTTATACACAGGTGCATCGATCTCCAGTATATTATGCTGGAACTTTCTGTATTGCAGCAAAATAGTGGCTATTTTTCAATGACTTTGCAAACGCAGGCTATTTTTTAATGACCAGTCCGAAAACTGGCTAGCCCGTGCTATTTTTACAAATCAAATCAATACTAATGCTAAAAAAATCAATTCAATACTAGGAATGACAATAGTAATGGATATTTTATTTTTAGTCTTGCATTGGTTTAGATAATGAAAATGCATAACTTATTTTTAATACTATTTAATCATGTAATTAATACTTAGTACTTATTTTAATATGACTTAGTACTTTTAGATTATGTTTATTTTTATTATGGCTATTTAATTAGCAATATTTATCTTATGCGATTTGTTGAGTATTTTAGTATAATCATGACTCATCTTACATTATTTTATCTTATTTTATTGAGCAACATCTTATATAGTTTTATCATACTAGGACCTAAGAAATATTAGAGCACAAATTACAAATTTATGCTATGAAGATTTTGTTGGGCAAAAACCCGAAAAATCTGAGAAAAGCCGCGATTAAAAAACCCGACTTTTGTTGGTTTGGTTTGGTTTATAGATTTAAAAATATGAGACAATTGGTTTGGTTTGGTTTGGTGACTGAAAAATCCGAACCAACCCGGCCTATGTACACCCCTAGTTACATGTGTCACGCCCCTTTTTCTAGCCCAAATAATATGTGTTATGGATTGTGGGTTAAAGAGTTTTTCCAATTAAAATGACAAATTTGAGTAGGGATTATTTTATTTACAGAGTCCCCACTTGGAATTGATTTTGGGTGTTCCAAGTCACCTTTTATTTGAATCCGTAGTCAAAGGAAGATTTGACTCTATCATTATTGGTCTGAAAAAATAAAGTTCGGGTAAGGAATTCTGTTGACCGGGGAGAAGGTGTAAGGCATTCCTCGAGTCCCGTGGTTCTAGCACGGTCGCTTTATTTACTACATTTGGCTTTAAATTAATTTTTAGATAAACTGTGCTTTATTCGATTTTCATGTTTGCCTATGTCCGCTTTTATTGTTGATGACTTTATTAGATTTATTAAGAAAAATGATTTTTGGATAAATTACGTTGTCATAATCACGCTACGCAAGCAAATGAGAGATCGAGCAACAAAATTAATTAACTTATCATAATTGCGCCTCACAAGCGAATCTGAAATCATGACAATCAATTATTTGTAATACTTTCGAGAAATTACTACATTTGAGAAAATTAATTCTTGAAAGTTATTAAAAGTCAACTATCGCGCTACGCAAGCGAATTCGCGATTTTAGCAAAGGAATAATTAAATTAAAAATTAACTAAAACTAATATGGTATGAGATTATTAAATTACTTTATTGAATGTTGAACATCCGTGAATAAAAAAAAGATTAAAGCGTGCCTACTAATTGTCTAGTACTTAAATTAATTACTAAAGGGATCAAGTCTTCACATCATTTTAGCTATATATATAAAAAATTCAGATTGTTATTGAATTTATTTGACTAAATTAGTATGTAATATTAGACCGGCTTATGATAAAAAAAATGAACCAACCTCTTGATTTATTAGTTGGGCTAAAGAAACTTATTTGATTAGCCCGATATGCATACAGGGCCTCATAGATATGCTAAGGAATTTTTACATTCTTATGTCATATAGGAAACTATATTACCTTCAATGTTTAAGGTTTGATATAATTACATTTAATATAGCTAATGTCACGACCCTAACCCCGAACCCGGTCGTGATGGCGCCTATCATGAAGACAAGGTCAGCCAAACCAAAACAGACCACCTCTTTTAAATAGTTAAATACCATAAATAGTTCTAAAATATGATATAATAACCATAATTTGCGGAAATAACGATAACAACAATAGAAACTATCCCGACACAGCCCAAACCGGGGTGTCACAAGTCATGAGCAACTAATAAATCCGGATACCAGTCTACTAGATACGAAATCCGGATACCAGTCTACTAGATATGAAATCCGATACAGAAGTTCAAGGACATGAAAATAGTAAGATAAGGGAGGCACGGGGGCTGTGGACGCCAACAGCTACCTCGTAGTCTCTGAAAATACTGCCTGGACTAGGAAGATCAGCACTCAGGAGTGGACTCTGCGATGCCTGAATCTGCACACACGGTGCAGGAAGTAATGTGAGTACTCCGACTCAGTAAGTAATAATTATAAATAATGGCTGAAAGCAAGAAAACACGTTGATCGCTGCCGACTCGACACTACACTATAGTAGGAAGAGCGGATCGCAATAACTTTTACCCGAATAGAGGTCCGGGATCGAATTTCCACAGGGAGCTAGTAGTGGAGTTGTATTTTCTGTCTAGCCTAGAGTTGCGGTTGTGCTTCTAATGTCACTTCAAGCATCTTTTGAGTTTTTTGTATTTATAACTACTATTATAAAACTACGGATTAAAGCTAGATTATGCTAGGAGAATATTGCTAAGTTGTAATTAATGGGAAGGAAGAGCACTAGGGTCGTGGCATTACCTTAGTGGCTAATTGACGGGTAGATGTTACTTAGGTTCGATTGACTTATTTGGGGCTTATGCTATAACCGTTGCACAATTTTACCCACTCTCACACCTCTCGGTAGAGAAAGTGATTTTACCCAATTGACTCTCTCGAGACCAATTGGGTTGGCAAATTAGACCAAGCAACTAGGGTTCAAGTAGGGTGATTACTCTCTCGAGATTTAACCCGTTAATTGGGACTATCATTTCTCATGAGTCCATCCCAATTCTTTGTTGGGTCAATTTTGAGGTCATAAACTCTCTTTCTCAAGAAGAGTTAAACCCACAAAGCTTGAATCAGTGTTTGCAACCACCAATTCTAAATTATATCATAAAATCAACCCAAATAACAAACACCCACAGTCAATCTAACCCTAGATGGCAACACCCATCAATTACCCACACTAGGGTTGAGCCACAACCCTAGCTAATGGGTTTAGCTACACATAATTAAAGAAGAAACTAAAGAAATAGATGAAGAATTACACATATTAATTAATTACTAAGAAGAAACAACAATAATCTATTGTTAATGGGAAGCAAATATGCCAAAAATGGCTACAATACCAAGCGCAGCTGTTCTTCTGTTCTCAGATCTAACGGCTCAATAAAAAAATAGTTAAATGTTCTATTTATACTAGGCTGGAAAAACTGGACAAAAATACCCCTGTGGGGTCAATGCGGGCCACACAAAACGGACCGCGGCCGCACTAGCTCTTGGGCTTCAGTTGTTTGATGACTTGAACTGGGGGATGCGGACCGCGTGGGAGTGTATCGCGGTTAAGAAGGCAATTGGCGCGGTCCGCGTAGACGTGACCGCGGACCGCATGAAGACAAATGCCCTTTGCTGAACCCTATGAACACGGACCGCATAGAGCAGGAGTGCGGCCGCGAAGCTTCTCCGCAGGCCGCGTGAATCCTACCGCGGCCGCATGACCTTAAGCTTGAAAATATCCAGTCTCTGAACCTCCTAGTGAGGCCGCGATCATTGTTACGCGGTCCGCACTAGGCCCCTTTTTTCTTCACTTCTCTTGGTCTTTGATACTTGAGCAGGTTTCACTCCTTTTTTAGCCAATCTTTGACACTTCGTCACTTTGTCAATCAACCCTGCAATCAATCACAACTTGTGAGCATTTTGGGACTGTTTTTGTATCAATTTATACTCAAAGCATAGGCAAGTAGGGACATAAACACTTTAAAATCTTAACTTATCAACACCCCCAAACTTAAACCTTTGCTTGTACTCAAGCAAACAAAATAAGACCCACCCCTTAAAGGAACATCCAAGTAATTCCAGCTATCTTAAAATAACCTCAACAAGCATCAATTGGGACTAACAATTGCCCTCAATACGAATGCATCATTAACACATTTAAAACTTTGAAAACTATGGATCAAGTGTGACAGAAGAGCATCAAAAGTTGACACATTTCATCAAAGAGCTTTTCTCACTTACTTTGGTCATTGTGGAACCCAAACTCTCACATCCTCAACTCTCCCTAAGCGAACCTCACCTTTTAAATATTGACACACAAATCGAAGCAAATGAAATTTCACTCATCTCTCTCAAAAAGGAAGGTCACAAGTCCGGCTCTAAGTATCATATGCTTGCCCCTTATGTAAGTATCCACTAATGTAAGCTCCCTTCAACTTGAGATCAAATAGGGATTTTGTGGAGTCATTGTGAAGGCTTTTAGGCAAGGGTAGGACATATTTTTATTCACATGGGTTCAATCTTCCCTCAAGCACTTCTTTTGATTCATTTCGGCGCAACTTTCTTGGCTCTTTTTGAGGATTTCACTTCTTCACAAGGGGTTAGAGAGATACATTGTCACTCTTTCTTATACAATTCAAAACATTTCTCCTTTTTCTACTTTCTCCACGCCTTTTTCACTTTTGTTTTCCTTGAATTCCTTTTTATTCTTGTTCACATGGGACTTTCTTTTTTGTCCTTTTTCTTTTCTTGCTTTTTTTTCATTGCCTTCTTTTCTTTCTTTTGTACCTTACTGCTTTGCTTCCTTTCTTGTCTCTCCCCCCAAACTTAGATTTTTGCCATTACTCAAGGGAAGATTTGGGTGCCGAGAGAGGGTAATCGTTTAGAACGGGTATAGGCTTGTAGCATTGGTTCTTGAAGGAAAAAGGTTTAAGGCTCAAAAGGGTTAACTAGGGATTATTTAATTAGAAGGTTATGAAATTGTTTAACTTAGCATTTGGATCAAGGAGAGCCTATAATCATTTCTCAAGTCAAATTTCACCTAGGATTTCGCCTAGTAGTGTCATCCAGTATCACAGCTGTGACAATGTCCCCAAATGAACACACCTCCGTGCTATTGGGTTGTCTCATTGATTTGCAAACATGGAATACCACCTTATCATCTCCCACTCGGAATGTCAACTCACCCGTTTCAACATCAACCAATGCCTTCCCCGTAGCCAGGAAAGGTCTTCCAAGAATAATCGGCACTTCAAAATCCACCTCACAATCTAATATGACAAAGTCGGCCGGCAATATGAATTTATCAACACGGACAAGAACATCATCGATTACGCCCAAGGGTCGCTTCATCAATCGATCCGCCATTTGAAGTTTCATTGAGGTAGGCCGAGGTTGCCCAATTCCCAAAGTCTTGAAGACCGAGTAGGACATCAAATTAATACTAGCCCCCAACTCACAAAGGGCCTTTGGAAAATCCGCACTTCCGATGGTACAATGGATAGTAAAAGCTCCGGGATCCTCAAGCTTGGGTGCCATTGAATGCACTATGGCACTCACTTGATGAGTCATCTTAATTGTTTCGCACTCCATCGACCTCTTCTTTGTAACCAAATCTTTCATGAACTTCGCATACCCCGACATTTGCTCAAGTTCCTCAACCAAAGGGACATTGATTGTGAGGCTCTTCATCATGTCAATGAATTTTTTGAATTGATTGTCACTCTTTTGCTTTGCTAACTATTGAGGATAAGGTGGAGGTGGCCTAGGCAAAGGTGCCTTGGCTTTTTGTACAACCGGCTCGGGCATGTCAATCACGTGTTCCCTAGATGGGTTCACAGCATCTTGAGTCTCTACCTCGGCCTCATCATTAATATCAATCCGCACATCATTGTTCGCATTTTGATTAACCACATCATCAACAATCAAAGGTACATCATCATCCCGCAACTCAACATCTTCATTCATAACTTGCTTTTGCATTGAGGCATTCACATCACCGCCTCTACCACTTCTTGTTGTAACCGCCATCATATGATTATTATTCCCACCCTTCGGATTCACCACCGTATCACTTGGTAGCGCACCTTTGGGATGAGTATTCAATACTTGAGAGATTTGGCCTAATTGCACTTCCAAGTTTCGGATAGATGTGTTATGCGAAGCTAGTTGGGCCTCGGAATCTTGGTTCTTTTTCATCATTTGCTCGAACATGCTTTCAATTCTCCCCATATCACTTCCGGACGAACTCGGACCTTGAGAAGGAAAGGGGGTGGGTTGTTCAGTTGTTGGTACATGGGGAGCCTTTGAAAGCTTTGCCCCCGATTACCTTGGTTCCCGCTATTGTTCCACCCTCCTTGATTGTTGTTGTTGCCCCAATTATTGTTACTACCATTCCAATTTCCTTGGTTGCTTTGATTACCCCAATTGTTGTTTTGGTTGTTGTTATTCCAATTACCTCTGCCTTGTTGTTGATTGCCCCAATTTCCTTGAGGATGCCATTGTTGATTTGAAGAGTTACCTCTATTCCCTTGGTAGTTGTTGACATATTGGACCTCTTCACTTTGATCATCATAGAACTCATTTGAATAACCACCACCATCATTGTTGTTGTCATATTGTTCACAATTACCTTGAGGTTGTTGTCCTCTTTGCCTCCTTTTCAACATAGAAACACCTTTCATTGCATTGACTTGGCGCGGGTTTTGGACTTGTTGCAATTGCACCTTTGCCAATTGATTCATAGTTGTTGTAAGCTCAGGGATGGCTTGGCCATGATCGTGCAATTCCTTATGCAAATGGATGACCGTGGGGTCACCTTGGGGCACATTTGCTCGGCTTTGCCATGCCGAAGAGGTGTCGGCCATTTCATCAAGTACATCATATGCCTCTTGGTAAGAAAGTTTCATAAAGTTTCCTCCAGCCAATTGGTTCACAATGCATTGATTCGTGGTGTTGATGCCCCGATAAAAGGTTTGTTGAATCATAGCCTCGGTCATGTCATTATTAGGGCACTCTTTCACCATTATTCTATATCTTTCCCATATCTCGTGCAAAGGTTCTGTTGGCTCTTGCTTGAAAGCTAGAACTTCATCCCTAAGAGCTGCCATATGACTTGGAGAAAAAAACTTGGAAATAAATTTGTCCGCCAATTCATCCCATGTTGTAATAGAATGATTGGGGAGCCTTTCCAACCAATCCAATGCTTTACCCCGAAGAGAGAATGGATAAAGCCTCAATCTCAATGCATCCTCGGACATGTTTGTCTGCTTGCTACCCCAGCATGTATCTACGAACCCCTTCAAGTGCTTATATGCATTTTGATCGGAGACACCCGTGAAATACCCTCTTTCCTCGAGCAAGGTCAGCATAACATTTGTGATTTGAAAGTTCCCCGCCCGGATTCGGGGAGGAACAATAGCACTAGCATATCCTTGATTTAGTATCTGGGAGCCACTCTTGGTGGTACCAGAGGAAGGTCTGGAATATTGTTATTCTCATTTGTATTTACATTTACATGTCGGCCTCTCCGTGGAAGTTGAGGTAAGACCTCATCTGGTTCTAGATCCTCTACCTCCTCCCCCGCTATCACATTATCGAGAGGGTCATTTGCATTAAGAGTCATTGTACCTGATTGATCGACACAAACAAAATTAGTAAACAAGAAGGAAAGAGAAGCAAAACACAAAACTAACGAAACAGATAGTCAACAACGTAAGCTCCCCGGCAACGGCGCCAAAAAGTTGATCGCTGTCGACTCGACACTACACTATGGTAGGAAGAGCGGATCGCAATAGCTTTTACCCGAATAGAGGTCCGGGATCGAATTTCCACAGGGAGCTAGTAGTGGAGTTGTATTTTCTGTCTAGCCTAGAGTTGCGGTTGTGCTTCTAATGTCACTTCAAGCATCTTTTGAGTTTTTTGTATTTATAACTACTATTATAAAACTATGGATTAAAGCTAGATTATGCTAGGAGAATATTGCTAAGTTGTAATTAATGGGAAGGAAGAGCACTAGGGTCGTGGCATTACCTTGGTGGCTAATTGACGGGTAGATATTACTTAGGTTTGATTGACTTATTTGGGGCTTATGCTATAACCGTTGCACAATTTTACCCACTCTCACACCTCTCGGTAGAGAAAGTGATTTTACCCAATTGACTCTCTCGAGACCAATTGGGTTGGCAAATTAGACCAAGCAACTAGGGTTCAAGTAGGGTGATTACTCTCTCAAAATTTACCCGTTAATTGGGACTATCATTTCTCATGAGTCCATCCCAATTCCTTGTTGGGTCAATTTTGAGGTCATAAACTCTCTTTCTCAAGAAGAGTTAAACCCACAAAGCTTGAATCAGTGTTTGCAACCACCAATTCTAAATTAAATCATAAAATCAACCCAAATAACAAACACCCATAGTCAATCTAACCCTAGATGGCAACACCCATCAATTACCCACACTAGGGTTGAGCCACAACCCTAGCTAATGGGTTTAGCTACACATAATTAAAGAAGAAACTGAAGAAATAGATGAAGAACTACACATATTAATTAATTACTAAGAAGAAACTACAATAATCTATTGTTAATGGGAAGCAAATATGCCAAAAATGGCTACAACACCAAGCGCAGCTGTTCTTCTGTTCTCAGATCTAACGGCTCAATAAAAAAATAGTTAAATGTTCTATTTATACTAGGCTGGAAAAATTAGACAAAAATACCCCTATGGAGTCAGCGCGGGCCGCACAAAATGGACCGCGGCCGCACTGGCTCTTGGGCTTCAGTTGTTTGATGACTTGAACTGGGGGATGCGGACCGTGTGGGAGTGTACTGCGGCCGCGAAGGCAACTGGCGCGGTCCGCGCAGACGTGACCGCGGACCGTATAAGGACAAATGCCCTTTGTGAACCCTATGAACGCGGACCGCACAGAGCAGGAGTGCGGCCGCGATGCTTCTCCGTGGGCCGCATAAATCCTACCGCGGCTGCGTGACCTTAAGCTTGAAAATGTCTAGACTCTGAACCTCCTAGTGCGTCCGCGGTCATTGTTACGCGGTCCGCACTAGGCCCCTTTTTTCTTCACTTCTCTTGGTCTTTGATACTTGAGCGGGTTTCACTCCTTTTTGAGCCGATCTTTGACATTTCGTCACTTTGTCAATCAACCCAGCAATCAAGCACAATTTGTGAGCATTTTGGGACTGTTTTTGTATCAATTTATGCTCAAAGCATAGGCAAGTAGGGACATAAACACTTTAAAATCCTAACTTATCAATTCCCTAAAACTTAAACCTTTGCTTGTCCTCAAGCAAACAAAATAAGACCCACCCCTTAAAGGAACATCCAAGTAATTCCAGCTATCCTAAAATAACTTCAACAAGCATCAATTGGGACTAACAATTGCCCTCAGTACGAATGCATCATTAACACATTTAAAACTTTGAAAACTATGGATCAAGTGTGACACAAGAGCATCAAGAGTTGACACATTTCATCAAAGAGCTTTTCTCACTTACTTTGGTCATTGTGGAACCCAAACTCTCACATCCTCAACTCTCCCTAAGCAAACCTCACCTTTTAAATATTGACACACAAATCGAAGCAAATGAAATTTCACTCATCTCTCTCAAAAAGGAAGGTCACAAGTCCGGCTCTAAGTACCATATGCTTGCCCCTTATGTAAATATCCACTAATGTAAGCTCCCTTCAACTTAAGATCAAATAGGGATTTTGTGGAGTCATTGTGAAGGCTTTTAGGCAAGGGTAGGACATATTTTTATTCACGTGGGTTCAATCTTCCCTTAAGCACTTCTTTTGATTCATTTCGGCGCAACTTTCTTGGCTCTTTTTGAGGATTTCACTTCTTCGCAAGGGGTTAGAGAGATACATTGTCACTCTTTCTTATACAATTCAAAACATTTCTCCTTTTTCTACTTTCTCCACGCCTTTTTCACTTTTGTTTTCCTTGAATCCCTTTTTATTCTTGTTCACATGGGACTTTCTTTTTTGTCCTTTTTCTTTTCTTGCTTTTTTTTCATTGCCTTCTTTTCTTTCTTTTGTACCTTACTGCTTTGCTTCCTTTCTTGTCTCTCCCCCCAAACTTAGATTTTTGCCATTACTCAAGGGAAGATTTGGGTGACGAGAGAGGGTAATCGTTTAGAACGGGTATAGGCTTGTAGCATTGGTTCTTGAAGGAAAAAGGTTTAAGGCTCAAAAGGGTTAACTAGGGATTATTTCATTAGAAGGCTATGAAATTGTTTAACTTAGCATTTAGATCAAGGAGAGCCTATAATCATTTCTCAAGTCAAAGTTCACCTAGGATTTTGCCTCAACAGACATTCAGGGCAAGTTCTAGACCATTGGCTTGGGACTTGGACTCAAATTTCAATTCCTCACCACACACGCTAGGGATTTGCTAAAGACATCGAGTCGAGGGACCACAACGACCTTAGTTATGATTTAAACACACAATGGTCCAAAAAGACCACATGATGATCGTTTGGTCAACGCAAGAGTCTCAAAGCCACGACTTTCACCATCCTGAACATAACATTATGTCTTTGACCATGGGATCAAAGGCAAATGTGCTAGGCCCAAGTGAAGCTTTACTTGAGGTGCCTTTAACTACACTATCAAAAACAAAAGAAAAATCAAAGAAACGGACTCAAACCCTTAAGAAGGTTGTCACGCCATCTATCATTGGGAAGAGCCACCCGGTTCGCACAATACTCAACCCTTGGAAAGAACCATGGAATTAAGAAAACCAAGGGCTTATTGGAAACGCCAAAATCAAAACAAGCGGCTACGAGCCTAACTACAAAGCTAAAAACGAAAATTTTGCGAAAATAGAAAATAGAATGAATATGTAAAATAGGGGAGTAGAATATACAACGGGGGATGAATATATACAGAAATGTAAAGTTATATACAGCCCAAAGTAAAAAAAACAAAAAATCAATAAAAATAAACTAAGAATCTATATATATACAGTCATCCAGAAAAAAGTAGGGCGTCCCTACGAATAAAAGCTGGCATTGTCCTCAATGTCAACTATCAGATAAATATCAAAAGAAAAGAAAGGATATAGGATCTCCCTATGCCTGGTCCGTCTGCATGGGATCATCAGTGGTCCCCAAGTCCTCTGTATGTACGGGAACCTCAGACTGGTTCCCGATCTCCTGCTGCTCAGCTGCTGGGACTGGGGCCTGCTCCTAAACCGGCTGACTGATAGGTGCATCACTGGAGGGGGTCTCTTGTGGGTCTGGTAGCTCAATAACTGCACCAACTGAACTGGGGAGCTTCCTCTTCTTTTTTGGGGGCCTGGGTGCCTGCTCCTGCTCCTACTGTGGCTATGGCACTGGTGCTGCTGCTGGAGCTGGATCTGCTGCTGGGGGTGGATCCCCGAATAACAAGTCTAAAGGCATCTGGTCTGCCAATAGCCTGTCCACATCAGTCCGTAGCACTCTCACCGACTCCTTAGACGCCCTTGACTTCCTCATCTCTTGTGCTCCTTGGCAAGCTCCCTCAAAGCCTTGCCATGTGAATCCACCGCCATAGTCAAGGCGTCCTGAGTCCTCATAATCTTCTCCTGATTTTCCTGAAGCTTCTTTAGTGTGTCCTCAATGGACTGAGGAAACTGAGTAGTGGAAGGTGCTGGATGGGCCTCAACTGTAGCAGACAATGTAGACAACTTGGATGTCGCAACTGACATCTAGTTGTTCAAACTGGCTAGTGTCCGAGTCAACTGCTGGGCCGTGAAAGGATGAGTCCGGGAAGAAGGGACCCCCGTGTCAACTGAAGTACTGGGACGGACCAAGTCACAATCCCCAATAGTAAACGACCCCACGCTCATCATCAAGCGTGTGTGTCACCTCAATATAACACTACGATGTGCAATCCGAGGTTTCAAACCCTTAGGACATCATTTACAATCATTACTCACCTCGAACCGGCTACAACTCTAGCTCGCGACGCCTTTGCCCCTCGAATTGGCCTTCACGTGCGTCGAATCTAACCAAAATCAGAACGAATACGTCACAATATGCTAAGGGAACAGAGCCCAAGTGAAAACAATCGAAAAATATCAAATATCCCGAAATTAGCAAAACCCGAGCCCCGGACCCACTTCTCGAAACTCAGAAATTTTCACATCATTAGATTCCTTATCGCTCCACGAGTTCATACATACCAAAAGTTCTCAATTCCGACCTCAAATGGTCCTTCAAATCCCAATTCAAAAGTTCAAAATACCAAGCCCTAGTTCATCCATTTTTTTATCTTAAATTCTATGAATTTCTAGGTTAATTTCACAATAGAATCACGTTTTAGGTTCAAAAATCTTACCTCCAATCAATTCTCCTTAAATCTCTCTTCAATCACCTTCAAAAAGCTCTCAAAATACTCTGCTATGGAGGAAAAATGGCTCAAAATCGCGGATAAAATGTCTTATAAACTTTCTGCCCAGTTCTGATATTCCTTCTTCGCGAACGCGGTCAAACACTCGCGTTTCGTGATGCGCAAATTTAACTTGACCAGATTTCCTTCTATGCGATCGCGACCAAGGGCTCACGAACACGATGCTTTAGACTCCTCAACCTACGCGAACGCGGTCCCACTTACGCAAATGCGAAGAGCAACAGCTCCTGGACCCTTCACGCGCCAACTCCACTATGCGAACGCGACCTACCCTCACGCGAACGTGAAGCACCAGCCTCCCACCTTCCGCGAACGCGAGGCCTCAAACGCGAACGTGAAGGCCAAACACAGACCACCCCAAAATCCTTCTACGCGATCGCGACTCGCCCCACGCGATTGCGAAGGCCAATTTCGTCTGCAACAACTGAACAGTTTCTGCAATTATCCAATACCAAAACTAGCCCGATTGGCCACCCAACACTCACCCGAGGCCCCCCGGGACCTCAACTAAAGCCACCAACACATCCTAAAACCTCATTCAAACTTGTTCCAATCATCAAAACACCTCAAACAACACCAAATCCACCAATTCACATTGAATTCAAGCCTAAGTTTTCTAAAACTTCCGAAATACGCTTTCGATCAAAAACCTAACCAAACCACCTCTGAATGACCTAAAACTTTGCACACACATCCCAAATGACATAATGAAGCTACGACAACTCTCGGAATTCCATTCCGACCCCTGAATCGAAATCTCACCTACCAACCGGAAATTGCCAAAATCTCCACTTCGCCGATTCAAGCCTAATTCTACTCCGGACCTCCAAAACCACTTCCGATCGTGCTCGTAAGTCACAAATCACCCAACGGAGCTAACCAAATCATAAAAATTCCGATCCGAGCTCATATACAAATAAGTCAAATCTTGGTCAAACCTTTCCAATTTCAAGCTACAACTGAGAACTGTTCTTTCAAACTTATTCCGATTTCCGTAAAAACCAAAACCAATGATTTACATCAGTCATAATACATCACACGAGGCAAGTCATGCCCGCGAACTGGCGAGCGAAGTGCAAAAGCTCAAAACCACCGGTCGGGTCGTTACACTTAATTACCAATTATAGACCATAAGGTTTTTTAACTGTACATTAATTGTACCTTATATCACTCTTACATTTATGGTACTGTATATTCCTCCAAATCCCCCCCCCTCCCCTCACGTTTCTCTCTCCCAACCCCACACCCTTACCCACGTATCACCACACACCCAGAAATCAGAAAAACATTGAAACCCTCTGCTAAATCCAGAAAAACAATTGAAACCCTCTACCATTAACGTCCAAAATCAAGGTTTTTTCTTCTACAACCAGTCAATATTGAAGTCAAATCTTCAAAGTTTCATACACATCAATAACTTTTGATGGTTATGATTTTGGGTTCCTTCAGTAACATAGGAGAAAAGAAAAAGAGAGCAGCAATTCCACCATTGACAACCATTAAAAAGCTTTGAAGCTTTGAATTCAAATTTGGGTTTTCAAAAATCATTATTTGTTTGGATTGGGTATTGTTGTAAATAATTGGGAATATGGTTTGGAGTTTATATCTCAATTTTGAGGGGTTTTGATGAAGATTAGACTTGGTTTTGGCTGAATTTCAGATTGAAATTCGAAGAAGAAGAAGAAGAAGAAGAAGAAGAAGAAGAAGAAGAAGACGTATATTGCAGAAATTGTAGAATGTTGTTTATTTATTTTTCTTGAAGAAAAATTGCAGAAATATTTTTTTGGATTCCATATTTAGCATAGCAGTTTCGTAAGGAGTAACAAGAGCATATAGGAGGATCACAGAATTGTAGCATAATCGGAATTTTCGACATAATTGCTTTTTTTGCAGAAGATTTGTAGAAGTTTTAGTCGTTTTTTATTTATGAAAACAGAAAACAAAGCATCTACAATAAGAATACAAATAATCTACAATTTATCGATAAAATATCTACAAACTGGGTACATTGAATTTTAATATCCCAATTCTCATTCAATTGTAGCATAATTGGGATTTTCGACATAATTGCATTTTTTGCAGAAGATTTGTAGAAGTTTTAATTGTTTTTGATTGTGAAACAGAAAACATAACATCTACAATCAAGATACAAATAATCTACAATTTATCTACAAAATATCTACAAACTGGGTACATTAAATTTTAATATCCCAATTCTCATTCAATTGTAGTATAATTGGGATTTTTGACATAATTGCGTTTTTTTCAGAAGATTTGTAGAAGTTTTAGTCATTTTTTTATTTGTGAAAACAGAAAATAAAGTATCTACAATCAGAATACAAATAATCTATAATTTATCTACAAAATATCTATAAACTAGGTACATATTTGGACTCGAAATGCTTCCCTTGAAATGTGTGTTTCATATTTTTGATATATATTTTTGTACAAAACAGTATTAAATCATCCACTTAAATATAATTTTTATACAATGTTGTTCAACTTTCATACAATAGGTAAATGAATAAAAGAAAAATAAATAAACAACTGTATACAATGTTTCTACAATTTATCTATAATTTCTGCAATATACGTCTTCTTCTTCTTCGAATTTCAATCTGAAATTCAATCAAAATCAAGTCTAATCTTCACCAAAACCCCTATTGAGATATAAACTCCAAACCATATTCTCAATTATTTTCAACAACACTCAATCCAAACAAATAATGATTTTTGAAAACTCAAATTTGAATCCAAAACTTCAAAGCTTTTTAGTGGTTGTCAATGGTGGAATTGTTGCTCTCTTTTCCTTTGCTTTGTATTTTCGCCATAATTGCTTTTGTTGCAGAAGAATTATAGAAGATTTTGTCGATTTTGATTTGTGAAATCAGAGAAAATGTTGAAATAGAGTTTAGCGCAAAAAACAGCGTACGGAAATTTTGTAAAGAAGTCGACGATGGTGATTACTGTGCGTGATCTGCGTTGGAAGATCTGGAAAATATGTAATTCTCCTTTTTTAGGGCGCTTAAATAAGGAATCATACAACTATAATGATTCCTTATTTAATGCATTGTGTATATTATGTAGAAATACTATTAGCATGAATGGTAATATGTAAACTATGAACATATTTAGTAATATAGTTTCTTATATGGTATAGGATGAAAATTTCTCATATGCTAATGACGAAGAATGTTCCCTTTTTTATTATTATATTAAACCAAACTCTGAATAAATTAATCAAACAAAAGCATTCAAAATTTGCAATCGTAAAATCATATGCTCATTAAAACTAACAAAGGATGACAAGTAAACAAAGATTTCATCATGCAATGGATAACAAAACGAAATAGACCAAGCTAAGACATCAAAAAAATAAAAAATATTACATTGTCAAAAAAAAAAATCAAGAACAGCGTGAATCTAAAAATTCCATTTTCAAATTTCACCTAATGCTTCAAGCACATTTATTTATGTAAAAGAGCAGTGAAAAGTTTGGACCTTTTAGAATGCATTTTTTTAAAATTAAGTCGCCTGATCTATACTTAACAACCTAATAATAAAAACTAAGAATGATAGTAACCTTGAACCAAGTTCACAACATTAACTAGTGTAATAATTAGGTTCATCAGAAGTAATCCTCTGATAGCCGACAAATTTTTAGTCCAAATTTAAGCGAATGTAAAATAAACTAGTCTACTTCTTATAATAATTTCGGCACTCATGCATTCTTTTAACGAGCAGGAAGTAGAATAAGAACCAAAGAAACTGAAAGGAACTCGGATATGCGACTCTTCTTCACTTTCAATCGAATAGAACAAAATTACAAGGTTGAAAGTTACCTAGATTGCAGAATTTTAAACGCAGCAACAAGGTAGAGAAAAACGGCAACTAAACCCAGCCAAAACCAACAAGAACTAGCAGCAAAAGACACCCGAAATAAACCAAAAAATCAAACCGAAACTAAAGCCTAGAAACTAAATTTACTGCTTTTATTTTTGGAAGATTTTTTCTTGGTTTCAGCTTACTTTACTATAATGTATTCAACTGCTCCTCGGGGACCCCTCTCTTTATAGTAGTAGAAGGTCCTTGAGGTTAGGTTTTGCCTTAACCAAAAATATGCCCAAAAAATGAGAAAAGGACTGTCCTTTTTCACTAATTTCAGACACAAACAAAAGTAGATGTACTCCCAACAACTCCAAAACAGTAAAAGAAACCAAACATGTACACTACTTCATCATTTATCTTTTACCCTTCACAAATTAATATCAAACTAACTAACCAATTAAAACCAATGTAAAAGCAAAAAATTCAGCATTCAACTTAGCCAATTAAACTAATGTTTATATGATCAATCCAAGGGGAAAAAAATAAAAATCTATGATTAGGCAAGACACGTATTATAGTGAAGTAACTAACTAATAAAACTATATAGTTTAATCATGAAACTACGCCGTTTGGACCAGGTCTTGACAGGCCATTTATTGGACCAGGTATGACCGAACTGGGCTCAAACTTTGGGCCAATTTTGGTTCAATATTAATTAAAATACACTAACCCAATCCTTTTTCACTCTAATGAAATTATAGTCTTATTTAGTTCTAAAGAAAATATGCAAGTAGAAAGAAATTTTTTTTGGTATATATAAATTAAGGATGCAAATTAAAATATAAAAAAAAAATTAATACTTTTTAATTAAGGAATTCACATATAAATATACAAATAAATTCAAAGAAAATTAACTAAAATAGCTAAAACCATCCAAAAGTTAGTTTTTTTGTAGGAATTAAAAAGCATACAAAAATTAGGTATTCATAACATGCATAAGATCCAAAGGGAAAATAACTTTGCTCGCCACTATATTGAAGGAAATGATTGATACCGTAAGAAAAATGAGTAGATAATATTGACCAAGAACAAGAAGGAAACAAGAATAACTTATCAAAAAATACTATGACGTGGCAAGCCAATCTTGAAAGCGATTTCGGCCCGACTGCTGTTACAGAATTCAATGGTGTGTGTGGGAGGGGGGGGGGGAAATCAACCCGTTTTGCATTTAGGACCAATTTCTCATGTGTGCGAGACCACTCTATTTTTCTAGCTCTTTACAAGTGCAACAAAGAGTAATTCAATTTAAAAAGAGGAAGAAACTTTCCACAATAGACGAGGGACACTTTGTTTTTCACAAAAGACAAAGTAGTAAAGAAGGAAAAAAAGAACTACAGAAAACTCTTTGACTTTGCATTACCAAATATAAATAATACCACCAAATGCAACTTCAAGCAGGAGTATAATTTAATCTAATATATATATATATATATATTAGTCTATCTCCACACAAAACAATCCATCAGTTGTGACAAAAAAAATACACAAGTGATTTTTGTTCATTGTCACATTGAAAATGAGGTAGCACTCTATACGACCAAAAAAAGGCCTATCAAGAAAATAAAAGAATTACATGACATTGCATTTGCTTTTGATTTAATTTTAATAGAAACTAACTCCTACAAAATCTTCCTTCTGAAAATAATGTTAGGAAAATTGTGCCTTCTTTAGGCACGAGTGACCATACGTAAAATTAAACCGTTGTGAAGTGAGAGATTATATGTACAAAAATACATATATCAACCGAACATCATGACCTTAGGAGCAAACTTCAAAAGCCTATCCAATGAGCTAGGCAAAAACTTTCTTGCAAAAAGATAACACATACTTGTAGGCTCTCCATTATATTCACACTGAATTCCACTTCTCATTTGGTTTAACAACTCCTTTGTTACCTCTGTCCTAGCAAACTTCGTTGGATGGGGCCCACCTTTTGTCCAGTCAACCCAAGTCAACGTTCTGTTGCCATTTTTCCACCAATATCTCATAGTTACAAAAGTTGGCAAGTAATGTTCATCGGAGTAACATGCTGGCCTACAAAATTCTTTGAATAAATTGAAATACTTTGGCTCGGTGATCACGTCGACGGCGATCTCCCGGTCGAGTTCGAACCATTGGGACCCTTTTCGCCATTGTTCGATGGTCACCCATGGTGTCATCTGGCTATTGTAACGGCCCCGTCCAACGGGGCCCCATTCATCATAGGACTCCACGAAAGTTCTCGTGGAGTTCATGATATAGGTGTAGATGGCAGTGAAGTTGTACAAGGGGATGCAAGCCTCTGAAAGCAGCACAAAACGCTCATTTGACATGTCAAGTAAGGCATTGGCTAGTAACCTTCGTTCTGCTTCGACCATGCTGAATTCTCCCCAGTCCACTCTCTACACATTTTGCCAACAATGAGGATATTATCAAATTAAATAGAGTTATAAAATAACAATCGTACAACAAAAAAGGTCAAAGAAGCTTCTTTATGTAAATTGAAATAACACATATACACAAGCTATGTGATAACTAGGACAGTTTTTCATATGCATTGAAATTAGCATTCTGCATATAACTAAATTAATATTATATTATGAACTTCCCACTAAACAGTGCGGGAAGTACAAATGTAGTCACCTAATGAAAAGGAAATCCAACAAGAAGTATAAACCCAAATAGCAGCTCACCTAATCTGTTAAATTATAAATTGCCGAAGGATATAAAATATATTTACAATTCACATATAATATATGTATAATTGTATATAATCAATACATAATCTATATAAACCGATTAGAAAAAATAAACATTGAATGTTACCGGCTATTTGTATAACAATCTTAAACTGGCCGAACCCAAAATTGAAAATGGTCAAGTCAAGCCCAAAGACAAGATGTATTGGTCCACTAGATTTTTTAAGTGGAAATGACACTAGGTACTCACTTTTAAGCATGCTGTTTAAAATATATCTATATTATAATGTATTTAAAGATTACCTAGTTCGCTCAAATTTCAGGACACGTCATCCTAAATTTTAAACCTCGAGGTTCAAAATTCAGGACATCGTGTCCTAAAGTGTGAAAATTGTGTCTAAAAATTCGATCTTATGTCCTAAATTTCAGGATATAGAAATTCAGGACACTTAGTTCTAGGGTGAATTGGCTAATTTAGATACATTGTAAATTATGGATATATTTTAAAAAGCAGAGTTAAAAGTAGAACTTGGTGCAATTCGCCCATTCTTTAAGAAGTCTACTATAAAAATTCTCTACACAATCCGCTCACATACATAACTTAAATACTACTACAGTCAAATTAATTTCTATATAACAGCGTTTTGTTCCAAATTTTTTTCATAGTTATAACAAAGTATTGTTATAGAAACCATATATTATAGCATAAAAATTGGTTCCAAAAAATTGACTTTTATTGTGCATGATTGTTATATAGCGATGATGTTATAGAGAGGTGTGAGTGTACTAAGCAATAAGATAAATGAATGAAGCATTTAGAAAAACTATATAATTGCAATTGGCGTTTATACTTAACATACCTTGCTTGGTACTCTTCTGCCATGAAAAATAGGTCCTTCTTCAGGTGCAATTCCGTTGAAAGATGGTTGTGAATGAATATAAATGGAGTAACGCCCTTCATTTCCTTTGAAAAATCTTTCCCAAAGAGGAGCCAATGGCAAACTTCCTCTTGCTAAAAACATAAATGCAATTTTTGGGGTACGTTTAAATGGAAAATTCCTAACCTTAGGAACCATTGAAGCTCTCCATATTAACTCTTCGTCGTTCATATCGTGCATGGCTTCTGGAGGCTTAATATAATCTGTTAACCCTATTCTACCAACCCTTTTCGTCTTAATATTATTTTCGACGCGACGATCATTATTTAATTGTACGCGTTGTTGTGGCTGTTGATTCGAAGGTAAATTCAATGGCTGAGATGGTGGAGGATTCAGTTTTGGTGTTACTATAAGTGGAGAAGGTTGGAAAGAAAATAATTTTTTCTTTAACGTAATTGGAACATCTTTGAGATAAAAGCTTACTGAAATTCCTATAACCAAACCAGACCCAAAGAAAAGGAAATAAACAATAAGGCTATGAATGTACCTTTGTGAATTAAATAATTTTGCTGAGGTAAACTGATTTTGATGTGTTTCATGCTTCATTTTCTGATCTAACAACTATGATTCTAAGGAGTATAAGAGAATAATATAATCATATATTTTTGAAAAAAAAATGGAATATAATTGTGTGTACCTAGATGTGATTCCTATGTTAAGTTACCTCTTCTAATATCGTACATAAAACTAGATCTAATTATATAAGATCAAGATAGAATGCAATATCACCTAATCTTTACCAGTGGGACTGGGATTATTACATGAACAATGTACGAGTAAATAATGGAGGAAACTTGATATTCTAATCATTGTCGGAAAATGTAAAAGTAGTAAAGGTAATCAAAGGTAAATTCTGAGGGTTGAATCTTAATATTTTTTTCATCAGATTTAAGCTGTATTGGATTTCCAGGTGATTAAGATATTGAGAACAAAGATGAAGGAAGATGGCACAACAGACATAGGAAGAGAGAGACAAAGAAAAGGGAAAAATTAGTTTGGATTATGCCAAGTGGATTTCAATTTCTCCAACAAAATTATGTCTCATAATCCTTCTTTATAGGAAGGGAGCAAAGCTAATGACCACTTAGACTCTCAATATTCTCATGCTATCTATATGGAAAAGGAAAAAAAAAACTTCAAATACTACCCTGTTGTTAACTATGTAGACAAAAATACGGGGTATTATCACTTTTAGTCCGCGTCATAAATTATTTATGTTGGTAGTCGAAAAAGTATATAAAATTTGTATAAATTTTTTATATAACGTACAGAATGTGTGTATGTATATATATATATACAAAATATATATAAATTTTCAGTTATTATTTTGAGAGCGGCTATATAATGTCATTTACTACAGACATAAATGATGTTAGTCTTTCAATCAATCAATATTGTTTAGAATTAAAACATTTTAATAGATCATACCAACTTGGTAATTTGGTCAAATATGTTCAATTGAATGTATTTATATCAAAGTAAATCACAACATAAAAGATATAATTAAATTTAAACATTTTCTTGCGAAAACATTTGCAAAACAAAAACATGTATTTTAATATTTGTAACTTATTCTTGTCTATAATTTATCAGTGTTCTCAAAATGTTTCTACTTCTTTGAAAAATTCTCTTGTTATAAAAGTTAATCTACAATTGTTTACAATGACAAAATTTCAAATTTCCACAAGCAAACAAAAGTTAAGTCGCAGTATTTTTCTCCATTCTTTGTCCTTTTTAGCTATATATAAAAAACAAAAAAAAAAGAACAAATTGTAAAAGAAAAATATAAGTGATAGCTTGAAGATGTATATTAGTATTAGTACCCGCACGATGTGCGGATCATATTATGATCCTGCTAAATTCTATAAATTAAAAAGAACAAATTATATGAATAACTATTGACATAAACTTAAATATTATAACCTCATATATAACCGGTGATACAAACAAATAAAAAATACAATAAGATTCAAAAATAAATATTCGTTCCCTTTCAATTTACATAAAATATTTTTCTTATTGGTCTGTTCCAAAAGAATGACACATTTATGTATTTGAAAATAATTTAACTTTAAATTTTTTATTTACCCATTTTACATATAATGAGAAGTTCTTACACCAATGCAAATATCATGGCCCCCCAAAACTATTAGGATCATAAGTTTCAAAAGTTTTCATTTTCGTTCTTAAATTTCATGTTAAGTCAAACTATCTCATCTATATTGAAACTGAGTGAAGTCATACTATATAGAGTAGTAACAAATAAAAATATATTTCGTAATATCTTAATTTAAATTATAAAAATATATTATATTATTATCTCAACATAATAAATTCTTACATCAACATCAACTTCTACCAACCTAAAATTACACGGTGACAAATTAATATATACATACATGATAATTTATTAACAACGATATATTCTAACTTTTGGGAGTTACTAACTTATAAAACTGTTGGATCGTAATTTGCTCAATAATTTTTCTAGTTACCTCAATTTTAACCACACAATTAAAGTCACATTGTTTTTAACAAGTTAAATGATACCTTTGGGATATAGTTAAGATTAATATATTATAATTAAATAAATGTTAACCTACTTTAAATATTTTTTTCTACGATGTACATCTACAAAAAGAAGATGAGTTCTTACATGTAATTCTTAATTAAATGAATCTTACCTTATGATTTTACAATCCACTTTATTTTGTGCAAATAGCAATCCCAAATAGTGCAATTATATTCATCTATGTGTTTACCCTATCCAAATCTATTTCATTCTAACTGACACACACACACACACACATAATATATATATATATACTCGACCCCATCGGTTGCTCGATCAATTGGCTTATACATTTTGAGAGAACATAAATATCAACAACGCGCTAAAAAGTCATTGTTCATACATGAGTCATTAGAGAAGGATCTATCCTCCCTTATTGTATATTTTAGCATAGCAACTGCTAGCACTAATAGAAAAATAGATAAAAAAAAAATAAAAAAGATATATGTATTGCTTCCAAACAATTGAGATATAAAATAAATTATAAAATATTAGATAATTAATTTTATCAAAAGGCAACACAATTGACATTTGTTTAGCCAATGTCTGAGTCGATTCATAGTTAAACATTATCCCTAAGGTAGTGACGAAAGTTAAGTTTTGATCCAACAACTCGGTAATTATGATTATGGGTTCGAGCCTAGATTTTTTAGTTTTATTTCTAGTAACAAACATGTTTTTATTTTTTCTGTTATTTTTGTTGTGAACTCAAATTTCAAAAAACTCTTTCTCATTATTTAGAAAAATTCGCCTCACTCGTTGAGCCTCCCGTTTGAATTGGAACATTTATGTGTTGATTAGCTTTCCTAATTAATTAATCAATCAATTCAAATTTAACTTTCTTTCCATTCAGATTCAAAAGAATCTTATTTACTATCTTTCTATTTAAATTTAAATAAATATCCTGTCTTTCAATTAAAATCAAATACTATAACAAATATTGTCATAATTTGCTAAGTGGCTTTATATTAGCTTGTCATTTGGCTTAATCATAATGCACACTTGCTATATAACCATGTGACTTTTAATTAGCTTATCGCGTTACTTAATGTCCTTACTCATTGCTCTACTTTTAGTATAATATAATGAATATAGTTTTGTATTACCCTAAAATTTAATTTAACATTGTTCTTTTGTTCCGTAGCTCCAATTATTTTGTTTAAATTTATCAATAATATTATTTTTCCTATTTAATTATTTTATTAAACAAATATAAAGTGTAGACCCCTTCACATTACTTCTATTCACCTCTATATACATTATTTTCGATCATATAATATTTTAATTATTTTTCACATTTCGTGTTGTATCTATAATATAAACATTATCGTATTATTTTTTTAATTCTTTTGAAAATATGCCAAAGTTTAAACGAAGAAGTTCTTTTATTATTTTTCATAAATCTACACATTTAGTAATTATTATTTAGTATTATGTGCAATAAGCAATTAATTTTTTTCTTTTGTTTTCATATAGAGTTTTGACTTTAATTTTTTTATAACTTAACTACATGACAATTTTAATTACATCTTTATATTGTTAATTTGTTGCTTGGTGTTATTTCATTGTAAATGCTTTAAATTTTAGGTTTATAAATTATGTTTTCAATTGCGTGATATTATCCATATAATATATTTTTCTCGTAATAATTTAAAAAGTTTTCTTATATCAAATTTAAATGTCTAATTCTTCTATATATCTACAATTATATTATTTGTTTACAAAAAAAAATTCTCTATTTTTTGTTCTTTGTTTATTGTTATTGTGTTATCCGTTACTTAATATGGTTACATTATTACTTAACTTTTTATTAGCTTGGCACCTATTTTATATCCCCATCTGCTACTTTTATTATAATATACTATAAAGAATATGGTTTTTCTATCTCTTAAAATAATTTTTTTATTTATTTTTAATCTTTCACTATATAATATTTGAATTTATCAATAATATTTTTGAGTATTAATTATTTATTTGCTTTATTTTATTATTTAAATTAATTCAAAGTATGAAATTCTCTCACACTTATAGGCATATAAATTTTATTTAAATTAAATCCATAAAATAATTTGGACTATATTTTAAATTCAAGATATATTGGTCCAAATAAATATTATGGGCTAATATATAAATGAATTAATTATATAGGTCCAACATTTATGGATTAAATAAATAAGTCTTAATCTATTGGGCTAAAGTGATGAGCCCACTTAATTAAGCCCAAGATGTTATCTTCCTAGAGGCCCAGTTTGGTATCATATGTCAAATGACGTGGCGCGCCAAGTCAAACGAAAGAGCCAATAGGATTGTGCCATGTGTCAAAATGACAAGGCATGCCCAGTCACACTAAAAGTCCAATGAAATCGCGCCACGTATGCAAGTGACATGTTCTAGCCAATCAAATGCGATCATGTCACACTTCAATTTGATTGGTCGAAAAGAGTTTGTTCTTATCACAACTCCTTCTTTCCACAACTATAAATAGGGGTCTTCATAACTCAGAAAAAGAGACCAGAAGTTATAACAAGAAGCAAGAGAGAGCTCGTGGATCAAACGCCGTAAATTTCTCTACAAGTTTCAAGCTTCAAACAATCAAGTTCAAGTTCAAGAAATCAAGTTCAAGCTCAAGAACGAAGAACAATTCAAGTATTCAAGATCAAGAACGAAGTCAAATCAAATACAAGGCGTTCAAGATCAAGGCTACTTGTTTGTGATAAAATTCGTGGCAACAATCAAAGTGTTCGTGACGGATAAATCAAATTACAATTCAAGATCAAGCTCAAAGGTCCTTGAATTTATACTAGAAAAGTAGAATCAGAGGAATCATAGAGATTGTAACACTCAAATATTTGAAATAAAATACTACGATTGTTGCGATATTTTTCGGTCTTGATTTTATTTTCTCGATGCAAATTTATTGTCTACAAATTCTGGCACGCCCAGTGGGACTATCTCTACCTCTCATCTCAACTTTTCACTCACCAAAGTTCAAGAACATTGAAATGGCTTCGAAGAAAATCAAATCCAGATCAACATCCACCAAGACTGCTAACTCTAGGTTCTATGCTCATGTGGAAAGCATCCTCGATGTCACCTTTGGAAGTTTTGGACCAGTTACGAGGAGCAAATCAAGCTCTTTAGGACAACAGGCACCCCAAGTGTCGTCCGCATCAACCCCTATTTTTGGATCTTCATCCTCAAAAGGAGTAAGATCTTCCACAAATGCATCTGAAGAAGGAAGCGGTGTTGCTGAAAAGATCAAGAAAACTCTTGCTCTGCTTGACCTCTCCGGCTCCAAGCACTCTGCTGTGAAGGAAGATGATGATGCTTCAAGCGATGGATCCTCCCCACTTACACCACATAGCGTGAGCTAGTCAAGGATCAATCTGTGTGAAAATCCATGCTACTCTCCGTCATCCACGACAATCATGCAAGCCATGGTGACAAACACTTCATCTATGGAGGAGCAGTTGGCAAACTTGACGGAAGCAATCGCTGGCTTGACCAAATGCATGCAAAATCAAGAGGCTAGAATTGACAAGCTAACAGACATGGTGAGAATCTTGATGGAAGAAGAATCTACCCATGCACCCGGCAACCTCCCAAAAGTAATAGAGAGTGACTCTCCCCCAAGAAAAGCAACATCCACTAAGGCTATCCCTGTCTCATCTGAAGGGATGATTCCAATCGATCAACTGAAAGAGTTCATCGAAGGAACCATTAAGAACAAATATGAAGTTTCTGCCAAATCCTCCCTTACATATGCGAAGCCGTACACTACAAGGGTCGATATGTTGAAGATTCTTGTTGGCTATCAACCTCCGAAGTTTCAACAGTTTGATGGTAAAGGTAACCCAAAGCAACATATTTCACACTTCGTTGAGACGTGCAACAATGCTGGGACTTATGGAGATTACCTCATCATGCAGTTTGTCCGCTCGCTAAAAGGAAATGCTTTTGACTGGTACACAGGCCTTGAGGCTGGATCTATCGATAGCTGGGATCAACTAGAGAAAGAGTTCCCCAATCGCTTTTATAGCACACGACGCACGATGAGTATGATAGAGCTTACAAATACTCGTCAACGAAAGGGGGAACCAGTTATTGACTTTATCAGTCGTTGAAGGAATGCAAGCCTCAACTGCAAAGACAGACTTAGTAAAGCTTCAGGCATAGAGATGTGCATCCAAGGCATGCATTGGGGATTGCGCTACATCTTGCAAGGTATCAAGCCTAGCACATTTGAAAAACTTGCAACTCGTGCCCATGACATGGAATTGAGAATGGCCTCCACTGGAAATGAAAGGCTACCCATCTATGAACCTCGCAAAGTGAATGATAAGCAAGAAGTCAGGAAGTGGGGCAAATTCGTACCCAAGTCTGAAAGCAAAGAAGCTATGAATGTCAATACGTCACTTGTGAAGTTCACGACGAAGGAGAGCAAGAAGCAGAGTATGAAATCCACTTCGTTTCAAGATAAGCCAAGTGGGAAGTTGACTCTAAAAGAAATGCAAGATAAAGAGTACCCATTCCTGGATTCTGATGTGCCAGCCATTTTCGAAGAACTCCTTGAGTTAAATCTCATCGAGCTTCCGGAGATGAAGCGACCAAATGAAACTGGGAAAACAAATTACCCAAACTACTGCAAATATCACCGACTTGTAAGCCACCCTCTAGAGAAGTGCTTTGTCTTCAAGGATAAAGTCATGGACTTGGCTCGTGAAAAGAAGATCGTGCTTGAAGATGAGAAAGCAAGCGCAAACCAAGTCTCTATCACCTTTGGCACATTCAGTCCGGATGAATTATGTAATTTTAAAGAAAGTAAAAATGAAGAATTACTGGAGAGCGACAAAGTTGAAGTCAACCAACCTGATGATGATGAAGGTTGGATGTTGGTGACTCGTCGTAGGCACCACAAAAGGAGCCCACAAAAAGAATCAGTGGAACAACCAACAAGGAAGATGATGGTAAAAAAACCAATAAAAAGAATCCAGTTAGGCATTTGAAGAAAGCAAAAGTGGAGATGCACCACCCTCAAAAGCCACGAAATCCAGTGACCTTGGAGGAGTTTTTACCAAGTTGGTTTCGCACGAAGATTTCCCGTGAGGGCATTGATGCCTCTTGTTGTCATGCTGACAAAGGGGAAGAAAAGAGTGATGACCTACCGTTGGCACCATCTTCGGAAAAGCCCATCGAGTCCACTCCTCAAGAAGTTAATGCTTGTGAGGAAAAGGTCACGTTCACAAATGACGATCTTTTGCTAGTTGACAATCCTCATAACCACCCATTGTACCTGGTTGGCTATATGCGCGATGAAAGGGTAAATCGGATTTTGGTTTATGGAGGATCCTCAGTGAACATTTTGCCAATCCATACTGTGAAAGAACTTGGTATTCCCATGAACGAACTCTCAGAAAGTCGTGTGATGATCCAAGGATTTAACCAAGGGGGGAAAAGAGCCATAGGCGCAATCAGGCTGGGAATCACTATTGAAGATATGCAATCAAGTGCATGGCTGCATGTGATTGACGTGAAGACTTCATACAATGTTTTGCTTGGGAGGCCTTGGATATATGAGAATAAAGTTGTTCCATCTACCTACCATCAATGTTTAAAATACTACGAGGGTGAAGTCGAGAAGACGGTAGTTGCTGATGATGAGCCATTCACCGAGGCTGAGTTACACTTTGCCGATGGAAAGTTCTACTTGAAGAACCGCATTGTGAAGGAGCTGAAAGTTGATGATGGTACGAAAAGCAAGAATGACGAACCCATAACTAAAAGAGCTGATGTGACTATTGGTAAAGCCAAAACTGTTACTGAGGAGGTACCCGCCAACGTGAGTAAATCTCATAAAGGGGGTATTGCGTCTTATGGAAATAAAGTAAGTCACGCGCTCCGATATATCCCTAAAAGGAAGAAAGACGAGGGCGGATCACATAATCTCCAAACTAAGACGCTAAGGGAGTTAACTCTTCTGGTAAAACGAATTGAGGCAGTAAAGTTGTCCTCAAAGCCGCTTGCAGGGTTTGTAGCCCAAAATCGTTTGCACAATGTGGCACTCCCTACAAAGCGAACAGATGAAGGTTTCGATCCTAACGCTTACAAGCTATTTGCAAAAGCTGGATACAATCTCAACGAGCCGTCAAAGTTAGGGAAGCTCCCATCAGAAGCTGCAACGAGGCAACCCCGTGAAGGTATGGGATACAAGCAACTGTCACCAGTGCGCATCTTAATAAGAAGGGCGAGTAGCAATTATATCACTATAGAAAACGAATCTACCGCTTCTAACAGGCCTTCTGTCTTTGATCGGCTTGGAAAATCAACTGTGAGAACTTCTATATTTGAGAGATTGGGTCCATTAAAGAAGGGGAATAAGTTCCAGAGAAATCATCGAAATACAAGAACACCCATTTCCCAAAATTCAGGAGATCTCTAAGGATTTCCAAAGTTTGGTTCCTTCCAAAATGAGGCGACAAACAAAACTGGTGGTTTCATGTGAAGAAGTACTGAAGGTAAAGCCATATATTGTGTTCTACACTAAGGAACGTGACGAAGATGAAGAAAGTGTAGGTTCTTCGTATCACTGTACAAGACGAGAATGGTGTTTCGTCTTCGATGGAAGATAATGCGGAATTGGAGGATGTTTCGTCGTGTTATCACATATCCTTCAATGATGGGGACCCTCAAGAAGATGAAGATGTGAAACATGCTCTACCTGAACTTGAAGAAGGAGTGAAGACGACAGTTGATGCCTTAAAAGAAGTTAACCTTGGCACCGATGAGGAACCAAGACCCACCTACCTAAGTGCTTTACTAGAAGCTGATGAAGAGAGCACTTATATTGAGTTACTCAAAGAATTCAGGGATGTCTTTGCTTGGAGTTACAAAGAGATGCCTGGCTTGGACCCGAAAGTAGCAGTCCTTTCGAGTCCATCACCTTGCAGTCAGAAATGGTGCTTGCCCTGTTAAACAAGCTCAAAGGCGTTTTATGCCAGACTTGGTTCCCCTGATTGAAACTGAAGTTAACAAACTCATTGAAGCTGGATTTATTAGGGAAGTTAAATACCCAACATGGGTTTCAAGTATTGTCCCTGTAAGGAAGAAGAATGACCAGATTCGAGTATGCGTTGACTTTAGGGACCTCAATAATGCATGTCCCAAAGATGAATTCCCGCTTCCTATTCTAGAGCTGATGATCGATGCTACTACTGGTTACGAGGCAATGTCTTTCATGGATGGTTCGTCGGGTTATAACCAAATTCGCATGGCACCAAAAGATGAAGAGCTTACTGCATTTCGCACCCCAAGGGTATTTATTGCTACAAGGCAATGCCTTTTGGCTTGAAGAATGTTGGTGCTACTTACCAAAGGGCTATGCAGAATATTTTCGACGATCTTCTCCACAAGAATGTCGAATGTTATGTTGACGACTTGGTAGTGAAATCAAGAGAGAAGGGTGACCACATGAAAGACTTGAGGATGGTATTTGAATTGCTCCGGAGGTACCAACTTAGGATGAATCCGTTGAAATGTGCCTTTGGAGTTACTTCTGGAAAGTTCCTTGGTTTCATTGTCCGTTATCGAAGGATCGAAATTGATCAAGTCAAAGTGGATACCATTTTGAAAATGCTTGAGCCTCGAGATATCCATGAATTGAAGAGTCTGCAAGGAAAGCTAGCATACCTTAGAAGATTCATATCAAACCTGGCTGGGAGGTGCCAACCATTTAGTCACCTCATGAAGAAAGGCGTTCCTTTCAAGTGGGATCAAGCTTGTAGCAATGCCTTCGAAAGTATCAAAACCTACTTGATGAAGCATCCAGTTTTAGCAGCTCCTATACCAGAAAAGCCATTGATACTATACATTGCGGCACAGGAAAGGTCTGTTGGAGCATTATTGGCCCAAGAAAATAGTGAGGGGAAAGAAAACTCTCTTTACTACTTGAGCAGGATGATGACACCTAACGAGTTGAACTATTTGCCAATTGAAAAGTTGTGTTTGGCTCTAGTCTTCTCAATTCAAAAGTTGAAGCACTACTTTCAAGCTCATGTTGTCTGTCTTGTTTCTAAAGCAAATCCCATCAAGTTCGTGATGTCAAAACCTGTTCTTAGTGATCGACTAGCGAGATGGTACCTCCAATTTCAACAATTCGAGATTTTGTACATCCCTCAAAAGGCTATAAGAGGACAAGCATTGGCAGACTTCTTGGCAGATCATCCGATACCTGATGACTGGGAGCTAACTGATGAACTACCTGATGAGGACGCAATGGTCGTTGAAGTTCAACCTCCATGGAAGATGTACTTTGATGGTGCTGCGCATCGTGGGGGAGCCGGGGCTGGCGTAGTATTTGTCACTCCTCAAGGTGAAGTCTTGCCCTACTCATTCACCTTGACACAACTCTGTTCCAACAATGTTTCTGAATATCATGCATTAATACTTGGGCTTGAAATGGCCGTTGATATGAAGCAATTGCAATTGCAAGTCTTTGGTGACTCCTAGTTAGTGGTCAATCAGCTTTTGGGTAGTTACGAAGTCAAGAAGCCTGAACTACGCCCATATCATGATTATGCAAAAAAGTTGATGAGGTGGCTCAGCGATGTGACTATTCAGTATGTACCAAGGAAAGAAAATAAGAAGGCTGATGCTTTAGCTGCTCTAGCTTCATCATTAGCCTTGCCTGACCAAGCGCAAGTTACCGTCTGCCAAAAATGGGTAGTACCGCCGCCAAATGAGGTCGAAGGTGAAGAAAACGAACTCAAGCAGCTTGTTGTTGTTTCTGAAGTTGAGAAAGAAGAATGGCGACAACCCATTATCGATTACTTATGCTATGGGATACTTCCAGAAAATCTGAGGAGAAGGACTGAAATCCGTCGTCGTGAACCTCGCTTCCTTTACTATAAGGATACTCTATACAGAAGGTCGTTTGAGGGAGTACTCTTGCGATGCCTAGAAGAAGAAGAAGCTCTCCAAGATTTGCAAGAGGCACATTCTGGGGTATGTGGGTCACACTAGTCTGGACCAAAGCTCCACTTCCATATAAAAAGGATGGGATATTATTGGCCAACGATGGTAAACGATTGCTTGGACTACGCTCGAAGATGCAAGGCTTGTCAATTCCATGCGAATTTTATTCATCAACCTTTTGAAATATTGCACCCGACTACTGCTCCTGGCCATTTGACGCTTGGGGATTAGATGTTGTTGGACCACTGCCAAAGTCCTCTGGTGGGCACCTATACATCTTAGCTGCAACTGACTACTTCTCAAAATGGGCTGAAACTCTTGCTCTTAAGGAAGTAAAAAAGGAAAATGTTGCAAGTTTCATCCAAGTAAACATTATTTATCGTTTTGGCATTCCTCGTTATATAATAACGGATAATGGAAAGCCATTCGATAATAGGTTGATGAACAGGATTTGTGATCTCTTTGGCTTCAAGCAACGTAACTCTTCGATGTACAATACTGCCGCCAATGGTCTAGCTGAGGCATTCAACAAGACTCTATGCAACTTGTTAAAGAAAGTTGTCTCCAAATCCAAACGAGATTGGAATGACCGTATGGAAGAAGCTCTATGGGCATATAAAACGACTCATCGCACGCCAACACAGGCAACTCCTTATTCACTCGTTTATGGAGTCGAAGCTGTCTTGCCACTTGAGCGTCAAATACCTTCGTTACGACTGGCTATTCAAGAAGGGATCACTGATGAAGAAAATGCTTGACTTCGATTAACAGAAATGGAAGCTCTTGATGAAAAGAGATTGGAAGCTCAATAGAGTCTTGAATATTATCAAGCTCGATTGTCTCGCGCCTTCAATAAAAGAGTTCGTCCGAGATCCTTTCAAGTAGGAGATCAAGTCCTTGCCATACGAAGACCCATAATTCCCATAAACCTGTAGGGAAGTTCACTTCAAAATGGGATGGGCCATATGTCGTACAAGAAGCTTATTCAAGTGGGGCTTACAAGCTGGTTGATGCAGATGGTATGGGGATCGGCCCTATCAATGACAAGTTTTTGAAGAAGTATTATCCTTGAAGTCACCACGCTCCTTGACGCACGAGCCTAAACTGCACGTTGCTACACTCCTAACCCGCAAGAGTATAAACTGTGTACGGCCCAAAAAAAAAGTCTGCTAGGTTGAAAGTCTCGAAAGAGGCGGCCTAGGCAAAAGTTAGGATGTAAAAAACAAAGTCCGCTAGGTTGAAAATCTCAAAAGAGGCGGCCTAGGCAAATCTACCCAGTCTGAACTACGATATGACTTGATCCTCTTCACCGAGGTGCGTAGGCAGCTTAGAGTTTCATTCTAAGTTCAGTTGCATAAGTTCAAAAGATACATATTGCCCCAATTGTTGTTCGAGTGAAGTATGGAGGAATGCAAAATCAAGCTGAAATGCCATTCTCCTATTGAACTTTGATCTCATTTGATTTAAAGGGGGCAACCCTCCTTGGTAAATTGATATCTTCAATGGGCCGATTTTAGAAGGATGTCAAGTATTTGCATTGAAGTTCAGGGATTCTCTATGTCTTCAGTTTTGCCAAACCTTCAAGTTTGTTGGTCTCTAAGTCCGCCCTCTGCCTAAAAAAAAGGGGAAGAGAAGCGAGACGTCAAAAGGAAACACAAGTATAAGGAAATGATTGCTTGGCGCAATGTTTCGAATTCAGTGAAATTTGAACCCCAAGATATTTGTGAGAATATGGCTCTTAAATTTCGATTTATGGCAAGTAAGACGTCTTCTGATGTCGAGGCTTCCATATCAAGATATAAAATATTTGGTGAAGTCGCGCAAATCTGAAATTGTCGGTGTATCAGAATTTAGTCTTGACTTCGAAATATTATCTGAATGTATCCGTAAGGCATTAAATCTTGAATTTTGGATATGTTATATATATTTGGAAGTTAAGTTTTCAGTAGATTAAACGATTCATGATTTTGACATTCCTACTTCAAGATACAAAACTTTTGGCGAAGTCGCGCAAATCTGAATTTTTCAACGTGGTGGAACCTAAAGTTGATTTCAAAATATTATCTGGGACGATTCTGAAGTTAGTTGATTGAGAATTTTGGATATGTTCTAGATTTTGAAGTCTAGTTTTGAAGAAATTAAACGGTTCATAATTTCAACGTTCCTACACTAAGATATGATTTTTTAGTGAGACTGGGCAAATCTGGAATTGATAGCGATGTGCAATATAAAGTTGGATTCAAAATATTATTTGGGACGATTCTGAAATTGTTTGATTTAGAATTTTGGATATGCTCTAGATTTTGAAGTCTAGTTTTCTTGAAATCAAACGGTTTGTCGTTTCGATATTTTTACACCGAGATATGAATTTTTTGGTGAGACTGCGCAAATCTGAAATTTTCAACGTGGTGGGATCTAAAGTTAGTCCCAAAATATTATCTGGGGCGATTCTGAAGGTGCTTGATTCTAAATTTTGGATATATTTTAGATATTGAAATCTAATTTTTGAAAAATCAAATAGTTCATTATTTGGACTCTCCTACGACAAGATATGAATCTTTCGTTACAAGTGCGTAAAGTAAAAAATTATTCAACTAAGATAAATGACGGGTAATGTAAAGCAAACGAGAAACAATCTTATCTAAGATGAAATAAATTTCCACTAGGTCAACCTAATATAAAAAAATAAAAGGGGAGATAATGCTAACAGCCTAATCTAAACAAAATTTGTAGTTGATCAGTTCTTGACAGCTAGTCTCCAAGTTCTTCTTCTTCCCCTCCAAATTGGCCGAATCATCAATAGTCAACAAATTTATGTTGTCATATGAAGAGACCTCAGTCTCGGCAGTTGAAATTTTTTTCTGAATCTCTTCAACCTCCTTTTGAGTCGCTTCTATAACACCTTCGAGATTCTCCCTCTCTTGTTGTAATGTCTGCAACTTCTTCACGGCTCTCTTCAATTTTTTTTCACTAGAGGAAACTTTCTTGACTTTCTCACTTGCTTCAATTTTGAATGATTCGAGACGCTATTTAGCTTTGGAAATCAACTCTAGCTTCTCATCTTCACTCGTCTTATCAGTCATATTGGATCGCTCTTGGTCATATGATGCGGCAAGTTCAAAAAGAGAATTCAGTAAATCTTCTAATGGAGAAAAATCCAGAATATTCGCCTTCTTCATATCCTCGAAAATCTCAATGATTTGCTCCCTATAAGATGAGAGCAATTCCGGACGAGTTTTGGAGAGCCTATTACAAATATCCTCCCAAAGTCCCAAAATGAATTCCTTCTTGCGATTGAAAACAATGCTTTTTCCTTCAAATATAGATACCGCCGTATTTGTCATTGGTGAAATGCGAGTTATCTCATTTGGAGTTTGTCTTTTTAGGGATTCGTCGTGAGGAAGAGATGACGCCTTTGACGATGACTTCACTTTACATGTAGGCCCTCCAATAGATTCATCACTCACTTGCGGCTTGTCGCATGGGGATACCATCGGATGCCCAATGGTGTTTAACTGCATAAAGAAAAGGCAAAGAAAGTAAGTAACTTATAGTGAAGCTACTCCTAAAAAAAAAGAATGAGCGAGGCGATTGTATTTTACCTCTTTGTTACAAGCTGTATGCGTTCTTGAGGGACTATCAACACTTTGAACCTCTACGATCTCTATTGGGTTAGGCCGTTTCCTTTTCCAATTTTGATCTTCATTGGTACTTTGGCTTGTGTCTTGAGGAACACACGTGTTAAATGGAAGAACTAGAGGGTGTGTCTCTATAGTTGTTGAAGTGCACACCACTTCTTTCAAAGCTGCCTTTGAGGATTTAAGCTTCCTTTTTTTAGGTTGCATAACTACTTTTGGGATTGGAGTTGATATTTTTTTAACTTTTGCGAGCGTCTTTCCAACACCTTGATCTTCACCTCCTAAAGGAGTTGTAGACTTTAGCCCAACATTGTCTATCAAAGCTTGTAAGTTATTATCGAGAAACTTCCCATGCGCTTTCTCCCACCAAGACATATAATTAGTGGAGAAAGGCTTCTCCATAGGATCTCCCGCTGGGGGAAAAACCGCACGTGACATAGATCGATACAGTGTGCAAATCCTCCAAAATCTGATTCCTTCATCTAGAGAGGCGTTGCAGATATCGTTCTCCAAAAAGTCGGGGACGTTCTGGTAAAATCCAAATTGACGACCGAACCGATGCGGGCTATATGGCTCAATGATGAATGAGTTACCATACCTCAAAGGAAGGTAATTAAAACGTAAGCTCATGAAGTAATTTGATTCCAACTCTTGAGGGGCATCGTTATCCACGTAATAATAAGGACGGAGATTGGTTAACATTGTTGGTGCACAAACTATATACTCCCCATTGTGGATGCATTTTCTTCCATCCTTCTCGTCAAAGTACCTTGCAGCCCCTTCTCTTGAGTATGCCACCATCAAAGGGACAGACGGACCCTTAGCAAGTGGATAGTGGGTTTTGAAGTAATGTGCAAGACCGACATAAACATAATGAATGGGAAAAGAAATTTTGACCTGATCGAGTTGGGAAGAACGCGAAATCTTATTCAAACCATGATAAATACTCGCTAAAACTGGGACTGCAAGGCTAATCTGTCGCCCGTCTGCCATCATGCTTGCCATCTTGAAAGTCTCAGGGCGAATGGAGTTTAATACCTTGGGGAACACGAAGGTACATAGCCAAATTGATAAGAATGCCGCTACATATGTCTCATCTTTCTTGTCAGACCCCACCCTAAGCTTAGAGAATATAGTTTCTTGATCACTCGACCACCTCGTCGTCTCGGGAATAACTCCATTAGGATTATGTGTTGACTTTAGGCGTGCAGATTTCTTTTCCTTTCGCAACGGGGCAAGCCTATATATTAAAGCTTTTTTATACCAAAAACTTGTCCACTTGATGAAGGAGACCTTTTGGGTAGCACCCGTACCCTCTTTAAGATGATGAAATGCGACAAATAAATACTCGCAAGATCGAGGAATAAATCTGACTTGTTTTTCATTCAAACCGATGAGTTCCCTTGTCTCAGGTACCATTTCTTCGTACGGAGAACCCGCAATGGGCAAACCCCCAAGGATATGTAAGTCCCAAAGAGATATAGATAACTCCCCAGCTGATGTAAGAAGTGTGTTCGTCTTGGGGCACCAAGCCTCACAAAATGCTTGCAAAATGGTCGAGTTTCGATCATAAGTGAAAAGTGAGGCATAAACAACATCATAAATCTTTGTTGTACTCAGAGTTTGTTAGCTTCCACCAAGTACGTCTTCAACCCATTCCCAATATCCTGGGATATGACGATACTTGCCCTCGATTGTTGTTGTGTTTTCCCAATGTACTTCGCCTTGAATTATGCGACTTCCTAAGTTTGGAAGGGTGCTAGCAATATTTACATGGCGATGGATTGGCGCTTGGAGAGACCACATCTTGGATAATGGATTAGAAATCGATTTGTGTTCCAAGGTCCAGTTCTCTACATGAAGGGAGTTCCTTAAAGGAGGCCATGAGGCAGCATATCGACCGGCTTGTGAGGTTTGAACCAAAAGCTTGGTTTGTTCTATGCCATCTTCAGTCTCGATGATGAGATATCTAAGTTTTGAGGAAGGTGAGGTATAGTCCCTGAAATTTGCCATCTCTTCGTGCTAAAAAGAAAAAGAAAAAGAAAAGAGGGGTCATCAAAGTCCGAATCAAGAATGTTAGAATGGGTACAAAGTCTAAATGGATGAAATGCTCTCCAAGAATCGGGCCATTTTGAGAGTAATCTCTCCAAGAATTGGTCCACATTGAGAGTAGTCTCTCCAAGAATTGGGCCACATTGAGAGTAATCTCTCCAAGAATTAGGCCATTTTGAGAGTAATCTCTCCAAGAATCGGGCCATTTTGAGAGTAATCTCTCCAAGAATTGGGCCACATTGAGAGTAATCTCTCCAAGAATCGGGCCATTTTGAGAGTAATCTCTCCAAGAATCGGGCCATTTTGAGAGTAATCTCTCCAAGAATTGGGCCACATTAAGAGTAATCTCTCCAAGAATCGGACCATTTTGAGAGTAACCTCTCCAAGAATCGGGCCACATTGAGAGTAATCTCTCCAAGAATCGGGCAAGAATGAATACTCATCCCCTCACACCCCAAGATTATTTTCTTCATGCGTGGATTATCTTGTTGAACAAGAACGTATCTTTCTCGCTTGACCTACCAAAAAAAAAGAAAAAAAAAGAAGACAACAAAAAAAAGAAAGCACGAGAAAAAAAAATTACCTTCGCTTTAATGCTTCCAATTTCACAAAAATAAACTCAAGTGGCTCGCAAATACTGCAAATTGATGCCCAACAAATACAAGCACGAGTTTATATAGATTTCTCAAAGCAGCTGGACAAGAGGTTATTTCGATGTGGGACTGGGATCAGATACAATAAGGCGGCTAAACATTCCCTTATTCGATTCAGACTCGAAATTGGCCTCATATCCTCTCAGAATTTACGTTTCTTGTGTTGTAGTTGGAATAAACCAGGACTACTCCAAGTAATTGAATTTGTATCAAATGTGGAAGAAAGCAACAAGCACTGACAATAAAACTAAAAGTATATGACTGTGGCAATAACAATGCCACGTAGAAGTCAAAGTGTAATCTCAAGCCTAATGATTATATTTAGAAAAGATTATTTTGTTGGATTTGGAGATCCTTTGGTAACGTTGGAATTCAAGAGGTCCTTTGGTAACGTTGGAATTCGAGTAACAAAAGTTCCAAATTCTCAAACTAATATGGCCTCGCTCAATTCTGTTAATATATAAATTTGATACTAAAGTTCCCAAGACAAATTTGTCTCAGCTCGTTGGGTCAATGAATTAAATTGTCGAAATATACTATATTTTGGAAATTTTAATTCAACCTCGGATTCAAATTTGTTATCTTTGCTGGTACTTCACGACTTATCGCAAGGATTATCGTATCCACACTACGACAAGCCTTGAAGTAGGGGCATTTGTAGGCATATAAATTTTATTTAAATTAAATCCGTAAAATAATTTGGACTATATTTTAAATTCAAGATATATTGGTCCAAATAAATATTATGGGCTAATATATAAATAAATTAATTATATAGGTCTAACATTTATGGATTAAATAAATAAGTCTTAATCTATTGGGCTAAAGTGATGAGCCCACTTAATTAAGCCCAAGATGTTATCTTCCTAGAGGCCCAGTTTGGTGCCATATGTCAAATGATGTGGCACGCCAAGTCAAACGAAAGAGCCAATAGGATTGTGCCATGTGTCAAAATGACAAGGCATGCCCAGTCACACTAAAAGTCCAATGAAATCGGGCCACGTGTGCAAGTGACATGTTCTGGCCAATCAAATGCGGCCATGTCACACTTCAATTTGATTGGTCGGAAAGAGTTTGTTCTTATCACAACTCCTTCTTTCCACAACTATAAATAGGGGTCTTCATAACTCAGAAAAGAGACCAGAAGTTATAACAAGAAGCAAGAGAGAGCTCGTGGATCAAACGCCGCAAATTTCTCTACAAGTTTCAAGCTTCAAGCAATCAAGTTCAAGTTCAAGAAATCAAGTTCAAGCTCAAGAACGAAGAACAATTCAAGTATTCAAAATCAAGAACGAAGTCAAATCAAATACAAGATGTTCAAGATCAAGGCTACTTGTTTGTGATAAAATTCGTGGCAACAATCAAAGTGCTCGTGACGGATAAATCAAATTACAATTCAAGATCAAGCTCAAAGGCCCTTGAATTTATACTAGAAAAGTAGAATTAGAGGAATCATAGAGATTGTAACACTCAAATATTTGAAATAAAATACTACGATTGTTGCGATATTTTTCGGTCTTGATTTTATTTTCTCGACGCAAATTTATTATCTACAATACTATCTTTATCCCCCTCTTTCTAAATTATTTTCCCTAGTAAGTATGATATTTTATTTAATTTTTTCATTTAGTGCTTTATTCAATAATAGACAAAAATAAAAGTGCATATGATCAAACTATATAGTACTTCACCAAAATATTACGGTATTTTTATTATTAAACTTCTAGTAATTATTATTTTTGTTGAAGCTTTTAGCCTTTAAAATAATTATTTTTATTGTATACTTGTTTAAAATTCAGAAAACTTAGTCTAAAATAGATACTTTGGATTATCCATTATGAAATAAATAAATTATTAAATATATCTACATTCTGAACTTTAGGTTAAAACCTTAAAATATATTCTTCAACTCATTAAAAAGTATTGAATTTTTAAAATAAATTAAAATTGCACATTAGATTACGATAGGATATATTCTTCTCACTCGATATTAGAAAAGGAATCCAAATACTATTGATATCAAAATTCTTTACTTTCCAAATATAAAATTTCAATTAGAAAATATTAGTACAATGATTAAACTTTATTTTTTTTTAAAAGAATTCTTATTTCAATTTAATTTCAATAAATGAAATTCCATATATAGTTCTTAAGTGATATTTCCTTATTTGACAATTTCCCACAAACTCTTTAAGATTGTCAAGTGGCTTTATAGTAGCTTGCCACTTGACTTAACCACAATGCAAACTTTCTTGCTTTAATATATATATAGAAGATTATCACTGTCAAGATCTCGTTTTAAGAAGTTTTTAGGAGCGCTTTTTATTGAATTGACCTGATCCGACTAGAGTCTAAATTAATACTTATATCTGTCCCAATTTATATAATACTTTTTATTGTTTTAGATTCAAACCTTTTAATTTTAATGGCCATATATTTAGAATTATTATTTTTTTAATTTTTGAAAATAGAATTTATATATTTAAAAATTACATAAAAAATACTATAACTTAAAATAATTAATAATTAAAATATATATATGAAAAAAAATCAGAAATACCTTCACATAAATTAAGCAAAAACAAAAAAAGTGGCATATCACTAAACGCCCCCTTGAAATCTCCTTAAAATTCACACTCTCAGAGAAATACACTTCGCCGGAGTTGAAAGTAACTAAGGTAAACTTAAAGTACAATTCTTCTTCCTCATTCTTCAATTCTCTCGGCAATTAGGTTGGAGATGAAGAAACCCCAGTAAACTCTGCTTAGTTTTTTTTTTTCTTTAACGTTCTGTCGGTATAATATCGTTCTTTAATTTGTAGTTTTTTGTTTTATGTGAAAAAAGTTTTATTCAAGTTAATTCTCTGTTTACTGTTATTGCCTAGATTAAAGCTCTATGGTTTCGCATGATTAAAGGCCGCCTCCCTAATAAGTAAACATTGTTCTTCAGGATAGAAAGCTGGTCCCAACCGGTTCATCAATTTCGGGGTTGGGGGTGGGGGTTGGGGGTGGGGGGTACTAGGGTTATTAGACCTCTTAATTATTCATTAATGAACTTTAACTGATATGTATTTTTTTTTTGTAATGGTGGTACCCGGGCTAGCTTGTGGGCACCTCTCTCACAAGCACAGGGACTAGGTAACTCTACCTATCAAAATCAGCTAGTATTTGAAGAAAATATAATTTCTTTTGATCAATCACGTAGTGTGTTAGTAATGTTTAGGTATTACTGCCCCTTAATATTAGGATTGATCAAAAACTTCTGATAAAGTTATTGTTAGACCTCAGCAGTTCTATGGGGTTCTCTATGGGGTTCTGTACAGAAGGCGAGGTCACGCGAGCAGGTTTTGATAATCCATGTCGAATAACATAGTTAATGGCGTTTCCAACAGGATAAGTGTTTCCTTGTAGCTGCGCGCTGGTTGCTGTTAGCAGTCTAATTAATACTTAATGCTTTTAGTATCTTCTTAACTAAAGTTTTTGTATAATTCCTTGTGGATCTTGATGATGTATTAAATCCTATAAATGTAACATATGCCACTAATAACCAGTATTTAAACTTTTTTCCAAATAATTAAACATGTTTGAATTTTAGAGGACTATTTGCTTCATCATAGTTTTAAATGTTATATGTGTTCTGAATTCATAAGAGGTCATAGTTAAGACTTATTGTTATATTGTTACTTCTCAAGAACGATATACGGTGAGATGGATTCTCTCAAGAATCTTCGTTTGGACCCTGTCACTGACTCTGCTAGGGAATGAAGAAAATAGTACTAAATGGAAAAGTTTTATTTGTGACAGATATTTCTATATAAAAAGGATAAGCACAAAAAGCATGCCGATATAAGATATCCAGTAATGTTGTCATGTCTGTACAGTTTTAAGAATTAGAAATTTTCTATCTTCCTTCTGAAACATGTTCCAATTGATTGAAACTAGTGGCGTATTTTGTTGGACAGGAAGCTGAGATTTGCTTTCTCACTCAGGACATTAGGAGGATTTCTTCCCAGTTATATTGTTTTTTTCTGGATTTATGGTATTGCTTGGGTGAGCATTTCCTGGTGGTTGAGTCAGATCTTAAATGTTATCTTAGTTACGCGGTCATCTTCGAGGTATGATTGAAGGTGAAGCATTCACAGTGTATTCTGTTCGTGCTGTTAGAGCAGCTGAGTTGATTCTCTAATGTTGCACATTTCTGTGATGACTTGATTCATGTAGACATTGATATGCAAGCTCATGTTTATTTTCTTAGGCATATCTGAAAGCGTCACCATGCCTCGTAAGGTAAATTATGGAGTTGATTATGAGCAAGACTTTTATGACTATGAAGATTACAACTATGACTATGACGATGGATATGATTCTGCAGAGAAAAATGGTGAGTGTCCCGCCAGCTCTTCTCAGTGCTTCACATCTAAAGGCTGCATCCTCCTTCTGTACTCTAATCCCCGTCCCTCCCCCACCGCACACACACACTTAAAAAGAACAGAAAGAAAATGTTAAATCATATTTTAAGATTATCACTCTTAATTTCTGGTTCATCCTGCAGTATCAGAAATGGTTTTGATAGGAATACTTTTTTCTGCTTCTAATTCGCAGTTTGGTTGTAGAATATCTTCTTGAAATATTTTGGTGGAAAATATTGAGTTAAATTTCTCCACCAAGTCAAAATGTGATATAAAAGGGTGTAGGGAATATTTGTTTACTCGTACAAGATTTACATTTGATTTTTGCATGCTTTCATGTTTGTGGTTACTTTACCATGACTACTGGTCTTTGAATTAGTTTTTGTCCCTTATATACTAAAAGCTTAATTGTAAGAACATAATTTGTTGTTTACGATTTGCTACAGGCAGGGTACCAAGAACGAATACGAAACAGGAATTCGTTAAGGCTGGCATCTGGTGTTGTTCCATTTGCACATTTGATAACAAAGATACTGTGAATGTGTGTGATGTTTGTGGAAATACAAAGCAAGAACCGGTTAAGGCTGGGGTTTGGCGTTGTCCCATTTGCACATTTGATAATGAAGATACCATGAATGCATGTGATATTTGTGGGGTCCTTCGTAACCCATTGATCAAAAGTTGTGGCGGCAGCAAAGCTAGTGCAGGTTAGCAACTGACAATACGTTTGCAGAGCTCTGCATGTGTATCTATGTGAAAATTTGACTACTCTTTAGCACATATTGCTAATGGTTTATACAATCACATATTGTAAATCATGAAGAAAAAGTTCCCTTGTGGGGCTGGGAGAGAACTGTTTTTATAGATAATATTTTTATTGCATGATTATTCTCCTTGTTATCTCTAGTGAGAAACAGCAGGTTAAATAGCATATAGTTCAAAACAAAAAGCTACAGAAGCTTATCCGCCCCTTCAGCACGAAACTTCTACCCACTGGGAAAGATGATTCATAAAGCATTCTATTTTTAAAAGTGCTTCTCTGGCTAAATTTATCGTTGTATACATTAGTGACACCTCTTTATGGATCTGTCATAGAGTCTCTCTCCTTTTTCTTTTTTTCTTTTTTCTTTGGGGGGGGGGGGTAGTTTTTGCTGTTTATCATGCTCTCTAATGGATCTCTTTTTTATTAGACTTTTTAAAGTATTTCACATAATTGAGAGGTGAGTCGACTAAGATGCCTTATGTGTTTATTGGGTGCTCTGCCTGTGCTTTAAAAAGAGGATGGTTCATCAAACTGGAAAGGTGAGCTGGTCACATCATTATTGTAATAACTAATTATTATCTAAATTAGGAACATATAAACAAAAAATTAAAGAACCTAAAGTAACTATTGTAAGATCTCTTATATTATGAATAAAAAGTTCTCTATTTAACTGGGAAGTAAAACATTGTATCCGAACTTAGTCATCCATGGGCCCAAGCTTCAAGTACAAGCATAAACATCTAGAAACTCACAATTAACGAACATAACAGTTAGCTCATAAATGACGTCAGTGCCTACTCAATGGAATGAAACATACACAACACATAACAATTACAAACAGTCAATTGAAAACATGCCGTAAACCGTATAGGGATGATATCGAAAAAACAGAATCAAGACATGACAATTACAGACCATCAAGTTGTGAATTAACCCATTACAGTTCATAACAAGAATACATCAACAGTCTCAATATTTAATCCATGGGAAGGTGGAAAATAACAACTTGCAATTGTATTCCATGACGAAAGAATTAGAAATATGGAATCTGAAAGTGGAAGAGTTAGAGATTCACATAACAAAAGAGAGAATGAAGTCATTGTATGCTTATGGTTGAGAGTCATTGCTGGCGTTGGCAATCTATTGCTAGAGTGAAGGTTGCATTCAACCATAGCAACTGTAACTGAAATTGAAAGATAAAAATATCAATACCTTTACTGAGTTAATTATCTGTTTCTTCGTCCATTATCGGCATTGTAAGTGATGAAGTTGGACCCTTAGATATAGTCGAAGACTCAATGGTGGGTCTAAGTTTAAGGATTTTCAAAGTCGTAGAGAGATTAAGATTTTGTCCGAGATCGTATTTGGCAGTGCTTCTTGTGAATTTATAATTTTGTATGAGGGAACAAAACTTTCTGGTTCTATTGTGAAATGCACTGACCAGTGACTCAAATTATTTTGAGGCTGGTTATTGGCATTGTTAAAATCATTGGTTTTTGCCTAAAAAGTTGGTGAGGTAACATGCCCCATTTATTGTTGCTCCAGGTGACACTCTAGCATTCTAACTGCCATTCACTCTAGGTTCCCAGAAATTGCTTTCTTACTTTCCCGTCCATAGTAATCTTGTTACTTCATCTCATTGTGGTTTCAAGAAGATGAGGTTACGATCTGGAAACCTCATGTTCTTTACTGATTCACTGGTCAATGCATCCTTAAAGAAGATTTGGAGAGATATTCCTCTTAGCATAGCTTGGACGATATGAAAAGAAAGAAATAATAGGTGTTTTGAAGGCAAGAAGGAGCAGCTGCAATACGTGAAATACAGTTGTTTACATTATTTGTACTATTGGAAAGATGGAAATGTTGTTATGAATTTTTCATGATATGCTGGACATGCTAGACCGCTTAGGATTTTAATGTTTTAAGCCAGCAGTATCTCTGTATTTTTACAGTATCAGCTTGATACTGTTTTAAATAAAATCTTCACCTTATCAAAAAAAGAAGAAGAAGAGGTTACGATCTGCTGTTGCTGGCAGAAAATAGAAAAAGGAACCAAGTGAATAAGCTGCAAGATGCATAACATTGTCAAAGATCAGGCTGGAATGATCTTATTCGGTTTAGTTGGTTATGATAAATATTACCTATAACTAACCTAGACGCTCTAACAGCAGACCTTATTGCAGACACTCCCTCATGTCTAGATGATTGGACTGATTTTGTAGAAAGGAGTTCTTGTATATAAGTTTCCTTCGGCGAATACTTCCTGTTTGAGGGTTTTCTCCTTTTCTCAATAGGTTAGTTACTTGTACCAAAAGAACCCTATTGCTCGAATTCCCCTAGCCATTAATTAGTTTGTTGCTGCTTCATATGCTTTCGAGTTTCGACAACACATAATCAGAAAGGCTGGTGGAAATATTATGATTGTAGGATCAGACATTGGTTGATTTTTTTTATTTTATTTTATAACGGTGGTGTCCCGACTAGCTGCGCACATCTCGATTAAATTCGCCAACCTGCTACCTGTGAAGGGGAACCTTGGCGTAACTGGTAAAGTTGCTGTCATGTGACCTGAGGTCACGGGTTCAAGCCGTGGAAACAGCCTCTTGCAGAAATGCAGGGTAAGACTGTGTACTATAGACCCTTGTGGTCTGGTCCTTTCCCGGACCCCCAGCATAGCGGGAGCTTAGTGCACCGGGCTGCCCTTTAATGAAGACTCACAAGTCATCCCCAAGAGACAAAGTTTCAAGTACCTAGGGTCTATTATCCGGGGAGATGGGGAGATTGACGGGGATGTCACGCACCGCATTGGGGTGGGGTGGATGAAATGGCGGTTAGCATCTGGAGTCCTGTGTGACAAGAAGGTACCACCGAAACTCAAAGGTAAGTTCTACAGAACGGTGGTTAGGCCGGCTATGTTATATGGGGTTGAGTGTTGACCAGTTAAGAATTCACATATCCAGAAGATGAAAGTAGCCGAGATGAGGATGTTGAGATGGATGTGCGGGCATACTAAACTGGATAAGATAAGGAATGAAGATATTCGGGAGAAGGTAGACATTGCTCCCGTGGACAACGAGATGCGGGAAGCGAGGCTTAGGTGGTTTGGACACGTGCGGAGGAGAACCATATATTCCCCGGTTAGGAGGTGCGAGCGGTTGGCTTTGGCAGGTGCGAGAAGGGGTAGAGGGCGGCCTAAGAAGAATTGGGGCGAGGTGATCAGGCAAAACATGTCCCGTCTTCAGATTTCTGAGGACATGGCTCTTGATAGGAACATGTGGAGGTCGAGCATTAGGGTTGTAGGCTAAGGGTTAGTGCATAGTTTTTCCCTCTTTGTACCGGGTAGTCTGATAGAGCTTTGCCTATTGAAAATGTTGGTTTATGTTTAGTCAACAATGGCATGCTAAAAATGTTGGTTTATGTTTAGTCAACAATGACATGCCAATTGGAAGAGTTGGTGGAAAGAGTTGGTGTGGATGCTAGGAGGAAACTTCCTCCTTTGATGTCACCCATGACATCAAGAGGAGGTAGTTTGATGTCACCAATGACATCAAGAGGAGGTCTTTACCTCTATAAATAGATGCACTCCTTCACTTGTAGAAATCATCCCAAAAATAATACAACACATTGTAGTGAGTAGAGAGTTAAGAGAGAAATTCTCTTAAGTGTAATTGAGAACTCTCCCCTTCCTTTGTTAATATTAAAAAGGCAGCTGTTCTCTGGTGGACGTAGGATTATTTTGATCCGAACCACGTTAAATCTTATGTGTTTTCTTTTACGTTTCCGCTAACAATTGGTATCAGAGCAACAGGATTCTTTAACGATCCAAGGAGGAAGAACAAGCAAAGATGAGTTCCATGAAGTTTTAAATTGATAGATTCAGTGGACGCAACAACTTCAATATCTGGAAGATCCAGATGATGGCGTTACTGCGGAGGGAAGGTTCAATCCATGCTATTGACGGAAAGTATCCTAAGGATATATCAGCTCCCGATAAGGAGAAGATTGAAGGGGATGCATTGAGTGCAATCCGACTATCCCTTGCACCTAACGTGCTTTGTGAAGTGAGTACGGGTACCGAAGAGACGGCCAAACAGTTATGGGAAAAGCTAGAAGGACTATACCAAGACCGATCAGTGACAACAAGGATGTTGTTACAACGACGTCTTCACACATTTAAGATGGGGTCAGGTACTTCGTTACAAGATCATTTAGATGCGTTCAATAAACTTGTCATGGACTTACAGATTGCAGGAATTAAAAAGGAGGAGGAGACGCTTGCATGTGCTTTGCTATTTTCATTGACTTCAGGATATCGTGATATTGAGAATTCAATGATGTATAGCAAGGAGCCTATCAAGCTTGAGCAAGTGCGACAGACACTTAACTCTAGTGATGTGCGGAGGCATATTGAAGGAGATAGAGATGACCAGGCAAGTGGCCTCTTTGTAAGAGGCCGGACTAGCCAACAGGGAAAGAGCAAATCAAAGCACAGATCAAAGTCTCGTGTGAACAAGAAGAATACAGAGTGTTGGGGTTGTGGCAAGAAGGGGCACTTTGAACGAGATTGCCCAATGTCAAAGTCCAAGGAAAAGGCGAGTGCATCTACAGTTGAACAGGTACATAATTTTGATAATGATTATGTACTAACAACATCGTGTAATAATAATAGTAGTTATGAAAACAAATGGGTGTTAGACTCTGCTTGTACTCTGCATATGACGTTCCGAAAAGACTGGTTTAGCAGCTACGAGAAAAGTGGAGGAACCGTAGTAATGGGCAATAATGCAACTTGTGCAATAGTTGGCATTGGCTCAGTTCGGGTTCACTGCCATGATGGAATCGTGAGGACTATTACACAAGTCCGTCATGTTCCTTATCTGAAGAAGAATTTGATCTCCTTGGGTACTCTGGATGAACAAGGCTACAGGTACATGAGCGAAGCAGGAACTATGAAGGTGACTAAAGGTTCTTTAGTCATGCTGAAAGGCAAGCTGGAGAACGGCCTTTACACATTGGCCGGAAGCACCATTGTTGGCTCTGCAAATGCATCTACAGTGCAGTTATCTAATGATGACAAGGCAAGACTATGGCACATGAGACTGGGTCATATGAGCGCACGTGGACTGGAGATGTTGAGCAATCGTAAACTTTTGGAAGGTGAGAAGATCAGCACGCTTGACTTCTGTGAGCACTGCGTTCTAGGGAAGCAGAAGAAGGTCAGCTTCAGCACTGGCAAACACAAGACAAGAGGAGTGCTAGACTACATCCATCAGATTTATGGGGTCCCTCTAAACTTCCATCGAAGGGCAAAAAGAGGTATCTTCTCACTTTTATTGATGATTTCTCACGAAAGGTTTGGGTGCAATTTTTGAAGGCAAAGAGTGATGCTTTTGAAACATTTAAAGAGTGGAAGATTTTGGTTGAAAATCAAATGGAGCGGAAAATCAAGTATCTTCGCACAGACAATGGCTTGGAGTTTTGCAATGAAGAGTTTAATGAATTTTGCAAGGTTCATGGGATCTCAAGACATAGGACTGTCAGGCATACCCCACAGCAGAATGGAGTTGCCGAGAGAATGAACAGAACTCTTCTTGAAAAGGCTCGTTGTATGCTTCTACAAGCCAAAATGTCCAAAGTATTTTGGGCTGAAGCAGTTCACACTGCTGCTCATATTGTCAATCGATCTCCAGCATCGACAATTGACTTTAAGACTCCGAATGAGGTATGGTCAGGTGAACCCTCTAACTATTCATACTTACGAGTATTTGGGTGTCCAGCTTATTATCACGTTAATGAAGGAAAGCTTGAACCAAGGGCTAAGAAGGCCATATTCGTAGGGTATGTGGATGGAGTAAAAGGGTACAAACTTTGGTGTTTGTCTTTACTCAAATTTATAGTTAGTAGAGATGTCACCTTCGATGAATCCTCTATACTTGATCCCCGTAAAGTTTCCGTGGAGTTTTCAGGAAACAAGAACAACGAGCAGATGGAGCTTCCGGTGGAGCTTGCCAAGGAAAAGGATCAAGAGACTCAGGTTAAAGATGAGTCAGAAGATGTAGGCCTTGAAGAACTTGCTGTCAATGAACTATACACAATTGCGAAGGGGAGGGAGAAGAGGCAGACACGAGAACCGGAACGCCTTATAAATCAAGCAAACTTGATTGCATATGCGTTCGTAGCTGCACAAGAAGAGATTAAAGATCTGGAGCCCTCCTCGTATATTGAAGCAACTTCTTGCAAGGATGCTGCACAATGGCGGTTAGCCATGACTGAAGAGATGGAGTCTCTTCACAAGAATCAGACATGGGTCTTAGTGAAAAGACAAAAGGGGAAGAGGACAGTTGGATGCAAGTGGGTCTACCGAAAGAAAGAGGGAATTCCTGAAGTGGAAGATGCTAGGTTCAAGGCGAGATTGGTTGCAAAAGGTTTCAGCCAAAAGGAGGGAATTGACTACAATGAGATTTTCTCTCCGGTCGTGAAGCATAGCTCAATTCGCGTGCTACTAGCATTGGTTGCACAATTTGACTTGGAGCTTCAACAACTTGATGTCAAAACTGCTTTCTTACACGGTGATCTAGAAGAGACAATCTATATGGATCAACCTGAAGGTTTCCTAGCTGAGGGAAAAGAAGATCACGTATGCCAACTAAAGAAGTTTTTGTATGGTTTGAAGCAATCCCCTAGACAGTGGTACAAGAGGTTTGATGCATTCATGACTACACATGAATTCTCAAGGAGTGCATTTGATAGCTGTGTGTATCACAAGAAGATGTCTGGTAACTCAATGATTTATTTACTGTTGTATGTTGATGATATGCTTATTGCTGCTAACAACATTACAGAGATAAATGCTTTGAAGAAACTGTTGAGTAAGGAATTTGACATGAAGGATTTAGGAGCTGCAAAGAAAATCCTTGGTATGGAGATTTCAAGAGAAGACGGTGTTGTACATCTTTCTCAGAAGAGGTATATTGAAAGGGTTCTCGAGAGATTCAATATGCAAACGTGCAAGCCTGTAAGTACACCATTAGCTCCTCATTTTAAACTTTCAGAGTCACAAATGCCTCAGTCCGAGGATGAGGTGGAGCATATGTCAAAGATTCCTTATGCCAGTGCAGTTGGTAGTATTATGTATGCTATGGTATGCACACGTCCAGATATTGCTCAATCTGTAAGTGTGGTAAGTAGATACATGTCCAACCCAGGAAAGAGGCATTGGGAAGCTGTCAAGTGGATATTGAGATATCTCAAAGGAGCTTCTGGTGTTGGTCTTACCTTTCGAAAAAGTGGTACAGGTATTTCAATTCTCGGTTATGTGGATTCTGACTATGCAGGAGATCTTGACAGAAGAAGGTCCACAACTGGATACATCTTTACCCTCGTTGGCAGTGCCGTCAGTTGGAAGTCGACTCTGCAGTCGATTGTCGCTTTGTCTACGACAGAAGCAGAATACATGGCAGCAGCGGAGGCGGTAAAGGAAGCTATCTGGTTGAAAAGTTTAGTAGCGGAATTGAGTTTGGTTCAGCTGGAATCAACTCTTAGATGTGATAGTCAGAGTGCTATTCATCTAATGAAAAATCAGAGATTTCATGAGCGCACTAAACACATTGATGTCAGATTTCATTTTATTCGAGATGTTATTGATGAGGGAACTATCAAGGTCGTGAAGGTTATCACAGACGATAATGCTGCAGACATGTTGACCAAGATAGTCCCGCTCGCTAAGTTTGCACACTGCAAGGACTTGGCGGGGGTGTGCATCAACTGATGCAACTCCGAAGAGAACAGTTGCTAGGTGGAGGTGGTATGTTCAACAATGGTTTGATTCTTCTTGTTTCTTACAACGGGGTTGCCCAGTAAGCTTAGAAGTTTTGGCCAGAGTTGTTCACACGCTCGAAACGCAAACCAAGGTGGAGATTGAAAATGTTGGTTTATGTTTAGTCAACAATGGCATGCTGAAAATGTTGGTTTATGTTTAGTCAACAATGACATGCCAATTGGAAGAGTTGGTGGAAAGAGTTGGTGTGGATGCTAGGAGGAAGCTTCCTCCTTTGATGTCACCCATGACATCAAGAGGAGGTAGTTTGATGTCACCAATGACATCAAGAGGAGGTCTTTACCTCTATAAATAGATGCACTCCTTCACTTGTAGAAATCATCCCAAAATAATACAATACATTGTAGTGAGTAGAGAGTTAAGAGAGAAATTCTCTTAAGTGTAATTGGGAACTCTCCCCTTCCTTTGTTAATATTAAAAAGACAACTGTTCTCTGGTGGACGTAGGATTATTTTGATCTGAACCACGTTAAATCTTGTGTGCTTTCTTTTACGTTTCCGCTAACACCTATGTTTGGTAGCGGTCTAGGTTGTGTTCACACTATTTTGTTGTTTTGCATAGGATTGTATTACTGCACTCCCTTTCATTTATTTGGTGTATTTTAAGATATTATTATTTCTTTTCTTGCTTCTTTTGTTGTTACAGATCTCTTCTTGCATTTCTTTTCTGATATTATTATCTCTTCTTGCATTTCTTTTCTGATATTATTATCTCTTCTGTTGAGCCGATGGTCTCCCGGAAACAGCCTCTCTACCCTTCCCGGGTAGGGGTAAGGTCTGCGTACATCCTACCCTCCCTAGACCCCACTAGTGGGATTTTACTGGGTATGTTGTTGTTGTTGTTCTCTATTTTGAGAGTTTGACATCTTTCTTGTACATTGCTACTCTCCTTTTACAGCTACTCTTGACAAAGTCTTACAGTCAAATGTCCCATCAAGTAAAAAAGAATTAGCTACTGAAGTTAAAGAAGAACTGGTTGCCGAAGGGCCTGCTAGCTCTTCTGCACCAACAGCAAAATTTAGACGTGATGTTATGAAGGATAGAGGTTCTCCTAAAGAAACTAGGGAAAATCATGGTGTCACGAGCAACATGCGCAATATGTCTATGTCATCAATTCCTTGCATTGCGGAGACCGGAAGTGCAGCTTCAAGATCACAGAGTAAATCTCAGAAAATTGTACGCCCCGACCAATTAGAAGACAGATTGGACCAGTTAAATCTCGCGATTGTAAGTCAAACTATTATCTGCACCAGATTTCAAACATTTACAATGTCTAATGCACTGATGTTACTCTGAAGTTTTGACCATGTAGGTTGGCCATGTTGATTCTGGGAAGTCAACATTATCAGGAAGATTATTACACCTTTTGGGGCAGATATCTCAGAAGGAAATGCACAAATATGAGAGAGAGGCCAAGCAGCAAGTAATCCTTCTTTTAGCTTCTGATCCGTTTTTGTTAAGACATTGTCAAATCTTGATTATCTGATTGATAAATCTCCTGTCTATCCAATCAGGGAAAAGGGTCTTTTGCTTATGCCTGGGCACTGGATGAGAGTGCTGAGGAAAGAGAGAGGGGAATAACTATGACAGTGGCTGTTGCTTACTTTAAGACAAAAAGTTACCGTGTTGTACTGCTTGATTCCCCAGGCCATAGAGACTTTGTCCCAAATATGATATCAGGTGCAACACAAGCAGATGCTGCAATTCTCGTAATTGATGCTTCAATAGGCGCATTTGAAGCAGGGATTGATGTTACTGGAGGTCAGACAAGGGAGCATGCACTACTTATCAAGAGCTTTGGAGTGGATCAAATAATAATTGCTATTAACAAAATGGATGCAGTGGGATACTCCAAAGAACGTTTCGATACAATTAAGAATCAACTAGGATCATTTCTTCGTTCTTGTAAGTTTAAAGATTCATCAGTACTCTGGATTCCCCTCAGTGCCATGGAAAACCAAAATTTGGTGACAAGTCCTTCTGATGCAAGATTGTTGTCCTGGTTAGTCTACTGGTCAACTACTAGCACTACTAGGAAGTGTAATGTTAATCGTTCTTTTCAACTTTATCTCGTTTACATTGTTTATAAACAAAATGTTTTTAAGGAAGAGGCGAAACAATGGAAACGGTAGGGTATATGACAAAGATACTAGTTAAACTGAGGAAGAGGCGAAACAATGGAAACGGTAGGGTATATAACAAAGATACTAGTTAAACTGTATGGAACTGGAATTTAATACAATCAAAGTCTTCTCAAATATCGGCAACCAAAATTTGCAAGCTAATAGATAAACTGGTGATTGTCATATTGATTCAAAATTTCTGTGGTGATTTAGTGTCATAAGACAAATAGCTCGCAAAGCCCCCATTGTCTTGTGTAGCTGATAATGAAGGTTAATTTCAGGTTTCAAGGTTCTTGCCTTTTGGATGCAATAGACTCTCTCCAACCTCCCCAAAGAGATTACTCAAAGCCTCTAGTAATGCCGATATGTGATCTTGTTAAATCACCGTCACAAGGACAGGTGTCAGTATGCGGGAAGTTGGAGACAGGAGCTCTTCAAGTTGGAGATAAGGTACTCAATGACCACTAATGCAAGAGAGATCCTTCTCCTTTATTGTATACATGCTTTTAGGAGACTTGGGATGCTAGAGTCATATCTGAATAGGGAATCGTATTGGTGCCTGTAGATTATGTCATCATTCTGAATATCACCCAGATTAACCTGACCCAAGCACTGCTCTCAGAAGGAAGTTCTGAAGGAGGCACTAGGCCTGTAAACTTGTATCCTAGTTTACTGTCAAGGTGCTTCTACCTTGCATTTTTCTCTGTGTAACGCTCTTTTCTCACTTTTTATTCTAGAGTATCTTAAATTTTATTTGGGGTGTGTTGGAAGTAGAGATGACAAAATGGTTAAAAGAAAACAATTATCCATAAAAAAATGGGCTGGATAATGAACCATTTAAAAACGGGTCGAATATGGATAAAGAACCATATTATCCACTTAAAAAATGGTTAACCAAATGGATAACCAGTGGATAACTAATGTGTTTAACTTTTACATTTGTAAAGCTTCAAATTGGAGTTCCTCAAGTTTGGAAGACCAGGAATTCTCTCATAAGTGATCATATTTAAGAAGCCATGGATAATATGGATATCCATATTATCCGCCGGATAAACCCGTTTTTATCCGTCTCAAATGCGGGTCGGATCGGATAATTTACCCGTTTTGACCCGCTCATATCCGACCCGACCCACCAGTTTGCCATCGCTAGTTGGAAGAGGGGGATGGGAGTTCAAGGTGGTGGTTGTTTGAGCTAGGCTTTACATGTGGATTCCTCTTGCTCACTTGCTTTGGAAGGGACATCTGCATGGTGACAAAATAAGATGGGTATAACAGTGAAACACAAAGACACTTCTTTTCTCCCTATAATGTAAGACACCAGTGAATTAGAATGTTAGGGCTCAAGTTGACAGAGTAATATGAGTTAAAGGGGACTAAGATAAGTAACAAATACTTATGCTTTCAAGTTGTTAGGGTATTGTTAGGACATGCTGTTAGGTAATTGTTGGTATTTCAATCATAATAATGTTACGGTGCAATTTCTATTGGGCAGCAACTGTTTAATGGTCATTAAGAAATTCGCTATCGGTGTTTTTCTGTGGTGCAATCTTCTATTTGCCAAACTTGTTTTGATTTCTTCGGAAGGATAATAGTCATTCTTCAAATGCTAAACTGTTAACATGGATCAGGTTCTAGTTATGCCATCAAGAGAAGTGGCAACAGTGCGTTCTTTGGAACATAATTCTCAGGTTTGTAACAGTACAAAAGCTGGAGACAATGTCACTGTTAATCTACCAGGTATAGACGCAAATCGTGTAATGGCAGGGGATGTGCTGTGCCACCCTGAATATCCTGTTGCTGTTACAAATCATTTGGAACTGAAGATTCTCATCCTGGATATTGCCGTTCCAATTTTGATTGGCTCTCAGGTAGCAGCTCTTGTTAATAAGATCATTTTACCCTCAAATTTGCAGAGTTTCATGGCATATTGTTAATAACTCTAGAGCCCTGGATATTTGAAAATGTGCAGTTGGAGTTTCATGTACATCATGCTAAGGAGGCTGCAAGAGTTGTGAGGATTTTGTCATTGCTTGATCCAAAGACTGGAAAGGAGACCAAGAAATCACCTCGATGTCTTCTAGCAAAGCAGAATGCTATAATCGAGGTTTCTCTCAAAAGCAACTATTATGTCTATTCATGTGCTTATGTTATCATTTTTAGAAGAAAATAATCTTGGGTGGGAGTGGGTGCACGAAAGGTGCTAGGCAACTGCCTTTGTGTCTAGGTTAGAGGTTGGATAACGCCTACTATTTAAAAGAGATCTTAACTTTAGTTTGTTTGTCATGGTTTAGGTGGTCTTGCAAGGAATGATTTGTGTTGAAGAGCATTCTAAATGTAAGGCTCTTGGAAGGGTGTCCCTCAGGGCATCAGGAAGAACTGTTGCTCTTGGTCTTGTGACTCGAGTTCTAGAGAAGAACGAATAGATAAATTCCCTCTACTGGAATGAGGTGTGCATGGCCAAAATCAGCTGGTAAAGGTATACATCTATGAGGACCTGTAGTTTAAACAGATGATGTTGCTCATGGTATTGAGTGTCGTCCCTTTCTTTATATTCTTCCTCCTTTCGTGCCTGTTTTGGTCTCCGGCAGTCGGTAGAGATCCACAAGTTTTGTAGTTGAGACGAATATTAATGATTCTACGGCGGTATAGCTTTAGGCATGTGTTTCTTCCCTTCATTATACGTGTATCCGGACGGCTTCTAATAGGCTGTTTTTGAGGAAAGAGTGAGTATCTTTGGGGATGGGTCATTCTTTACGTGTACATTGGCGGAATCTGGGAGACAATTTAAAGTTAATTTTTCCCTTTTTTTCCCGTTAAGATATTAACTTCATGGTCTTAGGGACCCTCTATTGAGTGGCATATTTACCAGTTTTGTCTTACATGCATACATGGACCTCCTTTATTATCGTACTTGCTTGTAGAATTTTAAAACTAGATTCTTGCTTTTGCGACTGTACAGTAGACATTAAAGTTGTGATAGGAGCAACCTCAAGATTAGTGGTGGTAAAATGGATAAAAGAAAATGGTTATCTACCTATATTATCTATTAAAATATGGGTTGGATAATGAATTGTTTAAAAACGGGTCAAATATGGATAAGAACTATATTATTCACTTAGAAAATGGATAACCAATGGATTATTAATGGGTTTAATTTTTACATTTGTGAAGCCTCAAATTGAGGGTTCTTCAAGTTTGGAAGACTAGGAATTCTCATAAAAAGTGATCATATTCAAGAAGCCATGGATAGTATAGTTACCCATATTATTTGTCAGTTAATTCATTTTTTATCTGTATTGAATGTGAGTCAGGTCGGGTAATTTATCCGTTTTTATATTACTTGTTTTCGATTTGTTCCATATCCGACCCGCCCGTTTGTCACCCCTACTCAAGATGATTATTCTTTCTGGTAAAACCGGGCTTTATATGAGCTGATCCAGAATCATTCTCTCCTCTTAGTTCTGTATTCTGTTGTAGGTTACAGTAATGGTATAATTATTCACAAAACTGAAAATGACTAGTGTAACGTGGAATATCTAAACTAAGGAACGTGTAGTTCGAATGCCAAACTCGTGAGGGCTCGAGTTAGGAAGGTTATCTATTCCTTTCCCCACTCTTAACGAAAATATATTACAATTATTTATGCAACCGCAACGGACAAAATTAACATTCTCCAACATTTACTAGCAGGGAGAGTACAAACGTAGAAGTGAGACGGTAAACCAACATTTTGATGTGATTTGAACCACCATCTCCTCCTTTAATGACTTTTGGAAGCCGCCACTTTTTTTTTTTTTTTTTTAACTATTCGAAATTTTATGGCCGCTAATTCAGATTTGTACCGAGTAAGCTTGATAAGGTGCTAAAACGCTCCATGCCAAGAAATTTTCTATGACTCCAATAGTCCAATCTGAGACATTATTTGGTGAAAGATAGATGGATCTCAATCATTCTATCACAGTCCTCGATGGTATCGCAATTTTATTTGTTGTTGATGGGTGGTTGGCAAGCATTAATTTGCAAGCAAAGATATTTGCTTGGCTGAAGAATGATGGAGTGGATTAAATTCCCTATCTCATCTTACGTGTAAGTCAATCATAGTCATAGATATATAGTACTCCTATTAATTGTGAAGCTTTCTTGATCTACTATGCACAAGTTTGGGATGAAGGGGCATCCTAGGAAAATAGAAAATTCCAGGAACAGAAAAAAAATACTCCATATCTAAGGGGTTTGTTGAAGAGTCCGGAACTCAATTGTGGTTCTTTTGGACTCAAAATACATAAATAGGTGGAAAAAAAAAGATGACATTTTTATATATAGTGCCAAAATACTTGGCGCTATACATTAATGTTAACTGTGTCGTTAATGTATAGCGCCAAATATTTTGGCACTATACTGAAAAAGCTGACATACCCAGGTATAGCGCCAAAATACTCGGCGCTATACCCCTTTTTAAAAATCGTACCGTCTTCTTCATCGTCGTTCTGGTTCTTCTTCCTCAATATTTTACTCCTTCTTCTTCTTGGTCCCCCTCTCCCATACCCGCTGCCCCACTATTTAAAAAAAAAAAAAAATTCTGGGTCCCCCCGTCACATAAAAGGTGAAGAACGTAGGTCCCACATTCGAATAGAGCTTCGTATTATTGTTGATTCACACTTCCGGAGTCAAAATTTCAATCTATTTGCTTTCCGAAAATTCTAAATCGAGGTATTTCGGTTTATTTTAAGTTGAAACTTTTATAATAATGCATATTATTTGATTTGTATGTGTTCTATTTCGGTTTGTATTTTTTTTCCGAAACTAGTATGTTAAATTTATCCGAATTTAATATTAGTGTTTTATAAAAAAATATAAATTTATCAAATAAATTTGTCTGTTACTATCCTGATTTATATATATGTGTTTTCATGCCGTTTTATGTTTTATTTGCAATTAAATTTATTTGTTGTTTATGTTTAGTTTAGATTATTTTTTAGCGTAGTAAAATCTAGACCTTTTTAGCGTAGTAAAACGTAGACCCTTTTAGCGTAGTAAAATTTAGAGCCTTGTAGCGTAGTAATGTGTAGTATTTTAGATTAGAATTCCTTTTGTTTAAGTATCTTATACTGGTAGTTGAAAATGCAAACTTTGTACAATTAAGTTAATAATTGTATCAACACACATAATTAGTAATTTGTACAATTAAGTTATTAAAAAATATGAATTTAAATTATAAAAAAATACATAATTATTAATGATAGTTTGGTGCCACTGGGCCTCAAAATATCGAGCCCGGAACTCATAGGTAAACCCATAAATATATATATATATAATTTGTACAATTAAGTTATTAAAAAATATGAATTTACAGTTGACGACATGGACGCGACTATACATCCCGACCCCCGGACGTTGGATCTATTAGCCCTACAACCCCAACATAGATTCGAGTATATATGGGACGGACAGTTGCTTACACAGACTTTTCGAGCCAAGAGAGTGGATCTATTGTGGGAGTTTTTGAGTCCTCCCCGCGTTCTACATCCCCGCGTGGTCCATTACCCGGAGGAGATGGGATTATATAGGATTATTAGGATTGGCCGGATACAACTCGATTATGCTTTGATCACGGCCTTGATTGAGCGGTGGCGACCGGAGACGCACACTTTCCATCTGCCCATCGGCGAGGCCACCATCACACTCCAGAACACTGAGAGTTTATATGGCATGTCCGCTGATGGCTTGCCAGTTTTACTGCCTGCGACCATGAGATATTATTCGCGGCAGGCATATTGGGATATGCTGCACATGCTCACGGGTTTCATGCCGGAGGACGAGGAGGTAGCGTCTGGGTCCAGTCGTATGCAGTTGGTCCCCATTAGAGACCACCTGGTGCAGATCCACCATACTATCACCGACGAGTCAGCGGAGGTGGATTTACAGCGATATACGGGGCTGTTGTTGCTCCTTCTATTTGGGGGGATGGGGTCTTACGAGACATGAGTTCCGTCTATGGATATTACAGGCCGTTAATGCGAAAACCATCAATTGCTGGCTTAAACGCCCAGAAACGTAATTGAATATATATTACTCAAAGAAATTCCCGGCATTCGTCCGGAGTCCTCAGAAAATCACTCAAAGTTTCATCATCGTCGATGTTAAACTCCGAGTAAAAAGCAACCCCTTGCGGAGTGACGGAATGCGAATTTCTTCCGGTTACTTTAAGCATCACTGAACGTTTCCTCACACTCATTTTTTTGCATAACAACGATATCAATTTATCGTACTCCATTGTAAGTGGCAATTTAACATGACACCGAGCAGGTAAACTCTAGCCCACAGAGTTATTCTCCATCACAACCTCACCCCCCCAAATATAATGAAACTCTTATTCTACGCTCTTCAGACATAATGAAAAAATGCTGGAGAATTTAACAACAATAAACATTTCAACAAGAGTTAAAATTTTTTTGAATGAATTTCTATACAATCCTAGCCTCTTTATATAGGAAATGGCTAGTCGTTTTTTTATAAAGCGCCCAAAAAGTGGGCACTATACACTTTTGAATTATTGAAGTCAAGAATTATTGGTGGGGCCAGAAAAAGGAGTATAGAGCCAAAATACTGGGCGTGTCAGTTTTTTATATATAACGCCAAGTATTTTGGCGCTATACCTGGGCATGTCAGCTTTTTCAGTATAGTGCCAAAATACTTGGCGCTATACATTAACGGCACAATTAAAGTTAATGTATAGTGCCAAGTATTTTGGCACTATATATAAAAATGTCATTTTTTTTCCCCACCTATTTATATATTTTGAGTCTAAAAGAACCTTGATTCCGGACTCGTTTGTTGAAAATGGTACAATGATGATGTTCAAAGAACTTCCAAAGTTGTTCTTCTCATGTCTGATTGACATTGACCAATCGTTGGATTCAGAAAGTTAAGTCGATGTACAGTCAGAAGAGTGTTGCCCATTTCTTGTCTTTATGTCTGTACCATTTTGATTCCTCTAACTTATAGTAAAAGGTATAGTCTCTGGGCTTCATACTGAAATTAATTACTCCTAGTACGTACTCTGCTTTTAGTTTTGGAACTGCTTAAACCCAAACATGGCCATTCATTTACTGGAACAAAAAGTATACCATACGTATCTGATGAAGCATTGTACCATTTACTGCAAGTATGTTTCTGATTCAGATTTTACCATGTTTTATAGCCTCTTTGGCCAAACTTCTTATATTAGTTTATTTTGAGAAAGAATTTTTTGTCAAAAAGTATTTTTGGTGAGAAATAATTTGTGTTCGACTAATTGATTTAAAAAGTATTTATTAGCAGCAATTAACATTTGGTATAGCTTTTAAAAAGTATTTTTAAGTGTTTTTTTAAAAGTGCTTTTCAGAAAAGTATTTTTAGAGAGAAGCTATTTTTTTTTCTTATCCAAAACTGCTTCTGCTTCTCTTATAAAAGTTTGGCCTAAACACTTCTTGAAAAAAAAGTATTTTTTTTAATAAAAAAGTGATTTTGGCCTGCGAGAAGCTTAGACCAAACATGCTATTAGTCCAGCGAAGATAAAAAAGCATTGGTCTTAGTTTGTGAACGATTCTGGTGGTCTTGCGCGCGCACACAAAAAGAAAATTCTCCCTTTTGCTTTTCACTTTTTGTTTTAACTTTGTCTGTGAAATTAAGGACTGGCCAATGGGTTCGGATTATGATTTATGGGTTCGGGATTTTAGACAAAATACTTTATTAGATTTGGAATATATATTTCTTGTACAAATACAAAGTTTTATTGTTATTGTTGAGAATAAAGTTATTGTGATCTGTTGAATCCGCAAATAAAACTGACTTTGCTTTACAGAAGGATCTACTCTTTTCTGAGTACTCCATTTTGATTCCAGGTCGTGCCAAGCATAACGAATGATTTTGACTAATATATTTTATTGAATAGTAGTAAAATAAATCTAGACAACTTCTTTAAACTAATCCTTGATTAAATCAACAATACAACCTCCGCCCACCAGATCCAAATATTTGATTTAAATTGAAAAAAGAAATAGAGAACATCTAAAGTTAAGAGTTCAAAAAGACTTTCATGAAAGTAAATCGTTGTATTTGGACATGAAGTTCACTCAAATATAATTTTTTTATGAAAGTTGAAAATTGAATCAAAACTAGTAAATTTAAATGCTTCTCAGATGGATATTAATACTGATGGCAAAATGGGTACTTGCAGATATTGAAGCTTATTTAGTAGTACACTTGTACTATTTAAGATAATGAAACAATATTTGATGCCAAATCGGACATCCTGGAGATATTTCACCCAATAATTCAGTTAGTGAATTTGGTTAAACTGAGGAATGTGTTATATATAGAACAAATATGGTGAACAATTTTCTACTTTTTGTTGGGCAAATAAGCATAGCAGCATCACTTTAACAGATTTATTGCGAGGTGATAAGTTGAAGTCAAACTTCCAATTAATGCTCTGGTGAGATCCTTTGGTACATTCTCACCTGCCTTATTTGCCATCTTCCCCTTTTTGTTTTCCGGTAGTAGTGTCACGATCCAAATAGATGGGCCGCGACGGGCACTTGGTACCTTACTCAACCAAGTACCAACATAACGTATCTTTCATATCATTCTATCATAGGTAAAAGAACCGAAGTAAAGCATGAAGAAATACAACATATATATAAGTTTCAGGCAACGTATAAAATCATCAACCGCTGAGCTGATAGCCTACTTGGAGGACTCTCGACCTGTCTATCAGGACCTGCGGGCATGAAATGCAACATCTCCAGGCAAAAGGGATGTCAGTACAAACAATGTACCGAGTATGTCAGGAATGAAAATCAGTAACTAGTAGACGTGGGAGAAACATGGAGTAAAAGATTCAACATGTATATCTGAATAACTCTGTGAATCATTTAATATTATAATGTCGTGCATATGTATATAAATGTCATACTATGCATGGGTATATGCGTTCATAACATCATTAAGCCTCTGAGGGTATCCCATCATATCATCTCGGCCACTGTGGGCAAATCATCAACGTATACCAGCTGATCATGTGGTGGTGCGTATATAACGTCATAACCTTTTCCCATATCCCATATACATATATACGCGTATATAACGCCATCTGGTCATGGGTCAATGTATATGAATGCAATGCATGAGAAGTACATCCATAAAATCTCTTGGAATGTCATAAGACCATTATGCCTTTGAGTAATATCATTGAAGTAAACTCTTTTTTAATTTAAGTATTTTTCTGAGACCCATGAACATATGTGTTAGTTTATATGAGTCCACCAAACGGTAGAGTACCTGGTTCTCTATGTGTTTTAACTGAGAATACTAATGAAACAGAAAGTAAATGAGACACGGTATTTTTACGTGAAAAAATCCCAAATCAAGGGAACTAAAACTACGACATACACTTGTAGGCTTTCAACTTCACTAACTTGTAAACACCTATTACAAGCCACTTTGTAATGACTCCATTACAAAGACTCCAACTCAATAACTTGTGATACTCTTACCATAAGCCACTTTGTAACTCTTAGTAACAAAGGCTTTAACTTATGACTAACTCTAGTCACAACACAAACTCAGAGAGTTTATGGTTTTTACAAGAGGGTTCCTAATCAACGCTTCTAGCTAAGCAATTTAGGAGTTACAATAAGAACAATCACAAAATTACAACTCAACTAAGGATAACAAAATACTAGATTTAGGAACTGGTCCGTAGTAGCATTTAACTTTGTTCTTAAAGCTCTTGAGAATGAAGTTCACTATTTTGCAGAAGCTTGAATGATCTCTCAAGTGTTCAAATGATGTTTTGATATAAACTCCTTGTTAATACACCTTGATGACATCACTTGAATGATGTTAGAACTTTAGTTGGTCAAAGAATAAGTGGCCACTAGAGACAGTGCAATGCAGGCAGAAATAGTGCAGACAGTCACATCGCTTCCAGATGTGTCCAATTGACTTCGTACTGCTATGAGGGAACCATAAGGGTATCAAGTCCTTGTTTGGTTCTCTATCTCCTAAAGCTATAGCAGTTCACATTTAGCTGGAATCCGTTAACTTGCAATGTAGCCCAAGTGTGTCAGGTTCCCTATCTGGTCCTTGACAGTAAGTTTGTTAGATCATCAAAACATAAGGCAAAGACATTGAAAACCCATCAATTTCCCCCTTTTTCATGATGACAAACTTAGACATTGATAACATGTATTTAGAGCAAGGAGAACTAAATAAAGTAACAAGATCTCACAAGTTCCCTCGACTTTATGCCTTCCCCCTTAATCAGATCCTTGATTCAAATTAATTTGTCATCATTATTTTATTCCTTCTTTTGGCATCATTAGAAAGACACAAGCAGTTAAACAACATAAAGAAGTCTAGCCGAGCTAACTCATTCCATATATGTGCACACGACATGATAGAGAAGAGAATAATAAAATACTAGCAATGAGACAATAAAAGAGGATAGATTTTATATAGATAAAAATATATGCCTTTGCTTAAAAAAAGGCAAAATTGAACTGTTAAAGACGGGAGTAGTACTGTTACATCCCAACCACATCATAAAGAAACGAAACATCTGCCACAAAAAAACTTAAAAGAACATTCTAGAAACTGGTCACTGAAGGGGTACTTAGGGGGCACTAGGAGTAGAGGGCTTGGAGGCCGCAACAAGAGTTTCGAGAACTAGATCTATTCGGGAATTGACCGACTTTTGCTCATTGAGCAGTTCTACTTTCAGGTTCTCCACTTGCGCCCTGAAATCAACATTCTCTTTAGTCAAACGAGCTACTTCATCATTTGACGTCAGAACCCCTTGGGCTTGCTGACCTTCTAGGATAACATTCCTAGACTTCAACCGACGGATCTCCTTAGTTGCACTATTTTGAGCATTAATGAGCTATGAGACGGTTGATGTACTGCCTACCCCCCATTCTTTTCTATGCACCCGCATTCTTCCAACGTTGTCTGTGAGAAAGTTTGCTTCTTAGTTCCTACCTTGCCTTGCCCCAGCGGCACCTCGAAGAACTTAAACACTTGCATAAGCAGAAACCCGTATGGAAGGCCATGATTACCATCCTTGAAAGTTGCTACTTTTTGCATGTGTTCGATCATAATAGCAGGCAGGCTGACAGGAGTAAAGCTATGCAGTTGCTCCATCAAAAACAGGTCAGACTTAGAGGTCATGGACCTCCTCTCAGCACGAAGAAATAGAACTTTGTTTACCAATTCGAAGAGCAATTGATAAACAGGGAGTAATGCCTTCTTGTGAATCTGGTCCCCCTTCTGGTTCGCATTGTCCTTTACCACAACATTCCAGAAATTATACTGACACGCATCCTTCATACTAGATACACCAACTGTAGGGACTTTAAGAATGTCCCTAAGCAAACCTACATCGAACACGATATCTACTCCATTCACCAAAGCACAAACATGGTCAGTCTCAACGGGAAAAAAGCTAGCAAAGAAGCTTTGAACCTCATCCTCATACACCTTAGGTGCATCTACTTGGAATAGATTCCCCCATCATTGAAACTCTACCATCTCAAGAACTTGTCGCATACCAGCCATCTCAAAGATTGCTGGGTCAAACGTACAACCCAGCAGAACCTTTTGGTGCCTTAGGCGTTCTGAAACAGAACTGCCTTCACTCCTCAGCCTTTTCACTGAACCAAGTTCCTGAACAGTTTCAGTCTTTCGTTTGCCAGACTTCCCACCACTTGATTTCTCTTTTCCCTTAGATTTGACTAACACATCCTCATCAGAATTTGAGGGCTCACTCACAACATCCTTCAACTTTGAAATAGGGTTTGAAACTCTCTCTACTGAAGCAGGCTGCTTCTTTTTCTGGGACCGTCTCACCAAGCAACTAGATTCCTCTGGTGTTTCCTCTTCCACTTCTACCACAGGGACAACTTTATCATATACTGGCACATTATCTTTCACCAACCTCGTCCTTTGCTTCTTACTACTTTTTCTGCTCTTCTGAAGGGCATAGTCGTAGGCCACCTTAGCTTGCAACCTGGTAGTAGGTCGCTTGGTGGAAGACTCAGGAGTGGATACCACCCTTTGCTTGACTATGAACGCATTAAGAGCCAGGTTGTCTAAATCCTCTTCATCACTAGACCTCATCTCAGGTGCTTGAATGTCCAAAGGTGCAATAGCAAATACAGGAGCAGAACTGTCCTGGGAATGAGAAACCCGACCTGGGTCCTCTAGAGAAGGGTCAGGTTCCTCATGTGAGGGCCCGATAGTTTCTGCTAGTGCAGCGCCCTCAACAGTTACTATGGCTCCTTCTTCCCCCCACACCCTGTACCTCGTTTCTCTGAGAAATTATCTCATGTAGGACACCGTCAGTAGATACCACAAAGATGGTTACAACATTTTCTCCCTCAATCGGCACCACTGCCACCACAGAAACTGCAGCAACAATGGCGGAACCCTCTGTGACCTCAGGGCTTTGACCTTGGTCTCCACTTGTTTTTTGATTAGTGGGAACCTCAAAAGATAGAGAGGACAGATCAACAATTTTAGGGTTTCTGAAATGGAGAGAGACGGGGAATCTGGGTGAGGTGTGATTTTAGTGGGAGAGTAAGAATGGTTATAGAAGACTTAGTAGGGACGGAGGACTCCATAGGTTTTTCAATATCAGGGATGACTGAGGCAGGGAGGTCAGAGTTTGCATCAACCATTGAAAAGATGGAGTGAAGGTACTTTGGGAAGTTCTAATGGAGGACTTATCGTTTGTGGAGAACGAAGGAGGGTTTTATTAAGAATGGATAATTATGAAGAGAGAGATATGGACCGGTTCTGAAACGGCGGTTGTGCATGGAGAAGTGCAACATTTCAGAGGGAGATGGAACGATTTGAAGTGAAGAGACGCAACAGCAAGGCCTGAAAAGGTGGATGACATGGCAGTTGAGTTTTGTACCCTTTTAAGATGTGTATTAAGGAATACACAGAACTACTAACCTTTGGTGCAAGAACCAGGTCCTTGACCTGTTATTTGAAAGTATTAATCCTCTTTTATCGTCCATGCACTGCATCTATAGCTTCTATACTCATCATGCGTATTTACCTGCAACGGTATTGAAGTGAGTTAGACTTGGCCAGAAAACACTTTAGATAGTTTTACCTGAAGGTGATTTTCATAGCCAAATGATGAGGAATCAGGTTCTCAATTGGGCTTTAAAAGCCCTAGCTTCACCTTGTTTCTTTCAAAATGTTCCCTACTTAATGCTTTGGTGAAGATATCTATAATTTGGTCTTCTATGCTACAGAATTTCATGTAGATCAACCCTTTCTCCACATTGTCCCTCAGAAAATGATGCCTCACATCAATATGCTCGGTCCTTTTGTGTTTAACTGGATTCTTGCCCATGTTGAGTGCACTGGTGTTATCACATAGAAGGGGCACACTCTCGATAAGTACCCCAAAGTCCTCCAGTTACTGCTTAATCCATAGAAGTTGAGCACAGTAGGAAGCTGCAGCTACATATTCTGCAGCTGTTGAAAGAGCCATTAAGTTTTGCTTCCTTATGCCCCAAGAGATAAGACATGAACCTAGGAAGTGAGCCATTCCGGAAATGTTTTTCCTGTTCACAAGATAACCTATATAGTCTGTATCATCATATCCAATGAGATTAAAATTGTCACCTGAGGGATAATAAAGGACGAGGTCCTACATTCCTTTAAGGTATCTCAGAATTTTTTTGGCAGCCTTCAAATGAGATTCCTTGGAATTTGATTGAAACCTTGCACATAGCCCTACACTGAAGATAATATCAGGTCTGCTGGCAGTGAGATAGAGAAGAGACCCAATAATGCCGCTATACATGGTTCGATTCACAGGGGATCCAGTTTTATCCATGTCCAGTCGAGTGGCCGTAGCAATGGGAGTGTCTATCACCTTTGATGCTTCCATGTCAAACCTCTTCAAGAGCTCCCTAATGTATTTTTGATGACAAATGAATGTACCCTTTGAGGACTGTTTTACTTGAAGTCCCAAGAAGAAGTTCAGTTCCCCCATCATGCTCATTTCAAACTTACTTCCCATGAGTTTTGCAAATTTTTCACACAGAGAATCAACTGTTGCCCCGAAAATGATATCATTAACATAGACCTAAACAATGAGCAGGTTCCTTTCCCGTTTCTTTAGGAATAAGGTGTTGTCAATTTTCCTTCTTTTAAAACCATTTTCTAAGAGGAACTTTGACAACCTTTCATACCAAGCTCGAGGAGCCTGCTTCAACCCATACAATGCTTTGTCCAGTTTAAAGACATATTCAGGATGTTCATGACATTCAAACCCTGGAGGTTGCTTCACATAGACTTCTTCCTTAAGAAGTCCATTCAGAAATGCACTTTTGACATCCATTTGGAACAAGGTGAATTTCATATGAGATGCAAAAGCGATTAGAATTCTAATAGCTTCCATGCGAGCGACCGGAGCAAACGTTTCATCATAATCAATCCCTTCCTCCTGATTGTAGCCTTGAACCACTAGCTTGGCCCTATTCCGTGTGGTGTTTCCATGTTCATCAAGCTTGTTCCTGAATACCCACCTGGTTCCTATGATGGTTCTATCTGAGGGTCTAGGTACTAGGTGCCAGACATTGTTCCTTTCAAATTGATGTAACTCATCTTGCATGGCTGTAATTCAATTTGCATCTATTAGGGCTTCCTTGATATTCTTGGGTTCTATTTGGGAGAGAAAGGCTGAGAAGGCAAGTGAATTTCTGGCTTTTGACCTGGTTTGTACTCCAGAATCTAGAGGGGTAATTATGTTGTCGAGAGGATAAGAGTTTTTGTGTTTCCAGTTAGACATTTGAGGTTCATTTGTAGAGGACGTGGGTACATTTAACTGGTTTTCTTGTGTTCTTCTCGCAGGTACTAGTGGAGTACCCTGAACTGCATCAACCACCCTTTCTTCAGCTTCAGTGGTTGTAATTGAGGTACCTGGTTCCAGTGAAGAAGAGGCAGTATTGTCCTCACTCAGCTTTTTTACTTGGCTTATCATATATGCGTTTCCATTTGTCATGTCAATGACTTCACCAGGGACTAGTGAGGGTTCTCCATCTTGATCCTCTTCAGCACTCTTCTCACAGGATGGATAGGACTCATTAAAAATAACATGAAAACTTTCCTCAACACATTGAGTTCGCTTGTTGTATATCTTGTACGCTTTGCTTTGAGAAGAGTAGCCCAGAAATATTCCTTCATCACTCTTGGCATCAAATTTACCAAGTTGATGCTTTCCATTATTGAGAACATAACATTTGCACCCAAATGTTCTTAGGTGAGTCAGCTTGGGTTTCTTTCCATTCAGCAACTCATATGGGGTTTTGTTCAGGAGTGATCTGATCATGCACCTATTCACCAAGTAGCAGGCAGTGTTGACCGCTTCAGCCCAGAAGTTCTTTGTAATTCCACTGTCGATTAGCATTGTTCTTGCCATTTCTTCAAGAGTTCTATTCTTCCTTTCCACTACTCCATTTTGCTGGGGGTTCTGGGAGCTGAGAAGTTGTGAGTGATGCCATTTTCATTGCAGAACTCATCAAATTTGGCATTGCCAATTTCTGTTCCATGATCTGATCTAATGCATGCGACTCTAGATTCCATTTTCACCTGGATTTTCTTCACAAAGTCCACAAACACCTCAAAGGTTTCATCTTTAGTTCTGAGAAATAAAGTCCATGTGAATCTGGAGTAGTCATCCACTATCACAAAAATGTATCTTTTTCTTCCCCTGCTTTGCACTCTCATCGGCCACATAGGTCCATATGCAGAAGCTCAAGTGGCTTTGAGGTGCTCACATCCCTTTTAGGCTTAAAAGAGGACTTCACATGTTTTCCTCTAGCACAGGCATCACAAACTTTCTGTACCTTGAACTTTGACATGGGCAGACCATGGACCAGGTCCTTTTGAATTAGTTTGTTCATAAGAGAGAAGTTTGCGTGCCCCAATGTTCTGTGCCAAAGTTTAACATCATCATCAACAGCCTTCAGACAACTTAGATCACCACTTTGTAAGGAATCGAAATCAGCAACATAGATGTTCTTGTATCTCTTGGCCACAAGTACCACTTCACCAGTTACTAGATTAGTAACTGTACATATCTTGGACAAGAATTCCACCTTGTTTCCTTTATCACAGATCTGAGAGACACTCAAGAGACTGTACTTAAGACCATTGACATAGTACATATTTTCAATAGAATGAGTGAGTGATTTCCCAACTTTTCCAACTTCAAGAATGTACCCCTTTTTCCCATTGCCAAAGGATACACTCCCTCCTTGCAGGGCTTTTAGTGAAAGAAAGTCCATGGTGTTCCCAGTCATGTGCTTTGAACACTCACTATCCATAAATCATTGTTGACCGCTTCCTTTCACTGTTCCCTGCACAAGAAGATCAAGAGTTAGTTTTAGGAACCCAAACAAGTTTGGGTCCCTTGTAGTAGATAAGAGGATGAATAAGAGTTCTCTTAGTCCATGCAGGTAATATGCATTTTTTGTAAGTGGAACCTGGTCCCCTTTTAGTGATTATATTTTCAGCAACCATTTTGTTTTTCTGAATGAACTGGACCTTGGCTTGATAATTTTCCTTGAAATATCCATTGTTCCCACAGTGGGCATACAACCAATTTTCGGGTACAGTCAAATATTTGCTATGTGGGTTGTAAGTGATTTTCTCCCTTTGGAACCCTATTCCCTGTCTGTTTCCACCATTATTAGTGTGCATGGAAGTGATAGCTTCTGAGGACCAGGTCCACTTTAGGGACTTTTCAAGATCATTTTTTACTCTTCTCAGTTCAATCTGGAAGTGTTTGTTTTTCTCAGTTTCAACACACAACCCAGTTCTCGCAGCTTTCAACTCATTTTCAAGCCTAATGTGTTCCTCACTTGCTATCTCTTTTCCTTTTCTAGTATTTTCGTGTTTAGACTCAGTTTCTAGTCCCTCCATTGTTTCCCTCAGGTCTGCGACTACTACCAAGAGATCATTATTATCTGATTGGGCCATTAAAAAAAAAGTTGAATCATATTCATTTTCCTCGCTTTCAACTGACATCATGGAGCTATCACCAGCATTAGTTTCATCTTCAGACTCACTAGAGGAGTCCCCCCATGATGCAAGAGCATGTTTTACCATATTGTCAGTAGATCTCTTTCTTTTGAAGTCCTTGTCAGGAACCGGGTTCCTCTTAGCTGCTTTCTCAGGGTTGTATTTGGAGAATTCTTGCTTCAGGATAGGACAGTCTTTGATAAAGTGCCCAGGCTTTCCACACTTATGACAAAGATCATAGTTCTTTTGTTTGCTAGAGCTGCCCCTTTTTAGCATTCCTCCATTTCTTCTAACCATCTTCTGAAATCTTTTGGTTAAGTAAGACATGTCACTGTCCTCCTCACTTGAATCATTTCTATCAGCTTTGAGTACCAGGTTCTTTTCTTTCTTTGGTTCTCTTTTTTCACTATCTATCTTCTTCTTCATCTCATAGGTTTTCAGATTTCCAATCAACTCATCTATGGTCAGCTCTTACAGGTCCTTTGCTTTAGTAATAGCATTCACCTTGCTTTCCCAAGAGCTAGGCAGGATACTAAGGATTTTCCTTACTAGCTTATTCCTAGGAATGGTTTCACCAAGTGAGTACAACTCATTTATGATGGAAGTGAATCTTGTGTGCATATCTTGAATAGATTCATCATCCTTCATCCTGAAGAGTTCATACTCGGTAGTGAGCATATCGATCTTAGATTGCTTTACTTGCATAGTTCCCTCATGAGCTGCTTGCAAAGCTTCCCATATCTCCTTAGCAGTGTCACAGGCAGAGATTCTATTGTATTCATTAGGTCTTATTCTACAGACCAAATTCTTCTTTGCACGAAAATTCTTCTCCACCGCTTTCCTGTCTGCGTCAATGTATTCTTTTCTAGTTTTTGGCAATTAGAATGGAAGTTCTTCAAGTACCTTTGTTGGGACGTAAGGGTCATCACATATGGCATCCCATAACTCAGAGTCCTCAGCCATAATAAAATCGTGCATTATTGTCTTCTACCACCCATAGTATTGTCCATGTAGATTAACCTTCTTCAAAATTTGGTGGAGCAGCCATAAGGATTCTTCCTAGGTGTTAGCCTGATAGGAGGAACCCTCTCTGATACCAATTATTAGTTTATATGAGTCCACCAAATAGTAGAGTACCTGGTCCTCTATGGGTTTTAACTGACAATGCTAATGAAACAAAAAGTAAATGAGCCACAAGATTTTTACGTGGAAAAATCCCAACTCAAGGGGACAAAAACCTCGACCTACACTTGTAGACTTTTAATTTTACTAACTTGTAAACACCTATTACAAGCCACTTTGTAATGACTCCATTACAAAGACTTCAACTCAACTAACTTGTGATACTCTTACCACAAGCCACTTTGTAACTCTCTAGTTACAAAGGCTTTAACTTATGACTAACTCTAGTCATAGCACAAACTCAGAGAGTTTATGATTTTTACAAGAGGGTTCCTAATCAACGCTTCTAGCTAAGCAATTTAGGAGTTACAATAAGAACAATCACAAAGTTATAACTCAACTAAGGACATGATAGGTTTTAAATGTTCTTGCCTTTTATTTTGATGATCTAACAAACTTACTATTAAGAACCAGATAGGGAACCTGACCTACTTGGACTATACTGCAAGCTTAACGAATTCCAAGCTAAAGGTGAACTGCTACAGCTTCAGGAGCTAGGAACCCAAACAAGGATCTGATACCCTTGTGGTTCCCTCATCATAGTACAAGTCAATTGGACACAACTGGAAATGAAGTGACTGACTGTACTGTTTCTATCGCATTGCACTGTCTTCACCAACGCCCACTCATTCTCTAACCAAATAAAGTGCTCACATCATTTCAAGTGATGTGATCAAGGTGTACCTACAATGAGTTTATGCAAAACATCACTTGAAGGTTTCAGTTTCTCATTCAAGCTTCTTGCCAAAAACAGAGAAATCAATCCTCACAAGCTTGAAGAACAAAGTTGAACAAAACTACGGACCAGTTCCTAAAAGATAGCTTGTTGTTGTCCTAGTTGAGTTATAACTTTGTGATTGTACTTATTGCATCTCCTAAACTGCTTAGCTAGAAGCGTTTGATTAGGAATCCTCTTGTAAATCCGTAAACTCCTTGAGTTTATATTGTGACTAGATTTAGTCATAAGCAAAAGTCTTTGTAATTGTAGAGTTACAAAATGGCTTGTGGTGAGGACATCACAAGTTAGTAAAAGCCTTTGTAACTAGGAAGTCACAAAGTGGCTTGTGGTAAGAGTACCACAAGTTAGTTGAGTAAATCCTTTGTAATGGAGTCATTTAAAAGTGGCTTGTAATAGGTTCTTTACAAGTTAGTGAAGTTGAAAGCCTACAGGTGTAGGTCGTGGTTTTTTGATCCCTTTGTGTGAGATTTTTCCACGTAAAAATCCTCGGCCTTATTTACATACTGTTTTACTAGCATTATTAGTAGAATCTTGTAGAGGACCAAGTACTCTTCTATTTGGTGGACTCATACAAACTAGCAAGATAACAAAATACTAGATTAAGGAACTGATCCTTAGTAGCGTTTAACTTTGTTCTTCAAGCTCTTGAGAATGAAGTTCACTATTTTGCAGAAGCTTGAATGATCTCTCAAGTGTTCAAGTGATATTTTGATATAAACTCCTTGTTAATATACCTTGATGACATCACTTGAATGATGTAAGCACTTTAGTTGGTCAAAGAATAAGTGGCCACCAGAGACAATGCAGTGCAAGCAGAAATAGTGCAGGCAGTCACATTGCTTCCAGCTGTGTCCAATTGACTTCGCACTGCTATGAGGGAACCACAAGGGTATCAGGTCCTTGTTTGGTTCTCTATCTCCTGAAGCTATAGCAGTTCACATTTAGCCGGAATCCGTTAACTTGCAATGTAGCCCAAGTGTGTCAGGTTCCCTATCTGGTCCTTGACAGTAAGTTTGTTAGATCATCAAAACATAAGACAAAGACATTGAAAACCCATCAAGATGATAGAATAATATGACACATGAAAATTCAAGAACATAGGCACCTCTAATACTTCTATGAATAGAGTCATTTATGGAAGTTGTGTATTTTTTTGTTTCATTTGTGTCGTATAGATCATGCCAAAAGAAAGAAGGGATAACCTTAACATACCTGGAGTAGGGAAAAATCCGTATGATATTCTTGGAAAAGGTTGCACCGTATTCCTTTAGAATCGCAAAACCTCACGTTGCTACGGTGCTCAGAAATATTGTTGGATTTTTTTTGTTTCCAGATTAATATCCGTTTTTGTTGGAGTGTAACCTTCCATTCTTGTTGGAGTGTAATCTTCTATTCTTGTGATTGTTTGGAATTTAGGAAGAAGCTTATGACCAATGAAGAACACAAATCAAACATTTAAGGTCTTAGTAGCTTGTACGTAAGTCACCTTACTTTGAATATGGTGCAAAGCCATTTAAATCAAACATGCAAATGACACCTTTAAATTTGTAACGTGAGTCATTTACTTTGAATATGGGGCTTCCACATCATGCTATTTAATACTTATCCAATATATTCCCAATTAATTAGGTAATGTATTGTTATCCGATAATTAACCAATTACCCGCATAATTAAGAATTATCTCAACTTACTTAAAATACTACTTGCTTTTAACATACCTTTACACATTTCTATTATGGTCATGTAGTACCTTGTATGGAACTAGTTCATAAATATCAGGTATTAACGTTTGACCCGTATTTTATCCCAATATGCCAAACTTGGATGAAAAATTTATTTTCTTTGACTTGCTTCCTCTCTCACTTTCACGAATTTACTCATCATTTTTTTAAAATAGCATAATTCTTATAATCTCCAAATAATCTTTTCCTTGGACTAATGTCAATTACCTTACGATAAATTCAACGTACAATACTACAGGGTGCAACATCATCGTAATTTAATACTGCCGGAGGTAATATCGACGTAATATTGCGGGGCGTAACATCATTCCCCTCTTTGGAACATTCGTCCTCGGATGTTGACTGATGCTCTTATCATTTTCATAACCCATAGCTCTTGTGAATTCCTTAATACTCTTCTTGCCATTTAGGAAACTGTGCTTTGAATAAATCCAAAGGCCAAGGCATTCCCCCCTTTAGGCCTCTTTTTCACACCACGACTTGTGGTCGGAATCTGTTGATATCTTCCGTCATGCAGCCCGTGCGACGTTTTCCTTGTATGTACGCCTATGCAACTCTTCTCTTTAGATTTTAGCCAATCTCTAGGCTTTACTTTTAGGAATATGTACAGAACTTGACAAGATGTCCCTCTAGCATATATAGGTGTACTGAAGTTCTTTGCTTGGTACTTTATCGAATTTACGAATATTGCTTTTTCATTACCGTTCATCTTAAGAATGTTTGCCTAATCTTATCTCATACTCTTTAACTTTTATCCATCCATTATTGATTCACCTCAATGTTGATCTGCAATCCACTACAGATAACTTGAAACCTCTTACGTAGTACATTGTTACTAAGGCTTACGTCTCGTCGGGGGATATCTGAAGTGATTAGACTGATCCACCTGGGGGCGATACTATACTTCCATAACCGTATTTCATAGTATCCCACTATGATTCATTCTTTGGGGGTATTTAGTCCCTTACAATTCATGAAATCCTCCTCCTCCTTTCCTTTTTTTTCCAAATCATTACTCAAGCGAAAGTCCAACCGTCATCCTTTATTTATCACAATTACACCCTCATTATGCTACTAGGGCAACAATCAATATTTTCTAAATGCTACTAATCTTAGACTCCTTTAAGTTCATTCAGGATATATTGAGCTTTATATAGCTTAGAAAAACCATCAGCGCTTTTGTTTTTGTGGGCTTAATCCGAGGACTTATGCATTATTGTCACCTTCTCACTCACCCTTTCTTATCTTTACTCCTGTCTTCCTAAAACCTTATCGCTTTACCATATTTTAACTTGCGACCTACACATATCTATTTATATTATTCACCACCTTCCTTCAACTTGCTTGCATCATAGATTTTCAAGCGAAACTGATAGGATTGATAGGTTTTCAATATCTTTACCTTGTATTTTGATGATCCAACAAACTTAATGTCAAGAACCAGATAGGGAACCTGACTCACTTGGATTACACTACATCTAACGGATTCCAGCCAAATGTGAACTTGCTGTAGTTTAAGGAGGTAGGAACCCAGACAAAGACCTGATACTCTTATGGGTCCCTTATGGCAGTACAAAGTCAATTGGACACAGCTGGAAACGAAGATTCTGCCGCACTGCACTGTTTCCAGCGCCTACCCATTCTCTGACCAACTAAAGTGATCACGTCACTTCAAGTGATGTAATCAAGGTGTACCTAGAGTTTGTACAAAATACCATTCAGTGGACTCAACTCAAGACAATCTTGGACAGTGTACACAAGAACCAGATCAAGAACCCGATCCCTTGGTACTTCTCTAACAGAAGTCCAAGTCAACTATACAGCTGGAATGCAACTGAGTGACTAATCACAACTGTACAAAGAGGAACACAATAGGGACATGTTCCCTTAGGGTTCTCTGACAGAAGTACAATTCAACTACAGCTGGAAAGCAATTGCAATAAGTGACTGCCTGTAACAATATAGTAGATAGTGCAGCAGTCACTTCCCATTGAGATTGGACATCACTAAGGATGTCTTGTGTGGTATAAACCTTATACAAGGCACAAATTTCAGGTTCCAACACTTGCAAATACATAAAACGAAATTCTCTCAAGTGCTCAAGAACCTCTCTCAAGAACAAAGCTGCTGCAACCTCAAGGACCTGATCCAAGATTGAAGATATCTTAAGTCCTTAGGTTGTTGAGTCTTTGTTATATGTTTTTCATTGTAATTCCTAGTTTTCTTTCTTAGAAGCATTGTCTTAGGAACAAACCAAAATCCGTAAACTCCTTGAGTTTATATTGTGGCTAGGTTAGTCATAAGCAAAAGCCTTTGTGACTGTAGTGTGACAAAGTGGCTTGTGGTGGAAACATCACAAGTTAGTCAAAAGCCTTTGTAATCGTAGTGTGACAAAGTGGCTTGTGGTTGAAATACCACAAGTTAGTCAAATTCTTTGTAACTAGGATAGTTATAGAGTGGCTTGTGATGAGAGCATCACAAGTTAGTTGAAGTCTTTGCAATAGGGTTATTGTAAAGTGGCTTGTAATAGGGAGATTGCAAGTTAGTGAAGTTAAAAGCCTACAAGTGTAGGTCGTGGTTTTTTTATCCCCTTGTGTGAGATTTTTCCACGTAAAAATCCTCAGCCTTATTTACATACAGCTTTACTAGCATTTACACCAGAATCCCATAAAGGACCAAGTACTCTACTATTCGGTGGACTCACACAAACTTAGCACTATACCAAACTGATATAGGACCAGATCCCTATATAGTTTGGTTCATCAGTACTTTCAAAGGAAACACATAGAGAACCCGGTTCTCTATACAGTCTGGTGGACGCACAGTCTCTAACAGAAACATCACATCATCTCCAACTCTTCTTTGCTCTCTTGACTAGATCTCTCCGTACTTAAACCATACTCTGGAAGATATGCCACCGTCGACGCCGCTATCGTTACTGAATCCCAGTGCTTCTAGCCTTCTATCCGAAGTATGGACCATTCCCAACCTTCTGAATCCGAGTATCTCGTACGTTATTCACTTTTACCTTACTTACCTTAAAATCTTGCATCACATCTTCTATCTCTTTCAATACCTCCTGTGAGCACGTGATTTTTGCCCTATATGAGAATTACTCCCAATTAAAAAAAAAAATTTCAAAATAAAACAATTTTCCTTTGTGTCCAATTTTTGAATTTTCGTGACATTTTTTGATAATTATTTGTATTTTTGCCTGTGCATATTAATGTGTTAAATTAATAAAAAAATATAAAAATATGTCGCATTTGCATTTGATATTTAATTAAGTTTGTTTTACAAAATTAAAAAATCATAAAAAAATAATATACGTTGCATTTTTAGCATTTAATGTCCAAATTGTGTGATTTTATCTTTAATCGCTATTTTAATTGTGTGTTAATTATTATTAAGAGTTAATTAGTATTTCCAGATAATTTTGGGTTTTATAATTTAATCTTAGCATTTTTAGCTTTATTATTTAGGAAATTGAATAAATAGAAAAGAACAAAAATGGAAGAAGGCCGGATTGGGCCTTTTCTTCAATTTTAAACCACAAGCCCAAAGAGTTTTCCCCATGACCCGGTCTATTTCAACCCGGGTCGACCCGGTCCGCCCCATAACCCCAAATGAACTAACCCCTCCTATCTTCATTTCATTTTTTCCTAACCCTAAACCCATCCGCCCCCTCTCTTTCTCTCCATCTTCTCCAAGCTTCCTCACGCCCCCATCCATGGCTGCCCTTGCATCGTCTTCTTCGACACAAGCACACACACACACACACAGCTCCACAACCATCCACACTCATCGACCACCAACAACCTCGCCTCGTCGTCGAAGCCATGAACGACCAACAACCCCGCTTCAACGAGCTCCAGCCATAGACGACGTGAAGCAGCCCCAACCAGCCCCGTCGCAACACAGCACCACCCCACTGCTTCATCTTCTTCGTCGACCACCATGAACGACCCCTCTGCTTCATCTTCTTCGTCGACCACCATGAACGACCGGCCAGGAACACCCTCCACCATCTTCCTCCTCCAGTCGCAGCTCCAGCCATGTCCGCCTTTCGTAGCAGCAGCGACGTGAAGCAGCTCGTCGTCGCTCCATCCCTAGCACCACCCCACTGCTTTGTCTTCACGACCCAAACGATGACCAGCAGCTCCCTCGACATCCATGGCTGCTCTGCGGCATCGCCTTCTTCATCGCACATCACCCTCACCCATCGTCCTCATTGCAAGAGACGAGATCGTCCAGTCATGGATTGTCCGTTCAAGTTCACGTCCAGTCACCAGTTTGAGTTCGGATCCGATGAGATCGCCCGTTCGTTAGTTCCATTCGTGATTCAAAAATCGAGCTTTTCAATGGAGTTTTTTTTATGTTGAAAATAAAGAAGTTTCTATTAAGAGGTCATATTCTAACTTTGCTCATCTTTCGATTTTTAGATATTGCGTCGTGGGTATATGAGTTGTTTTGTTCGATTTCCTTCGTTCCAGTTTTATGACTCACGTGATACTGATATCTTGGCCCTTTCATTTGTGATGTTTGTTTGTTTAATTGCTGAATCACATAAGAAGTTTTACATAGTCATTTGTCTCCATTAATTGTCATATTATCTCGTTTCCGTTAGTTGGTTTGTATATTCGTATTGTTTTAGTTTGCTATTTGTTGAAATGGTGCCAGTTTGCTCTTTGTTGTTGATCACGTTGTTTGGTTCCCTATTCGTTCAGGTTTTGTCTAAGTTAAATTACGATTTTATTCCCAATACAATTAGTTTAGTCCCTTGCATTTGTGTGTCAATCGTAGTCTGAAATCTGCCCGTAGTAGTTCAACATAGCTTCGTTTTGAATCATTCATCTTTGTTGTAATGTTGTTGGATTTAATTTGAAGATCAATTGATTATTGAGTTTAGTGATTTGAATCTATTTAGTTGTTCTGTTTAAGTTTAATTTGAATTTGAGCTCAATGATTTAAATATACTTGTTTGTTATTGTTGTTGAAATCTGAAAGTAGATTTGTTGTTTAAAAATATTGTTCAGTCAAAATAATTCCAGTTGTTTCTTTGTTGTTCATCATTTAGTTTGAGTTTGTTCATAAAATTTGATTAGAAATTGGTTATAGCTGCTATATTTTGGTTAGAATTGATTAGGTGAATTGGTTATAGCTGACGTGGTAGATTGGTAAATTGCAGTATTTTCAGGGGTAAAATGGTAATTTCAGTAAGGTCGGAGGGGTATTTTTGGAATTGAAAATCTGAACAATTATTTATTTTGAGTGCTCTGTCCATTAAGATTAAATAATATTTAAATAATATTAAAATAGTACATGGTGGGGGACAAGATATAATGTAGTGGGGAAATAATATAATTGTTTAAGGTAGGCATGAGGGACAAGATATAATGGAGGGGATAATGTATTTGTTTATTTTAGTGGGAGACAAAACATTAGGTAGTGGGATTAAAAAGGGGATGAGTGGAAGATAGTGGGATTTAATTTTAAAATGCTGAAAGTTGGTAATAAATAGAGGGACTTGGACAGAATTTAAGGAGAATGAGCTGAAAATAGAGAGAGAAAAAATTTGAAAATATTAAAGGATTTTTAGGGATTCGAATTTGAAGAGAGTTTAAAAGAAAGAATTTTCTGAACATTAAGAGAGAATTAAAGGTTAAACATTAACTGGTCTTTCAATTAAAAAAAAAGAAGTTCACTTTGTTATTGCCCGTTAATTATTATTGGTATTTTTGGATTTTCATGTGGTTTATTTCTCGAGTTTAATTGGTTATTTGCTACTACTTCACTGGTTATTGCTGGATTTTATTCGGTTTTCAAATCTGTCACTGGGTATTCCGTTTGTTGGATATTGCTGGTTATTTGTTGTTGTTGCTGTGTTACATACTATTTTGCTGATCCTATTCTTCCTTTCCTTGTATTCAAACACCAGGTACACTACTATGAATCATTTTGACATATGCATTGAAGCTGAAATGAAATGGTCAGAAGATTTATGCTTCTAATTATAGAATATTCGTATTTTTAGTTAGATATTCATTATGTGTTTCATGTTATATGAATGGTAGAATTATGTATAATGTGAAGCGTTAAATTGCGGAACTATTGGATGGTTGTCGGTATGAACACCATAAGTATTAGTTTCGGCTTTTTGTTAATTTTTTTAGTTTGAGATCGCATTCAAATCAAAATTGGTAAATAGTCAATATGGGAAACCGATTTAATTTTGGGGGGAGAAGGGTTAGTAAAAATCTAGATTTGGATTTGCAAATATTGGAATAAAAGCAATTTGAGTTTTTTTTTTATCTTTTAATCTTGTTAATAACTAAGATCCGCAAATATTAGGCCAATAATTTCGTAGAATAGGCAGGCTTGATGCTTTTAATGTGTGACTCAACATAGCAAGGTTAAGAACATTAATCCATTAGATGCGAGCTTGAGTAAGATGAATCAACGTTTAAGTTTAATAAACTATCTAATAAGCTTTAGTAATTATGGTTAAATCTAGTTTCAAATGGTTGTGAATAATTAATTCCAATAGTTTTTTTTATAACAATGTGAGCTTTTAATCTAGCTATAATTGATTTCTTTTGAATATTAGTTGGCGAATTTCGTATTTTATTTATAATTTTGAATTTTGTTTTTTTTTTAATAAAATTCCTTTCCATTAATATTTGTCTTAATCTGGCAAGTAGTATGTTACGTTTTTTCTTATTTTTTTTAAGCTCGTAATTAATTAGGATTTTCTTTCTTTATTTTAGAAGACTAATTTTAATAGAAAAAATGTAGTCATTTTAGGATTGTCCATTTAAAAAATAAATGAGATGAACCTCGCCTAGTAAAACGTATAGATTGCGGGGCCCTCACAAATGTATGTATTAATTACTTAGAACTCGGAATCGGTCGCTTAGCGAAATTCACGGATTTTTCCAAAATAACCACGCGCTAGTCATTTTAGGCACGCATTTTAATAATCTTACCTTCTTAAACTCGGGCATGCGACCCAAATCCAAATCCCAAAACATTGAATAAAATGTGTTCCGGATTGCGGGTGCATTTCATGTGACGCAATCCAAAGACATGTTTTAAACGATGTTCACATTCTTAAAAAAAAATTAATAATAATAATAATAATAATAAAAGCGGCTAAAAGTTAAAATTTGCACATAAGTTCATAATCGTATAAAAACCAGATATTTAAGCCAAATATGACAGTGGAGCGACCGTGCTAGAACCACGGAACTTGGGAATGCCTAACACCTTCTCCCAGGTTAACAGAATTACTTATCCGGATTTTTGGTTCGCGGTCTGTTAACAGAGTCATTCTTTTCCTCGATTCGGGATTAAATCGGTGACTTGGGACACCATAAATCTCCCAAGTGGCGACTCTGAATTAAATAAACAAATTCCGTTTCGATTGTCCTTTAATTGGAAAAACTCCCTCTGCGCCCTTGCGGCGCGGGTAAAAAGGAGGTGTGACAGATCTGGCGACTCTGCTGGGGACGCTTTACCCAGAACCACCGGTTCAGGGTTAGAAATTCGAGCTTGATAAATTGTTGTATTTTGACTTTATTATCTGATATTCTCATATGATCTGTGCTTAATATGCAAAATGATGCTTTTACCGCTTTGATATTTTGTGAACTGTATATAAACTATGCCGAAACCCATCTCCTCTCTGAGTCTTCTAAATCATGAAGAAGGGTGCACTTCGTGTGACTTCTTTTCTGTTTAGAGTCAATCCCATTTTTAGAACGAGGTTCAGATAAGTTGCAAAGCCGGGTTGAGCTTCTGTATCCCCGGTACGCTGCCCCCCCGGCTCGAGCTGTCCGCTTGGGTAAGCCAGGTCTAAAACAAACACCCAGGTTCTGAACCTAGAATAACTCAACTTCATGCCTGATCCCTAGTAGGAACGCTTATCTGCATCATGTGCATTTTTGACTTAGGGGACTCAACACAAGGGTTGGGTCCGTCTAGGAATAGCAACCTAAAACAGAAAAGACCATCCTGATGCATCCTACTTACGCTCTGTGCATTTATTCGTTTCGAACCCGCATGTTGACCGGCTTCTGAATCTAGGGGAGTTAGAAAATTTTGGAAAAAAAAATTGAGAAAAAGAGAAAAATAACAAGTGGAGAGTTAGATGATTAATTTAGAAAAAACCAGTGTCCAAGTACTGTCAGAACTTTGCCGAAATTTTGAAAAACAAAATATAGTTTATTTTTAAAATTGTTTGTTTACCCAAAAAACAAAAAGTGTGTAGGAAAGAGTCCTTTATTTTAGTTTGCTTTGTTTAAAAAAAAAAACGGAAAGGAAAAATAGTTTTTTTTGCTATAAAAGAAAAAGGAAAAAATATGTTTGTTTTCAAAAATTAGTTAGTTTATCTGCCCGAACTACGTCGGTTTGATTCTCACCGGATGTGAGATACGTAGGCAACTCTCATCGGGTCCAACTTCCCCTTTTTGCAAAAGATAACCTGAAAATGTCAAAAAATGTTATTATAAGTCGGGCGACACCGTTATTGTCAAAAATAGCCAGGTTGTCCCGAAAGGGACGCCGAAAGGTTGACTTTTGCATAAACGGTCACTTTGGGTCATCTTTTGAATTTTGACCAGTTAGCCCATACAGCCTTATAACCCTCGTCCTCGAGGCTCTTAGGGCCGTATTTTCAAATGATGGGATGATATTTTGGGAAAAACGGGAAAAGAGCCTTAAAAATAATCGGGTGACGCTGTTTTGTTAAGAGTAGCCAAATGTTCCCAAAAGGGGCGCCGGAAGGCTAAAATTTACATCAAGCGGTCATTTTTGTTTTTTTTGAATTTTTCTGACCAGTCAACCCTCACAGCCTTAAAATCTTTGTTCATGAAGCGCTGAAAGGCCGTGCTCGGAAAACCAGTCTTTCTTTTCTTTAAAATTGGAAAAAAAATGGAAAAGAAGTTTTGTTTTATGTTTGAGTCAAATATAGGTTTTCCCTTTTGTCTAAATCACCTTAATAAATGTGCAGGATGAGCACGACCGAAAATAAACCCTTTACGGCCCTTAAAGAGATCCCTTTGCAGCTCCACATGTGGTGGAATGATTTAGAAGCCGATAGCAGAAAGGCTGTGATAAAAAATTTGGGTGGCCTCGTCGGTTTATTGGATGTTGAGCCGAAGGTGGATGTTATTAAGGCACTGGTACCTTTTTGGGATCCTGCACACAACATATTCCGGTTTTCTGATTTTGAACTTACACCCACCTTGGAGGAAATGGCGGGTTATGCGGGTCTCAGCCCAAATTTCAGAACTCTTTATCCTTTGGCACCAAGGCCGGTAACGTCACACAAATTCTTGGACTTGTTAAGTATCAGCAGGAATGCCCAGGAAGAGAAGTTAGTAGCCGGGTATTGCGCATTTCAGTTTTTGTATCGGCGTTATGGTAACCCTCGAGGCTTTGAAGAGCCCAAACTTGGTTTGACTCACGCTGGAAACAAAGACAAATGGGAGGCCAGGCGGGTTCTAGCTTTTATGGTAGCTTTCATGGGAGTTGTGGTTTGCCCTCGGGAAGACGGTCACATAGAGATCGGCCTTGCTGGGATGTTGGATGTTGCGACCAAACGAGTCAACGACACAGTAGTTCCTTTAATCGTAGCTGAAATCTATCGACCTTTAACTATATGCCGAAAGGGAGGGAAGTTCTTTCAAGGTTGCAACTTGTTGCTGCAATTGTAGATGCATGAACACCTTTGCCATCGAGTTGGGTACATGAATTACGGACTGATGGGATTGAGCTGTATTGAAGAATTTGGGACTCAGATAACAGGCATTGAGTTCCCCGAAGGAACAGAGGCTTGGCTATCACTTTTGAGATCATTAACTGCTGACAAAATCGAGTGGACCCTAGGGTGGCTTCCTGATACAGAAGCTATATATACTTCAGCTGAAGTTCCCTACATCCTCTTAATGGGAGTTCGAAGCATCCAACCTTATGCCCCTTACAGGGTCTTGCGTCAACTGGGAAGGTTTTAAGCTGTGCACAATGATGAAAATCTAAGCAAGCAAGTGATTGAACTAGGCCCAAAATATGTCTTTCTTGAAGGAAAAATCCGTGAAATCTGGAATCGATATAGGTTCCTCGAGCCTAAAACCATAGTGCGAGATCGGGCTAAGGGCGAGGTAGACCCTAAGTACAATGCTTGGTTTGGAAAAAGGTTCTTGATTCCGCAGAGGCCTGCCAAAAGGCCCCACGTCCAAGATTTCATTGAATCATCTCAAGCACAATGGGATTGGCTGGCAAGAGAAGAAGGTTATCGAGCGGAAATTGGTAAGTTGAAGCAACAGGTTGAAAGTCTGAAATTCGAGAACGGCGCGCAAATTGATACGGATCAGGGTGAAAAGAATAGATTGACCCGGGAAAACGAAACACTTAGGGCCCAAATCTGGAAATCTAGAATGGCCGCTGATAAACGACCGAGGAGTCGATCAGATGAGCAATTGATAAAAGGGCTAAAAAATGAAGTCAGGGGATATCGGGATAGGTTGGAAAGGTCTGAAAATGTCAGGGCAGAACTCAAAGCACAGTGGGCTACGAGAGCAGATAAACGTAAATCAATTGAAACGGGACCACGAGAAAACTGTTGCCAATATGGAGAGAAAAGTGGCTACACTTGAGGGTAAAGCAGTTAAGCAGGCTGAGGATTTCCAAATGGAAAGCGGACACTATTACGACCTGTTGGCCCAAATGTAAGTAGAAGTACAGCAACTGCAGAATCAGCATATGCAGGATTCTTAGGCGTTAAAGACATGCAGTAATCAGATAAAACGTCTGCTTATAGAAAAGAAGCAAGCAAGGGACAGGATTAGAGCCATTGCTCGTGCCATTTTCAGAAGATGTCGAGCTTGTGAGGACATGACCCCTACTACTTTTGTCTCAGCAGTGCTAATCTATGTGAAGCGGACCATGAATGAATTAGAGCAACTCAAAAGGATTTGGAACCGAGGCCCGTGGGAAGGCCGAGCGATGCCCCGCAGGCACCCATATTTGAAACTTTAGAGTATGCGTAGCTCGTGTCTGTGTTTCTCTATTTTTTTTAGCCTGTGGTTTGTCTGTCCGTTGTCTTTTCGCGCCAAAGTATTTCTGTAGTATTGGAACTTGTATTTGACCTTAGTTTGCGTTTGTTATTTTCTTTCTGCAAAAAGGGTTTTAGTTTGTAATAGTTTGTTTAAGTAATGAAAAATTGAAAATTTTTCTTGCACGAACTACGCCTGGTCTGATTCGTGCGGGGTCACGATACGTAAGCAATCTCTATAGGATTCGACCGTAATTAAAAAAAAAGAAAAGAGAGAGAGAGAAGAAGAAAAGAGAGGTCTCTGAAACACTCGAAAGAGGCACAAATAAAATAAGCCGGGATGATGCATGCGGTCAGAGCAAAAGCATGTTAGAAATGGTTAACTGCATAAGAACATTGCATCCCCCAACGTGCAATTACAATATCTGTTAAGACTCTAACACTGACAAGTTTGTTGTTTTTCCAATCTATACCAGTTAGTTTGTTAAAGCGTACTGGCACCGTACCATTATCAAACAAGATCAAAAGGGCCCATACCAGAAAGCATGACTGGCTCAGACAACAGTGTTGAGTCGGAAAAGACGACAAATCAGATGCTGAAGGAGGCTATGGAGAAAATGGAAAAGATGAGGCTGGAAATGAATGAAATGCAGCTAGCCTTAGCTAGAGCCCAAAAGGGGCCTGAACCACCTGTTACTTCTATTCTCCCCCCAGGACACACGCCGGAATACCCTTCTCCCGGCCCTTCAACGAGTTTCCCAAGCCATCACTACTATCAGGGAAGAGAGGCCTATGATCCCCAAGCTCCACCACCCAATCAGAATCCTCCTCCACCAAATATTCCCATCTTTGTAGTGCCTTCCCCAATCCCATTGCACAAATCGTCTAGTGAGCCGTTGTTTCAAGCTCACGATACACAATACTACCCCCTGAACTCACATTCAAAGCACCCGAGCCACATACCTATAATCCCCACTTTGAGGTCCCGGCGGAGATTGAAAAGCCGGCTAAGAGCCCAGAGCAGGACAAGGTGATGCGGAAATTTAAAATCCTGGAGCAGTCCTTCATGAACATGCACGGGTTAAGAAACGAAGTTAGCATGGCTTACAAGGATCTATGCCCTTTCCCTGACGTCCAATTACCAGCAGGGTTCAAGATGCCCAAGTTCGATTTATACGAAGGGCATGGCGATCCTATGGCACATCTACGAGGCTTTTGTAGCAAGATGAGGGGAGCGGGGGGCAAAGATGAGCTACTGATAGCTTACTTTGGCCAGAGTTTGAGCGGGTCGGCACTGGAGTGGTATACAAGACAAGATCCGAGCAGGTGGTACACCTGGGATGATCTGGCATAGGCTTTCGCAGGACACTTACAATACAACCTTGAGATAGTCCCAGACCGTCTCACATTGCTAAAGCTTGAGAAGAAACCCGGGGAGAGCTTCCGGGAATTAGGGTTCCGATGGAGAGAACATGCAGCCAGAGTTGATCCTCCAATGAGAGAGGGAGAAATGGTAGATTACTTTCTATAAACTCTAGAGCCAACTTACTTCGGTCACTTGGTGACGTCAGTTGGCAAATCTTTCAACGAAGTGGTAAAAATGGGAGGTATGATAGAAGAGGGACTTAAGTCCAATAAGATCCTGAGTTACTCGGCAATTAAGGCAACAACTCAGGCCATTCAGAGCGGCACGGGAGGTGCGCTTGGAAAGAAAAGGAGAGAAGAGGTCACGACAATAGAGGCAGGCAATTGGTCCAGATCTAGAGGTCCTTCCCCTCATTTCCAACCCAGACCCCATTATCCAAACTACCCACACATTCCAAATTACCCTCCACAACCCTATTACCCACCACAAGAACAACATTTCTCCGTCCATCAAGCCCAGACATATACCCAACCTCCGGCTCGCCCGCAATGGCGCGCGCCATCTCCCCACAATACATACCCACCTCGACATAATACCTACCCACCACCAATAAACACCTATCCACCACCAAGAGCCTACAGGAACCCTTCAGGGACGGGTTTCAGGGGAAATCCGGCTTCCAGAAATGAAAGACTGCAGAGGCAAAGAACCTTTACTGAGTTGGGAGAAACCTATACTGCCTTATTCTACAAATTAAGGCAGTTGGGTTTATTAAATCCTGTTGAGCCTAGGTTGCCAAATCCCTTACCCCAAAATATGGATCACTCGGTAAGATGTGAATATTGTTCGGGAGCTCATGGACATGATACCGAGAAATGTTGGAGGCTGAAACATGCGATACAAGATCTTATTGATACCAACAAGATCGAGGTACAGGCACCGGAGGCACCCAACATTAACCAGAACCCATTGCCAACGCACCACGAAGCCCACATGATCGAGCTTGTGCACGAAGGAGGGGAGCCAAAGAAACCCTCACAGACAGTGATGATTATCCGTGCCACTCCGAAAGAAAAATCGACCAGTGGGGAAGCAGGGTTATAGTTGAAGGGGGAAGATGTCAAGCTAGTGGTGATATTAGGGAAGAATCCATCCACCGCTACAAAGAAACCAGAGCCAGCCAAATTGGTAGTATCGGGAGCATCATCTGCACCCGTAGTTGTTGTGAAAGGGGTCTACAAGGAACCGGTCATCATAAAGCCGGTAGTCTAATTTCCAGTTATTGATAGCAAGGGTGTGCCTTGGAAGTATGAAAAGGCAGTGGTAATGTACAAGGGAAAGCAAGTGGAGGAGGATAGTTGTGAGGCGCAGGGACTGACTCGATCGGGACGGTGTTTTACTCCCGTGGAGTTGAGAAGGTCCAACCCAGCAGTAACAAAGAAACCCGTGTCAGAAGAAGAGGCGGAGGAATTTCTGAAAAAGATGAAAGTGCAAGATTACTCCGTTGTCGAACAATTGAAGAAAACACCGGCCCAGATCTCGTTGTTATCACTATTGATCCATTCGGATGAGCATCACCGGGCCCTGATGAAGATACTAAATGAAGCTCATGTGCCCAATGAAATTTCAGTGAACCACCTTGAAACGATTGCCAACAAATTTTTTAAGGTAAACATGGTAACGTTCTCTGATGACGATTTGCCAGTGGAGGGCACGGAACGTAATAAAGCTCTCTACTTGACTGTCAAATGTGAAGATTCGGCAGTTACTCGGGCGTTGGTGGATAACGGTTCAAGTGCCAATATTTGTCCATTATCCACACTGAACCAGTTGAAGATTGACCATGATAGAATCCACAAGAACAACGTTTGCGTCCGAGGATTTGACGGAAGTGGAACAGACACCGTGGGGGATATTATACTCGAGTTGACCATCGGCCCGGTCAAGTTTACTATGGAGTTCCAGGTATTGGATGCCGCGGTATCTTATAACCTTTTGTTGGGAAGACCGTGGATCCATGCGGCCAAAGCAGTGCCATCCACATTGCATCAAATGGTCAAGTTTGAATGGGACAGACAAGATGTCGTGCTGCATGGGGAAGACACTGCGTGCACCATGGGAGGTGCCATTGTGCCATTCATAGAAACCAACGATGACAAAGGTCCCTGGGTTTACCAGATTTTTGATGCAGTGTCAGCAAACAAGATTCCCAAGGGTAAAAGCATTCCACACCCCAGGATAGCTTCCGCAATCGTCATGATAGTTTCGGAGATGCTAAGTAATGGGTTCGTGCCAGGAAAATGTCTGGGGGCTGAGTTCCAAGGAATTATTCAACCTGTCTCTTTGCCCAAGAATTTAGAGACTTTCGGATTGGGATTCAAACCAACTACAGCAGATGTAAAACGAGCTCGGAAAATGAAGAAGAAATTTTGGGTTCTTCCCAAGCCAGTTCCACGTCTCTCTAGATCTTTTGTTAGAGCAGGTGTCACAAGGTCGTTAGTCCCAAAAATTCGTGGACCGTTGATTGGGCCAGATGGAGATTTGAATAAGGGCTTAGAAAGAATGTTCGCAGATGTCAACACAATAGAAGCCAGAGAGGGTTCCAGTAAGGCAGACATACAGTTTGTGGGGCCTAGGGCCAATGTCAACAATTGGACAGCTACTCCTCTTCCTACTCGGAGGGAGTCCTGATAGTTGGCTCTGATTTTCCTTTTTGTTTTCTGGATTATTCTAGGGTTGTAATCTAGATTCCTTTTTATTTCTATTACTGCTCAACAAAGTGTGAAACCTTGTTATCCCATAATTCAATAAAACGAAAAAGTTTCTTCTTTATTCCTTATTTTATATGTTATTTTTAATTTTGTTTCCTTCGTTTCTTTTTCTGAATAGTTCTTTTCATACTGGTTCTAACGACATGGCATGCACAACGGATCTTCAACCTAGTCTAAAAGATCAATCTGATTCTGAACTAACTATACAAGAGGTCGATTATGATAATGAATCAGAATATGATGAGGATGAAGCCTTCGAGGAGATAAATAGGGAGTTAAGCCAGTTTGAAGAAAAATCCAAGCCCAACTTAAATGACACAAAAGCCATCAATTTAGGGGATGCCGGCGATATCAGAGAAACTAAAATAAGCATCCACATTGCACCAAATATCAGGGAGGAATTGATCAAAACACTTATTGAGTTCAAAGATGTTTTTGCATGGTCATATGATGACATGCCGGGGTTAAGCACAGATTTAGTGGTTCATAAATTGCCCACTGACCCGGCATGCCCTCCCGTCAAGCAGAAATTGAGGAAGTTCAAAACGGATATGAGTGTGAAGATTAAAGAAGAAGTAACCAACCAACTGCAAGCAAAGGTTATTCGTGTCACTCGATATCCTGATTGGTTGGCTAATGTGGTGCCGGTGCCGAAGAAAGATGGGAAGATTAGGGTGTGTGTCGATTACCGCAATCTGAACAGGGCGAGTCCAAAGGACAACTTTCCTTTATCCAACACCCATATCTTGATCGACAATTGTGCCGGACGTGAGATTGGATCTTTTGTAGATTGCTATGCTGGGTATCATCAGATTCTGATGGATGAAGAAGATGCGGAAAAGACGGCATTCATTACGCCATGGGGAACTTATTGCTACCGGGTAATGCCATTTGGTTTGAAAAATGCTGGGGCAACGTACATGGGAGCGATGACCACTGTGTTTCATGACATGATCCACAAAGAAATTGAGGTGTACGTGGACGATGTGACCATAAAATCCAAGCATCAGGAAAATCACATAGCAGACTTAAGGAAATTTTTTCAAAGACTTCGAAGGCATGATATTAAGCTCAACCCGCCCAAATGTGCATTTGGTGTTCCATCTAGGAAGCTTTTGGGATTCATCGTCAGTCGGCGAGGTATTGAGCTGGACCCGTCAAAGATCAAATGTATCCAAGATTTGCCGCCGCCGAAGAACAAGACAGAAGTAATGAGTCTATTGGGAAGGTTGAACTACATCAGCAGATTTATTGCACAACTCACAGCAACCTGTGAACCCATCTTTCGGCTTTTGAAGAAGGATGTCGCGGTAGAATGGACGGCGGAATGCCAGGAGGCATTTGACCAGATCAAAGGATATTTATCAAATCCACCTGTATTGGTTCCACCTGAGCCAGGGAGACCGTTAATTATTTATCTAACGGTCTTGGAGAATTCGTTTGGCTGCGTGTTGGGGCAACACGACATTACGGGAAGAAAGGAGCAAGCCATCTATTATCTCAACAAGAAGTTTACAGTCTATGAGGTTAAGTACACTCAACTTGAGAAGACATGTTGTGCCCTAACTTGGGTAGCATAGAAGTTTAAGCATTATCTGTCGTCATATACTACTTACCTTATTTCACGCCTGGATCCATTGAAGTATATTTTCCAGAAGCCTATGCCCACAGGAAGATTGGCAAAATGGCAGATATTACTCACAGAGTTCGACATTGTCTATGTGACGAGGACGACCATGAAAGCCCAAACATTGGCCGATCACTTGGCTGAGAATCCTATTGATGAAGAATACGAGCCTTTGAGGATGTATTTTCCAGATGAAGAAGTGATGCATATAGAGGAGTTAGAACTGACTGAGGAACTAGGGTGGAAGCTTTTCTTCGATGGGGATGCGAATGCGAAAGGAGTTGGAATAGGAGCGTACTTATTTCTGAAACAGGACACAGTACAGCTCAGCTACGTTTCTATTGTACCAACAACATAGCTGAATATGAGGTATGCATTCTGGGCTTACATTTAGCTGCGGACAGGGATGTCTAGTACGTCTTGGTCTTGGGAGATTCGGACCTTCTAGTACATCAGATCCAGGGTGAATGGGAAACACAGGATTTAAAGCTTATACCATATCGACAATGTTTGCACGATCTGAGCAAGCGATTTCGATCAGTGGAGTTCAGACACATCCCGAGAGTTCAAAATGAGGTTGCCGATGCTTTGGCCACTTTAGCATCGATGTTGCACCATCTAGACAAGATCCATGTTGACCCGTTGCATATTCAGGTTCGTGATCAACATGCTTATTGCAACATGATAGAGGAAGAAATGGATGGCGAACCATGGTTTTATGATGTCAAGGAATACCTCAGGATGGGGATATATCCGGAGCAGGCAACCGGAGATCAAAAGAGAGCCATTAGACGATTGGCAAATGGATTTTTCCTCAGTGGAGGAGTGTTGTACAAAAAAACCCCAGATCTGGGATTATTGAGATGTATAGATGCGGGTCAAGCCACGATAGTGATGACAGAGGTACATGCTGGAGTCTGTGGGCCCCATATGAGCAGATATGTATTGGCAAAGAAGATTCTGCGAGCGGGATATTATTGGCTCACCATGGAGCATGATTGTATCAGTTTCGTGCGAAAATGCCATAAGTGTCAAATACATGGAGATCTGATTCATTCTTCACCAACGGAATTGTACACAATGTCAGCACCATGGCCATTTATGGTATGGGGCATGGATGTCATTGGGCCTATTGAGTCGGCAGCTTCAAACGGCCACAGGTTCATTCTGGTAACCATCGATTATTTCACCAAATGGGTGGAGGCCAAGACTTTCAAGTCAGTGACCAAAAAGGCGGTGGTGGATTTTGTCCATTCCCATATCATCTGTAGATTTGGGATCCATAAAGTGATCATCACGGACAACGGTGCTAATCTTAACAGCAGTTTGATGAAAGAAGTATGTCAACAGTTCAAGATTACACATCGTAATTCCACCCCGTATCATCCCAAGGCGAATGGTGCAGTTGAGGCAGCCAACAAAAATATAAAAAAGATTTTGAGGAAGATGGTAGAAGGGTCGAGACAGTGGCATGAAAAGCTACCGCTTGCATTGTTGGGTTATCGCACTACTGTTCGTACATCAGTAGGTGCAACTCCTTATTCGTTGGTATACGTAACTGAAGTAGTGATACCAGCAGAAGTTGAAATTCCATCCCTTCGGATTGTCGCTGAGGCCGGGATTGATGATGATGAATGGGTCAAAGCCCGACTGGAGCAGTTGAGCTTAATTGATGAAAAACGATTGGCAGTAGTATGCCATGGCCAGTTATATCAGAAGAGAATGGCAAGAGCATACAATAAGAAAGTGCGCCCTAGGAAATTTGAAGTAGGGCAACAAGTATTGAAACGGATCCTGCCACATCAGATCGAGGCAAAAGGCAAGTTTGCCCCGAATTGGCAAGGGTCGTATACTGTGACCAGAGTATTATCCAACGGCCCTTTACGTCTGACAGATGTCGAAGGAAGATGCATCGACATGGCTATCAATTCTGATGCAGTCAAGAGATATTATGTGTAATTTCTTTTGTTGTTTATTTGTTTGTTTGTACTTGGTGCTTATCGAATAATGAAATGATGGAGGCAATTCTCTATTCTATCCAAATACTTTTAACCTTTGCTTTACCTCTTTGAGCCTTACTTATTCTTTTATACCCCTCCCTTGGAATCATTAATGAAAAAGAAAAAATGAAAAAGAGAAAAGAAGGAGAATAATAACAAAAAAAGGGAAGGTCGCAAGAAAAACAAAGGAATCAAGTGAACTACATTCGACCTGATTCCTCAAAGAGGATACGTAGGCACCTCACGGCTCGGTCATAATGTAACAAAAATTAAAAATTCCCAAAGCAAGAAAACTGGGGCAGAAGTTATGTTTTTAAATTTTGAAAAAAAGAGTTTGATTCCAAGAGTTGTAATGTTTTACCCATCAAAGTTATTTTGAATTTTATATCCTTTTCTTCTAAGCCCACATAAAACCCATATTGATGTCCAAAAAAGACCTCCCGATCAGTATCCGAGAGGTGCCAAGACAGGCAAATGAAAGCCGAGAATAACATGCCGGTCCCCGACTGAATGAGGATCATGAGCTGAAAGAATTGATAGCCATAAGAATTCCCAACAGAGAGAATCTTACCGGCAACACTCCAATCCCCAGCTGAGAGAAGCAAAATGAGAGAGTCTTATCGGTGAAAACCTTCACAGGCACCATAAGGCGACGTAAGCTGAGAGAAGCAGAATGAGAGAGTCTTATCGGTGAAAACCTTCACAGGCGCCATAAGATGACGTAAGCTGAGAGAAGCAAAATGAGAGAGTCTTATCGGTGAAAACCTTCACTGGCACCATAAGGTGACGGGAACTGAGAGAAATGAGAGAGTCTTATTAGTGAAAACCCCGCGAAGGGCACTATGAGGCGACAAGATAGATTAGCGGAAAGGATCCGCATTTTGCGAAGAGGTGGGCACCTATTTATCCCCAGCAAGTGAAGATATCAGAAAGATTGATCGACACAAATAGACTGGGTTGATTAATCCGGAATGCACGACATGATCGTTGGAATCGGTTATACCACCCAGATAAGTTAATTTCTTTTCTTTTCCCCAGCATTTGTTCAGAAAGATTTTCTCTTTCTCTATCTTTTCATTTCTTTGTTTAAAAGACTTTTTTCAGATTTTTTTTTGAGAAAGGTCTTTCAGAGCTTACTACCAGTTTCCAAAATGGTCCAACGAAAAATGTGAAGAGGACAGGCTGGAGACAAGACAATAAGACAAAAGACGTTGGTTGCAAGACCGAATAATATTGGTCTAAAATGGCAAGGAAAGTACGGGGAAGAACTGGAAAAAAAAAGCATGTTTAGGAAATTGTGGGCCAAGTTCCAAGAGGATCCTCAGCAGAACTCCGACCGATTATCGACCAAGTTCCGAGGTGGTCGGACAACACAGAGTGGGAAAGGAAGAAAGGAAAATCCATCTTCAGCAAAATAACCCCCAACAAGTTTTGAGACACAGAACGGGGAAGGGATAAATGGAAAAACCATCCCCAGCAGAATGTTATCCCCAGCAAATAACGTCATCCCCAACAAGTTTTGGGAACGCCAAACAGGAATAACGGGAAGGGAACAATCATTCCCCATCAGGAGTGACATGACCACTCGCCATATTTTAAAAAACTAACTAAATTTTCTTTGATTTGAACAGGAAAATAAAGTGTTGATGATGGCCGAAAGACACATCATAAGAAAGATCGCCAGAACTGGGGCAGAATTTTTTTTGTCACAGGTGAAAATTTTCTCGGAGAATCGAGGAAACAAATTCAAGTTATTATCTAGCAATTAGGCGCCCACCTGTATAACAAGGGAATACTTTTCATGTTTTTACCAATTAGGCGCCCACCTGTATAACAAGGGAATACATTTCATGTCTTTACAATTAGGCGCCCACCTGTATAACAAGGGAATACATTTCATGTCTTTACCAATTAGGCGCCCACATGTATAACAAGGGAATACATTTCATGTCTTTACTATTAGGCGCCCACCTGTATAACAAGGGAATACGTTTCATGTCTTTACCAATTAGGTGCCCACCTGTATAACAAGGGAATACATTTCATGTCTTTACCATTAGGTGCCCACCTGTATAACAAGGGAATACGTTTCATGTCTTTACCAATTAGGCGCCCACCTGTATAACAAGGGAATACATTTCATGTCTTTACCAATTAGGCGCCCACCTGTATAACAAGGGAATACATTTCATGTCTTTACCAATTAGGCGCCCACCTGTATAACAAGGGAATACATTTCATGTCTTTACCAATTAGGCGCCCACCTGTATAACAAGGGAATACATTTCATGTCTTTAGCATTAGGCGCCCACCTGTATAACAAGTGAATACTTTCATGTCTTAGCATTAGGTGCCCACCTGTATAACGAGAGAATATTTTTCAGTCTTTACATTTCAGGTCTTGAAATACGAAAGGCTGAAGGTTACAACAAAAGATCCACAACATAATGCAGGAAGCCGCATCCTCAAGCAGACAGAACAAAATGATGCAAACTGGTGTTCAGGAAAGCAAGAGGCCGGTGTCATCCCCGTCAGTTCTCGAAAGAAAGAAGCACCGGAATAGACGCAAGCCGACAAGAAAGCAGGGCATCAAGAACAAATGAAAGATAGATGGGATCTTGTAATCCGTAGTCTATCCTAGCTTCTTGATTTTTCTTTTAAGCACGGTGTAATAAGGAGATCAGTAAGTAGTAGTAACAGCATGCAGCAGCAGTAACAGCAAATTGCAGTCCCATGGTAGTCCCAGCTACCAAAACTTCTCGAACTATATTGACCTGATTCCTGTTTAGCCCAGGATATGTAGGAAACCTCGGAAGCGAAGGTTCGGTCAAATCTTTCAAAAAATGCTTCACACGGAGTATTCCAACGGGCAAAAAATCGCTTGTATCCGCTCACATTATCTTTGCACGAAAACTCTTTGTGTTTTCAGACAAAGAGGGGCAGCTGTGAGCACGTGATTTTTGCCCTATATGAGAATTAATCCCAATAAAAAAAAAATTCAAAATAAAATAATTTTCCTTTGTGTGCATTTTTTGAATTTTCGTGACATTTTTTGATAATTATTTATATTTTTTCCTGTGCATGTTAATGTGTTAAATTAATAAAAAAAATATAAAAATATGTTGCATTTGCATTTGATATTTAATTAAGTTTGTTTTACAAAATGAAAAAATCATAAAAAAATAATGTACGTTGCATTTTTAGCATTTAATGTTCAAATTGTGTGATTTTATCGTTAATCGCTATTTTAATTGTGTGTTAATTATTATTAAGAGTTAATTAGTATTTCCAGATAATTTTGGGTTTTATAATTTAATCTTAGCATTTTTAGCTTTATTATTTAGGAAATTGAATAAATAGAAAAAAACAAAAATGGAAAAAGGCCGGATTGGGCCTTTTCTTCAATTTTAAACCACAATCCCAAAGAGTTTTCCCCATGACCCGGTCTATTTCAACCCGGGTCGACCCGGTCCGCCCCATAACCCCAAATGAACTAACCCCTCCTATCTTCATTTCATTTTTTCCTAACCCTAAACCCATCCGCCCCCCCTCTCTTTCTCTCCATCTTCTCCAAGCTTCCTCACGCCCCCATCCATGGCTGCCCTTGCATCATCTTCTTTGACATAAGCACACACACACACAACTCCACAACCATCCACACTCGTCGACCACCAACAACCCCGCCTCGTCGTCGAAGACATGAACGACCAACAGCCCCGCTTCGACGAGCTCCAGCCATGGACGACGTGAAGCAGCCCCAACCAGCCCCGTCGCAACACAGCACCACCCCGCTGCTTCATCTTCTTCGTCGACCACCATGAACGACCAGCCATGAACGACCCCTCTGCTTCATCTTCTTCATTGACCACCATGAACGACCGGCCAGGAACACCCTCCACCATCTTCCTCCTCCAGTCGCAGCTCCAGCCATGTCCGCCTATCGCAGCAGCAGCGACGTGAAGCAGCTCGTCGTTGCTCCATCCCTAGCACCACCCCACTGCTTCGTCTTCACGACCCAAACGACGACCAACAGCTCCCTCGACATCCATGGCTGCTCTGCGGCATCACCTTCTTCATCGCACATCACCCTCACCCATCGTCCTCATTGCAAGAGACGAGATCGTCCAGTCATGGATCGTCCGTTCGAGTTCATGTCCAGTCGCCAGTTTGAGTTCGGATCCGACGAGATCGCCCGTTCGTTAGTTCCATTCGTGATTCAAAAATCGAGCTTTTCAATGGAGTTTCTTTGATGTTGAAAATAAAGAAGTTTCTATTAAGAGGTCATATTCTAACTTTGATCATCTTTTGATTTTCAGTTCTTGCGTCGTGGGTATATGAGTTGTTTTGTTCGATTTCCTTCGTTCCAGTCTTATGACTCACGTGATACTGATATCTTGGCCCTTTCATTTGTGATGTTTGTTTGTTTAATTGCTGAATCACATAAGAAGTTTTACATAGTCGTTTGTCTCCATTAATTGTCATATTATCTCGTTTTCGTTAGTTGGTTTGTATATTCGTATTGTTGTAGTTTGTTATTTGTTGAAATGGTGCCAGTTTGCTCTTTGTTGTTGATCACGTTGTTTGGTTCCCTGTTCGTTCAGGTTTTGTCTAAGTTAAATCACGATTTTATTCCCAATACAGTTAGTTTAGTCCCTTGCATCTGTGTGTCAATCGTAGTCTGAAATCTGCCCGTAGTAGTTCAACATAGCTTCGTTTTGAATCATTCATCTTTGTTGTAATGTTGTTGGATTTAATTTGAAGATCAATTGATTATTGAGTTTAGTGATTTGAATCTGTTTAGTTGTTCTGTTTAAGTTTAATTTGAATTTGAGCTCAATGATTTGAATATACTTGTTTGTTATTGTTGTTGAAATCTGAAAGTAGATTTGTTGTTTAAAAATATTGTTCAGTCAAAATAATTCCAGTTGTTTCTTTGTTGTTCATCATTTAGTTTGAGTTTGTTCATAAAATTTGATTAGGAATTGGTTATAGCTGCTATATTTTGGTTAGAATTGATTAGGTGAATTGGTTATAGCTGACGGGGTAGATTGGTAAATTGCAGTATTTTCAGGGGTAAAATGGTAATTTCAGTAAGGTCGGAGGGGTATTTTTGGAATTGAAAATCTGAACAATTATTTATTTTGAGTGCTCTGTCCATTAAGATTAAATAATATTAAAATAGTACATGGTGGCGGACAAGACATAATGTAGTGGGGAAATAATATAATTGTTTAAGGTAGGCATGTGGGACAAGATATAATGGAGGGGATAATGTATTTGTTTAATGTTAAACATTAGGTAGTGGGATTAAAAGGGGGATGAGTGGAAGATAGTGGGATTTAATTTTAAAATGCTGAAAGTTGGTAATAAATAGAGGAGACTTGGACAGAATTTAAGGAGAATGAACTGAAAATAGAGAGAAAAAATTCGAAAATATTAAAGGATTTTTAGGGATTCGAATTTGAAGAGAGTTTAAAAGAAAGAATTTTCTGAACATTAAGAGAGAATTAAAGGTTAAACATTAACTGGTCTTTCAATTAAAAAAAAAGAAGTTCACTTTGTTATTGCCCGTTGATTATTATTGGTGTTTTTGGATTTTCATGTGGTTTATTTCTCGAGTTTAATTGGTTATTTGCTACTACTTCACTGGTTATTGCTGGATTTTGTTCGGTTTTCAAATCTGTCACTGGGTGTTCCGTTTGTTGGATATTGCTGGTTATTTGTTGCTGTTGCTGTGTTACATACTATTTTGCTGATCCTATTCTTCCTTTCCTTGTATTCAAACAACAGGTACACTACTCTGAATCATTTTGACATATGCATTGAAGCTGAAATGAAATGGCCAGAAGATTTATGCTTCTAATTATAGAATATTCGTATTTTTAGTTAGATATTCATTATGTGTTTCATGTTATATGAATGGTAGAATTATGTATAATGTGAAGCGTTAAATTGCGGAACTATTGGATGGGTGTCGGTATGAACACCATAAGTATTAGTTTCGGCTTTTTGTTAATTTTTTTAGTTTGAGATCACATTCAAATCAAAATTGGTAAATAGTCAATATGGGAAACCCATTTAATTTTTTTTTTTTGGGGGGGGGGGGGGGAAGGGTTAGTAAAAATGTAGATTTGAATTTGCAAATATTGGAATAAAAGCAATTTGAGTTTTTTTTTATCTTTGAATCTTGTTAATAACTAAGATCCGCAAATATTAGGCCAATAATTTCGTAGAATCGGCAGGCTTGATGCTTTTAATGTGTGACTCAACGTAGCAAGGTTAAGAACATTAATCCATTAGATGCGAGCTTGATCAAGATGAAACAACGTTTAAGTTTAATAAACTATCTAATAAGCTTTAGTAATTATGGTTAAATCTAGTTTCAAATGGTTGTGAATAATTAATTCCAATAGTTTTTTTTATAACAATGTGAGCTTTTAATCTAGCTATAATTGATTTCTTTTGAATATTAGTTGGCGAATTTCATATTTTATTTACAATTTCGAATTTTGTTTTTTGTTTTTTTTAATAAAATTCCTTTCCATTAATATTTGTCTTAATCTGGCAAGTAGTATGTTACATTTTTTCTTATTCTTTTAAGCTCGTAATTAATTAGGATTTTCTTTCTTTATTTTAGAAGACTAATTTTAATAGAAAAAATGTAGTCATTTTAGGATTGTCCATTTAAAAAATAAATGAGATGAGTCTCGCCTAGTAAAACGTATAGATTGCGGGGCCCTCACAAATGTATGCATTAATTACTTAGAACTCGGAATCGGTCGCTTAGCGAAATTCACGGCTTTTTCCAAAATAACCACGCGCTAGTCGTTTTAGGCACGCATTTTAATAATCTTACCTTCTTAAACTCGGGTGTGCATTTCATGCGACCCAAATCCAAATCCCAAAACATTGAATAAAAATGTGTTCCGGATTGCGGGTGCATTTCATGTGACGCAACCCAAAGACATGTTTTTAAACGATATTCACATTGTTCACATTCTTAAAAAAAAATTAATAATAATAATAATAATAATAAAAGCGGCTAAAAGTTAAAATTTGCACATAAGTTCATAATCGTATAAAAACCAGATATTTAAGCCAAATATGACAGTGGAGCGACCGTGCTAGAACCATGGAACTTGGGAATGCCTAACACCTTCTCCCAGGTTAACAGAATTCCTTATCCGGATTTCTGGTTCGCGGACTGTTAACAGAGTCATTCTTTTCCTCGATTCGGGATTAAATCGGTGACTTGGGACACCATAAATCTCCCAAGTGGTGACTCTGAATTAAATAAACAAATCCCGTTTCGATTATCCTTTAATTGGAAAAACTCCCTCTGCGCCCTTGCGGCGCGGGTAAAAAGGAGGTGTGACACCTCCTTTCCACATAGGTATAATTCACATTCATAACTTGAAGCTCTATTATAATTCACACAATGCGGTGAGAGCTTCATACTGACTTCTTATAAAGCTGGTACTTCTTCAGTTAGCTTCTTCGTAGAGCTGTTATAAAATATAGCTACTATACTATCTCTCTTATACCTCTGCTATTTAAGAGTGATCCCTAGGTCTATAATTCTCTTGGGCCACTCCTGTTTTACTTAGTCGATGTAACTCTTTAGTTTCCTCTTCTTTCTGATCAGCTTTTATGTAGGCTTAAGCTACCTTTCGATCTGCGACTCCTGGTATTAGTTATTACTTTAGCCTTTCATAGGCGCTGATGGATATTCATAATAAAATCCTTTAACAATTCAATCCTTCATCTATGACCTAGGCTCAATTCTTTCTTTTAACGTATACTAGAAGATTCTACGGCTGTATATGCTACAGGTATAAAACTCCAAACTCTTAAGTATATTCATAACGTCACCAGCTCGGGATCATTGATCGAATAATTCCTTTCGTTCCTTCTTAGCTTTCTTTAACATAAGCTATTACTTTTCCTGGTCTTTCTGCCCCCTTGTTGCGTGCATACTTAGCTTATCTAAGTTCCCACGCATACCAGAGTTTTCGCGCAACTCATATGATCTCGAATATTACTCTTAGTTTTACTTCCCATTAATTAGCCACGGTAGGTGCAACTTTCCTTTGGAGTGCTTACAATGTTGTTGTGAGACTGTTGTTACATGACCACTTCCTCTTTAGGTCGTTGTGCTTAAGTTGAAGCCTTCTTCTTTATTTCCTCAGCTAGTCTTTCATTGTAGTACTTAGGGAGAACCCTTGACTCTTGTAAAGATGCGAGCTTATTACGGACCTTTTGATGTCCTTCTTTGCCTATAATTATCCGTAGTTGCTTACCTCCATGCCCTTATGCTTGTTGGGTTGCTTCTGCACTGATATTTTGACTGTCTTCCTAGTGACACTCTCTTTTATTCCTGTAACATTCATATGGTACCTTTAACTACCCCGACTCCTATTTGAATATATCTCAAGTATTATAATGACATTGCTGCAAGGCTGAATTCTCCATGTTGGGGTTCACTATGTTTATCTTGCGCGATATGTTGATTTGTCTGTATCCTCTTGTCTAGCCATAATTAGGCTCGTCCTGAATCAACTGCTAACTATTAGTTGGCCTATCCTTATATTAATATTGCCGCGTAATCTTTCTTGGGTTATTTCATTTGTCCTGACTTACGTCTCACATTGTCTCCTTATCTATTAATATCATCCCTAGAAGGAACCCTTACTTCCTCTCCTTGATGTCGTGCTTGCATAACTCGTAGCATATCTGTAGGGTTTGAATAAGCGCAATCTTATTTCTTTCTCATTTTTATCACATTCCTCCTTTACCATTCCATAATTTCTAGAACTACTTAATTCTGACTTAATGACGCATTACTCCATATTCCCCCTTTAGGGGAGTACTAAGATTTAACACTACAACGATCTACCTGTAGATGTTTTACCTCTTCATCTTTGGCGTCTTCCCACATTATCGATGAACCTTACTTGCCTTGAGGCAATCCTTTTGTACCAAGGATAACCAAATTCCTTACTCATAATGGTGACACCTAGTGTAATTGGCACACCTAGTTCCTTAAGTTAAACTTTACTCATGTTGCTTGCTTTATGGAAGCGTCTGCCTGAATGACCGTTCTCTGAATTTCTCATGAATCTTCTTCTGTTGTCCATTCTATTATTGCTAGAAAAAAATCTGAAATTCTCATGAGGCCAACTATTATCAAATCAATCAGTTCCTAATTCATGTTTAGCTTATCTTGTTCACCAATCCATACTAGTTTCTATTACTCTGGGTCTAACATTTCCTTTTGGTAATCGCGTTGGAGTCACGAACTTATTTCTCAAAATAAGGAAATGACTTTATGTCCTATACTCTTTTGTTGTCTCAAGGCATGTCGCCTCTCGTCTTTTCCTCCACTTGACTATAGACTCTGTCATCCTTTTGACCTACCGTTGTCATCCATGTATCGCATCTTACTTATAATTCTTCCTTATCTCTCTTCTCATTACTCTGCTAATATTTCTGCCTATCCCTTTCTTCTAAAAACTTCAGCAAAGCATTCTTTTGCTTTTTACTCCCCTTGTTTCATCCATCGGCTCTTCGGGTTGCTCAACATCCTTGCTCTACTAGGGACGAGAATCACACTAAGGTAATATTTATCCCTTACAGGTTTTCAGTGCCTATCTTCTGAATTTTTTTTGATCATGCTAGTATTCACATCTAATTATAATATTTTAGAGGGTACCATCTGGGTGTCTCACAAGAAGATCTATTAGCACATTTGTAATACCCTTCGGAAATGTCAACTAACACAAACAATCCATTCACCATTTTGGGTTACTCTAACCCCATCCGAATCCTGATGTTCCGTCCTTTTCTTAAACTACACCTGTCAGCCCCCACAGAGCATAATTGAGATGGGTACGGCCAATTGTACATACCTTTATTACTATTGAATATAACTCAAAAAGTTTATATTCCTCTGCCTGAATTATAAACACCGTTAACCTTTATCAGCTGGGCGCCTCGTACTCTTCTTCATCTTACTTCTTTTGCTTGTTGAAACTTGTATTTATCTTCTGAATCTCTCATTGTCTTTCACCATTAAGGTGGATAGATATTCTTGCCTCAAGACTCCTTATCAAGAGGCTTACACCTTTCAGTACGCACATGATCTGCTGAAGACCTCACATTTACTTATTATAAGCATGATGCAAATTCGAGTTCCTCTGACTCAACTCTTCCGTAGCCATGTCTTTTACCAACCATCTTTCTGGATGTAGGTATCGTTTTATTACGAATAAAATAGAAGTTAGGAATTTGAATTCTTACAACTGAGCTCTACCATACGGTTTAGAATAAGAAGAAAGAGTGACAGTCCTAAATGCCCTATAGCCTCCTACTTAAAAGTGTGGTTCACAACACACCCATAAACAAGACTCTACTAGACACGACTTATAGACTTCTTCGGACAAAACTGCTCTGATACCACTTTTATCACGACCCAAACCGATGGGCCACGACGGGAACCCGGTACCTTACTCAACCGAGTACCAACATAACGTATCTTTCATATCATTCTATCATAGGTAAAAGAATCGGAGTAAAGCATGAGAAAATACAAACTTATACAAATGAAGTACGGGCTTATAAGGCCATTATAATTCTGTATATACACAAAGTATAGGCCGACAAGGCCATACAAGTATCCGTATATATGACATATGTCTACAAGCCTCTATGAATACATAATATCATAAAGGTCATGACAGGGTCCCGCCATGCCAATCAATGCATGTACTAACCATACTGACCAAAGAAGCAACTCCGGAGCAAATGGAGCACACCAATACCTTTCGCTGAGCTGATAGCCTACTTGGAGGACTCTCGACCTGTCTATCAAGACCTACAGGCATGAAACACAGAGTCCCCAGGCAAAAGGGACGTCGGTACAAATAATGTACCGAGTATGTAAGGAATGAAAATCAGTAACTAGTAGACGTGAGAGAAACATGGAGTAAAAGACTCAACATGTATATTTGAATAACTCTGTGAATCATTTAATATCATAATGTCGTGCATATGCGTATAAATGCCATACCATGTATGGGTATATGCGTTCATAACATCATCAAGACTCTGAGAGCATCCCATCATATCATCTCGGCCGTTGTGGGCAAATCATCAACGTATACCAGCTGATCAGGTGGTGGTGCGTATATAACGTCATAACCTTTTCTCATATCCCATACACATATATATACATATATACGCGTATATAACATCATCTGGTCATGGGTCAATGTACATGAATGCAATGCATGAGAAGTACGTCCATAAAATCTCTTGGAATGTCATAAGACCATTATGCCTTTGAGTAATATCATGAAGTAAACTTTTTTTTTTCAACTTACGTATTTTACTGAGACCCATGAACAAATGATAGAATAATATGACACATGGAAATTCAAGAACATAGGCACCCCTAATACTTCTATGCATTTTCTTGTTTCGTTTGTATCGTATAGATCATGCCAAAAGAAAGAAGGGATAGCCTTAACATACCTGGAGTAGGGAAAAATCCGTATAATATTCTTGGAAAAGGTTGCACCGTATTCCTTTAGAATCGCAAAATCTCACATTGCTACGGTGCTAAGAAATCTTGTTGGAATTGTTTTGTTTCCAGATTAATATCCGTTCTTGTTGGAGTGTAATCTTCTGTTCTTGCGATTGTTTGGAATTTAGGAAGAAGCTAATGACCAATGAAGACCACAAATCAAACATTTAAGGTCTTGGTAGCTTGTACTTAAGTCACCTTACTTTGAATATGGTGCAAAGTCATTTAAATCAAACATGCAAATGACACTTAAATACTACCTTTCAATTTGTAACGTGAGTTATTTACTTTGAATGTGGGGGCTGCCACATCATGCTATTTAATACTTATCCAATATATCCCCAATTAATTCGGTAATGTCCCGTTATCCGGTAATTAACTAATTACCCACATAATTAATAATTATCTCAACTTACTTAAAATACTACTCGTTTTTAACATACCTTTACACCTTACTATCATGGTCATGTAGTACCTTGTATGACACTAGTCCATAAATATCGGGTATTGACGCTCGGCCCGTATTTTATCCCAATATGTCAAACTTGGACGAAAAACTTATTTTTTTTGACTTGCTTCACCTCTCACCTTCACGGATTTACTCATTATTTATTTAAAATAGCATAATCTTTATAATCTCCAAATAATCTTTTTCCTTGGACTAATGTCAATTGCCTTACGATAAATTCAACATACAATACTACAGGGCGCAACATCGTCGTAATTTAATACTGCGGGACGTAATATTGCGAGGCATAACAAGTAGTAACGTATTTTAATATTTCTATATGCTTAAAATTCTATTGCTACTTGATATTGCTTGTGCTTTGGTTACTCTACTTGTTGTTGTTACTGCTTCCGTGACTTTTACACTATTATATTTCTTCTTTATACTATTGTGATTTGCATGCTTATTTGGAGCCGAGGATCTACTGGGAACAATCTCTCTACCTGCACAAGATAGGGGTAAGTTTGTGTATACACTACCTTCCCTAGACCCATATTTGTGAGATAAATTTATTACTTTTATTATTTATATAGTGCTCAATGTCTCTATATTCAAGAAAATTTACCAGTGATACTCAAAACTCAAGACTGAAAAACGGAAGGTGGGACTAGGGAAAATAATTTTTATATAATAGAAAAATAGAGTATCTAAACATACTTGAAGAAAAATAAAGTTTATTTGAAACGATGATGTTCAAAAAAGAGTAGTTGGAAGTTATGTTTGGAAATGGATTTCATTTGGAGAAAAAATTGTAGATTTGTGAGTAACAACTACTAGTTTGCTTGAAATACAGGTTTTTCAATATTTTTCAAATATTTCAGATATTAAAATTTAATGTTTGCAAATATCGAGGGCCAAACTAGTGTTTGCAATTATAAACATCAGTTTGCAAATACTCCCTTCATTGCAAATTATATCAGGTTTGCTTTTCGAGAGTCAATTTAATTAATTTTTGGGACTAAATTAGATTAGAGCAATTCAGTATTTTAAAATTAAAATTTTAATATTAAAAAACTATAGTATAAAAGTATTATAAGTTATAATTTTTCTCATGTCAATATAATAAAAATACATTTTAAATATCGATAAAAATTTGTCACATTTGACTTTTGCAAAGCAAAACATGACCGATAATGTTGCACGGATGGAGTATTGAAATATAGTAGAAGTATTACATTTTTTACATATTTTTAAGACATTTACTCTTTTGGTCCGGTAAAATCCATTGTTTATTTTATTTTGGAAGGATGCTATTGTCTGAATCCCACAAAAACATACAAAAGCAACTGATACCATAAACCACTCCTCAAAAGTTTGAACCTAATCAAATACTTCCTCCGGTTCACTGATCAATTTGCTTTTAGCACGCCTATTAAGAAAATACAAAATTCTATACAAAAATATCTACTATGACTAAACTACCCCTAATTAAACATTTAATATGAGAAGTAAGAAAACTTTTTAGGAATATGTACATAGGGGTTATTTTGTAAAAACAAATTGAATTTTTTCTTGATTACATGATTGGACACTTATTTTGAACCAAATAAAAAAGCAAATTGGTCACATCTTGTGAACCGGGAGTATATCAATCTTATGAAAAGATTGAACCGAAAAGACAGACCAAAAAGTAATCTTGAAATTAATAATAGAAACCCTTTAAATCCAAGATTTCAAATGAAAAAACAAAAGGGACAACCACAAAAGAAGGCCTCCTGTCTTTGTGTCCCCTAAGCCTAAGCCACATTAAATTTTACATTTTTAATAATTTAGTGACTCTAATGATTAATTGTTTATTTAGATAGACACAAGGGACAAAAAGTACCCAACTTCTGCAGATATCCTAAGTACAAATTCTTATCCTCTGTCCAAAGATGTTAAGAAGAATAAAGTCATCACTAAATAACATTAAGGGGTAGTTTGATATGATGAATAAATAAAAATAAATTTGGGATAAAACAAATTTAGTACTACCATTTTATTCTTATTTGATTATTAATTTTTGGATAAGTTATTTTAGAATTAAAAATAATATTGTAATAACTTATACCTAATAGAGAGTGGAATAATAATCCGCGGATAAATTATCCCAGAATAAAGCAATAAAATTGACAATCCAAAAATTAATACAATATATCAAACAACCAATAAATGTAAGATACTAATGCCGCCAGCGTAACTAATCCTAGCATAATTTGCCTTCAAACGAAATGACCCCAAAAATTATGTAAACAAACTATGATGGATTTCAATAATTTATAGTAGTAAGAACAATAAGAGCAAAGTACTAAGTACAAATAAATCATTTCTTACCCTTCTTTTCTTTTCCATTGGCAAAAAAGGACCCCAAACCAAAGAGATTAGCAGTACCCTTAGTAATGAAAGTAGGTGGCACATTCAAAACAGGATTAATGCAAACCCCATTACCATAATTATGCCCTAATCCATAATTCTTTCTCAATGATGGCTTTTGTGACGATGGAAATGCGTAAAAATTAGCTGCAGATGTATTCATATTCTTCATTTTCTTGAATTGTGCATTGTTTTTCTGACCTTCTGAGCCTGTAGAATTGCTACGTGATAGTAAAGGTAAAGACCAAAATGAGCTTTTTTTGTGGCTATTAACACAATGAAGACTACTACTTCTCCTTATGCGCCAAAAGGATTTGCTTTGATCCTTTTGTTTCAAGATTTCTTGGTTTGAACTTTCATTTGGGGTTGGTTGATTTGGAGGAGAATTTAAAGGTTGAGTCTTGGATATATTTTTCAAGATTTCTTGGTTTATAGTGACATATTTTTCTTGTAGTTGAAGAGGTCGAATTAAGCCGTCTAAGAAAAGCTCATCTGCTGAAGAAGTTTCTGTATTTGTGTTGTTGGTAATACAGAAATCGAATTCAGAATTAGAATCTGAGCAAATTAATGGGAATTTTTCAGCAGAAGAATTTGCATTAGAATCTTTTTGACTAAGATCATCAGAAAAAGAAATTCTTGGACTTGTTACTAGAGTTGGAGCTTCTGAGATCATATCAATTGCCATTTTCTTTTTTTTTTTTGGTAGAATTACTGAGAGTAAATTGGAAGGACAAAAAACCTAAATCTTGGGTTTTTTTATTGGTAGTGAGAAGACAAGATTCAAAGAAGAAGAAAAAATTCAGAGAATGGTCAGAAGTCAAAAGAAGAAAGGCTAGAAATATGGTCTAATGAATTCTTGTTTGCTTTAGTAGTAGACAGGAGTAATGGCTTTTATGTTGAAAAATGAAAATAAAAATAAAAAATTTACTGAGGATTTAAAGATCAAAGGCAAGTATGGTCCATGCACAATAAGTGCACATGGAGGGAGAGTTAAGAAGTACAATAACTTTATACGAGTTACTCTTTTTGTTTTTTATTCGGTGTCCGATATTTGTATTGACGTCTAATTAAATTCGGATTCGCGACGAAAAGTCCTACATTGAGAGTAAAAAATATCTCCATACCCAGAATTCAAATCAAAACCTCTAATTAAGGATGAAGAAGTACTTACCGTTCCACCACAATTGTTGTTGGTTATATGAGTTAATTTACTACAAGGACAAAAAAGCTTTTATTTTTGATCAAGTACTCAGTCAACTTTATACCTTGAGTATAATTCTTTACTAGTATTATATTATAGTGTCCAAATTTAGTACTCATGTTGGTTTGCAAGAGTACTTGAGATATGACAATTTTACAACAACCTCACATTATAATGAAATATACAACATAGCATAAGGGTCAAATATTTTTACTATGCGAAAAGGATTATTTATATCTTATGTTATACTTTTGGTCCATCCCTAATCTAACTTCACAAAATTGGTATAAAAATATTCCTCCACCATTAGGATCTTCCGCCATAACAACATCATCCTACGTGGCCTGATATATGGGTGAGGTGGACACCACGTGACGTGCCACCTTAGCATTCCAATCCATTTTAGCCCCTTCCCCCGTTTCTTCTTCCTCCACCACCACCACCCTCATCACCCCCGTCTTTTTGGGTTTTCATTGTTGTATTCTAAATTATAAATTACATAAGTTGCAAAAATACTATAACTAAGAAGAAAATTTTATTGCTCTTTACCTTTGCGAGCCAATCAAATAGATGAGAATGTCCTTATTTGACATGATATTTATGTTTGAAAGTCTTAGTAAAATCTTTGTTTTTGTTGCATTCCATCAAATCGTGTCACATACTTTTTTGTGAGACTAGAAAATTGCTATCAATATCTCGGTTTAGGTCCAAGTCGATTCAAATGGGCGTATTAGTCGAGCTAAATACACCAGCATATAACAAGTGGCAGAACTTTAGTTAAAGTATTAGCATACAACGCCTACACATTATTTCTTGCTTTTATTGTTTGTAATCTTAAATGTGATGAATTCGCCACATGCAAACTACTGGTTTATTGCCACAATGTCAATCAATTACGATATAGAGAGAGAGAGGAGTTGAGCATTTATCTTAAAGCATAATCAATCCCTTATTGTGAATATTCATAGTGACGCTGCATCTGGAAGCATAATTATACTACTGAATTTTATTTTTTAATTTTTTTAATTTCATGAATGATCACTCAAGTTTTACTCTATTGCACTATAGTTATTAAACTATTTTTTATAATTAAAAAGAACACTCAATTTGTGAATACCATAAAAATAATATTATAATGACCATTGTCACCATGTCTCATTTGTTTCTCCTTTTGATTTTCTGCGATACTAAAAAACGCGAAACTTTTTTATTATAAAAGTAATTTAATAACTTTGATACAATAAAATAAATACCATCCTATAAATTAACCCCTTATTTTCACTTTTTTTTTTTTTTACTTTGCTTGTTTACTAAATTTTGGAGGCTGATTGTGGTTGATCTCTTCTTTTATTGACTTTTAGCAAGTTCCAAATTTTTAATACAATAAGAAATCATGCTGGCTTGGTAATACGCTCAAAATGTTAATTAGTTCTAATCATTAAACTCGATAAAGAAACACGTGTCAGATGAAGATTATGGACTCCTTTCACTACATAATTGATATTGGATTGCTGATAAACAACATAGTTTAGCATGGGCAGGAATAATTCAGGTTGAATGCGGTTGAAAGTTTAGCACCTGATTATCGTTAATCATGGAAATTAGTAAAGATTAAAATTTTATTAGGCATGCCATTGCCAATCATAAAAACATATTGCTCTTTTAGATAGAATCACTGATACATTTTTCTTCGTGGACATTCTATCCCTAACTTTTATTCTTCTCTATGATGACCAAAATGTCATGCCTCAATAAAAATAATTACAATCATGGTGAACTTATTTTTTTTTATTAGTAGATTATATTTAAGTCAAACAACATTTAATTATGATTACTTGCCAGCATAAGTCATAACCCAAATCGACCAATATCAAAACATGTGCAGTCTCATATATATAATATCATAATATCTGTTAATGACCACCCAAAATAGGAACACGTATACCTTTATTTTTTATTTCAGAATTTTGCTCTGTCTTGGATTAGTTTTAACATATTCAAACCAGTATGGATTTAAATAACTTAATATGCATTAGTAAATTTCAATTGGAATTAGTTGAGAGATTAAGTTGAAAAGATGGTTCAAAAGTTGCCAACGTTATGACGATATATAGAAATGGGTGTACAAACCGAACCGAAAAATCGCACCAAACCGAAAAGTAAAACTAAATCGATTAAAAAATCCGACTAGGTTTGGTTTGATTTGGTTTGGTATTGAGTAAAAAAATTCGAACCAAACCGACATATAAATATATAATTTTTATATATACATTTAAGATTTTATATAGAATTTTCTTTAAAAAAATGTCTAGAAATATTTAGGATTCTCTTGCGGGATATAATATTTAATATTATATGAAGTGCTCCATATTTATTAACCTTAAATAATGGGTTGTATGATCACTTTCTCATCAAGTGTTACTGAAATGCGTCAATCTCTTTGTTCTTCCATATTCATATCATATGTTAAGATCTATTAAATTCTTATATCTTTTGCGAATGTGAAGTGATTATTATTATTGAGGTATCATATTGATTTTTATGTTTAATTACTAAATTTGCTTAACCTTGAAAGTGTACATCAACGAAAAATTATTGTCAGACGACTAAAAAAATAACTATTACTCCCTTCGTTCCAGTTTATGTGAACCTATTTCCTTTTTGGTTTGTTCCAAAAAGAATGACCCATTTCTAAATTTAGAAACAATTCAGCTTAAAATTTCAATTCTACCCTTAATGAGAAGCTTTTATAACCACACAAATACTCTGGGCCCCGTATTGACTTGTTTAGGACCACAAATTTCAAAAGTCTACATTTTTTTCTTAAAATTCGTGGCTAGTCAAACAAGTTCACATAAATTGGAACAGAGGAAGTATATGTTACTAAGAAAACTCTCTCATAAGAATATTTAATAGATAGTATGTTTGTCAATTTTTTATATTTTTACTAAACATATATTTCTTATCATAATTTAATAAAGTAAGATTGAAATAATATTTAAATAGCAAAAAATCCGAAAAACTCGAAAAATCCGACAAAACCGAACCAATCCAAACCGATATAGTTAATTTGGTTTGGTTTTGATTTAAACCGAACCAACCCGATCCATGTACACCCTTATATAAAATTTTACCTTTTATCAAGCGGATTCAACAATTTTTATATAACTTACTAGCTCTTCCCTTGCCTATTGCCATGTATTCTATAATGAGGTGCAGGCAAAAAAGACGGTTCACCACAAGATATGTTGGTTGCCAAAGTAGACTCCTCATTTTAGTCTTCAAATAAGATTTACTTTTATTTATAATAATAATAATAATAATAATAATAATAATAATAATAATAATAATAATAATCACTTGGAATCAACGAACAAGTGTAAATATGAAAAGAAGGAACTTTTCCCCCCACCTTTTGTCCTGGCCAGGATGCTGGCAGATAAGAGTAATTTTAGTTTTGTTAAAACTATTTCTTTGAAGTGTTGTAGAAATCTTGCTATGTTTGGTAATCTGCATGCTATGCATGAATTATCATCTAATGATCCACAGGATTAGACATCATACTGTAATTCCTAATTAAATATAATGAAATAAATATCCTTTCCGTCAAAAAAAAAAAAAAGAAGGAACTTTCTTTTGATTCAGGAGGCCCTCTTTTAAAAGAAAAAGGAAAAAAAGAAGCCACCTGAAACAAAGAATTTCTTTTTTTTTTTTTGGCCCAGTAGATAAGTGAGCATAAGAACTTACTTTGTTTTGAACTCTATCAGAGCCAAACAAAGAAATAAACGTTATGAAGAAAGAAAAGGGACAAAGATATCTGACCATGTTTGTTGCGAAGGTTTAACACTGACGTATTATTTGGTTTGAAGATAATAATTGCATCGAGAAAATAAAATCAAGACTGAAAAATATCGCAACAATCGTAGTATTTTATTTTGAATATTTGAGTGAACAATCTTTATGGTTCCTCTGATTCTGCTTTTCTAATATAAATTCAAGGGCTTTTGAGCTTGATCTTGAATTTTGTTTGTTGCCACGAACGATGATCTTGTTCTTGAGCTTGAGCGTGATTGCTTGAATTTGACCTTGATTTGTTCTTCGTTCTTGAGCTTGAAGCTTGAAACTTGGAGAGACATTTGCGGCGTTTGATCCATGAGCTCTCTCTTGCTTCTTGTTATAACTTCTGGTATCTTTTCTGGCGCGATTGCATTGGCCTTTTAGTGTGACTTGGCATGCCTTGTCATTTTGACACGTGACATGATCTCATTGGCTCTTCCGTTTGACTTGGCGCGCCACGTCATTTGACACGTGGCACCAAACTGAGCCTCTAGGAAGATGACATCTCGGGCTTAATGAAGTGGGTTCATCACTTTAGCCCAACTAAATGGGCTAGCCCAATGGATTAAGACTATTTATTTAATCCGGGGCATTTGCATCTATACCCGCTTTTTGTGTCACGTTTTAACTAGTGCCCGCTTTGCAAAAAAAAATTGCAAGCGTACCCGCTTTTTCGCATAACTTCAGCATACGAAGCTGAAGTAGCAAAGACAATCACGCAAAATTTCAGCATTCTAGTAGCCGAGCCTGAAGTTCAGCTCTAGAGCTGAAGTTTTTGTTTTGTAACTGACGAACTTCAGGTCTAGAGCTGAAGTTTTTGTTTGTAACTGGCCGACTTCAGCTCTAGAGCTAAAGTTTTTGTTTTTGTAACTGGCGAACTTCAGCTCTAGAGCTGAAGTTTTTGTTTTGTAACTGACAAACTTCATCCCTAAAGCTGAAGTTTTGTTTTTGAATTGTCGAACTTCAGCTCTAGAGCTTAAGTTATTTAGTTCATCACTAGTCTACATTTGCTTATAAAACACGACATTGGATACAATACACGCATAGGCAAGAAGGATAGTTAGACTAGAGCTCAATTTTAGAACCAAAACTGTTCATTGGCTTTCTGAAACAAAGTAAAAATTTCTGCACAGCGACAAATGCAAAAATAATCCAACGACGACGAAAACCTTGATCCTGTCTGTGCCTGTAGCATCAAACCATTTACAATTTTTCTTCTAAATTTTAATCTTTCATTCACTATTCAGGTTCAGCAACTAATTAAGGGTTGTTTAGTTAATCATCTAGGTGCCGCTTTAAATAATTTGTTTATAATTTGTTTTTAAATAATCTGATAAACATATTTATGACAATCATCTCATGAATTGAAGTTTCATAGCAGCACCAACAACAGCAGAAGAAAGAAGAAGAAGAAAACGAAGGAGGAAAAGAAGGAGGAGAAAGGGAGCTGAAGTTATTTAAAAAGTGGGTACAAGTTAAAAATTTTAAAAAAATGGGTATAGGTTAAATGGGGGGACCAAATAGGGCGCCGGTGCAATTTTTACATTTAATCCATATATGTTGGACCTATATAATTAATTCAGTTATATTAGCTCATAATATTTATTTGGACCAATGTATCTTGAACTTTAAAATATAATCCAAATTATTGTATGGATTTAATTTTAATAAAATTTATATGCCTACAAATGTCCCATGCTTCAAGACTTGTTGAGGTATAGGCTTGTTAATTTTGAAAGATGAGGCTTGAATGTACCACGCAATTGAGTAACTCGCGCATGCCAAGACTTTAACTCACAATCAATTAATCCATATGAGCAAATATCACAACGAGAGATGACATCATATCAAAAAGGATAAGTCATGGCAACTTTAATTTAAACATGCCACATAATTAAGGTAAAGTGAGTAAAGATCACAAAAAGTAGTATTGTGATATACATTTGGTCTCCAAAAGGACTTCCATTTGCAAAGAACTGACTCAAATCAGCGTGAAAGGATTTCCGAGTGGTTTTCCGCATTGAGGTTGGATACTACCTACGACTGCTTTCCTCCGACCTTTATGTGGCTAAAGCGATTAAACCAAGAAGCTATTTGACTCCTTCTTGAAGTCTACTAGTCACGTAATTCATGTTGGACACAAATTATGTTACTGCCTTAACGCTGCTCCCACATCGGTAATATACTATTGCAAGTCGTCTATAGAATCTATATAAACTCATGCGCTCCTATTTGTTAAACATCAATTCCTAATTTTCGCAAGCCACTTGAGTTTAGTTTTGTGGACTCGGAAGCATCAACGCGAAGATAATTTCTTCTTCTTTTCTTGTGCTTTTCTTCCTTTGTTGTCTTTTGTCTTTTTTGTAGGTCAAGCGAGAAAGATATATGCTCTTGTTCAAAAAGATGATCTACGCATGAAGAAGGCGGTCTTAGGGTGTGAGGGGATGGATACTCATCCCTGCCCAAATGTCGGAGAGATTACTCTCAATGGCCCGACTATCAGAGAGATTACTCTCAATATGGCCCGACTATCGGAGAGATTACTCTCAAAACGACCCGACTATCGGAGAGATTACTCTCAAAACGACCCGACTATGGGAGAGTAATATGACCCGACTATCAGAGAGATTACTCTCAAGGCGGCCCGACTATCAGAGAGATTACTCTCAATGTGGCCCGACTATCAAAGAGATTACTCTCAATGTGCCTCGACTATCAGAGAGATTACTCTCAATGTAGCCTAACTACCGGAGAGATTACTCTCAATGTAGCCCGACTATCGGAGAGGCCAACTTAAGGTGCAAAGGGACTCATATGTCCCCCTTAAGATTGGAAAGTTATAGTTCCTTTTAAGGACAAACCCCACGAAGAGGACAACTTAAGATGCAAATGGACTTATATGTCCACCTCAAGATTGGAAAGTTATGAAGTTTCAACTCGAAGACTTTATGGACTTGATGACGTCTACTTGAACACTTGGAAAACTTTGAAGATTTGGCGGACTTTGCAGACTTCAACCTGAAGACCGACAAACTTGAAGATTCGGCGGACTTTGACGTTTCAACCTGAAGACCGACAAACTTGAAGATTCGGCAGACTTTGACGTTTCAACTTGAAAAATTTGAGGGCTCAAATATTTCTACTTGAAGACCGACGAGTTTGAGGACCTCAACTTGAAGACTTCAACTTGAAGATTTGGAGGTTTAAATATTTCGACTTTAAGACCGACAAATTTGAAGACTGAAACTTGAAGACCGACGAATTTGAAGACTTCAACTTGGATACTTGGAGGGCTTAAATATTTCAACTTGAAGGGTGGCGAACATGAAGACTTCAACTTGAAGACCGACGAACTTGAAGATTTCAAATTGGAGACTTCAAGGGCTTAAATGTTTCAGCTTCTCTTTTGCTTTACATTGTCCGACTTTTATCTTAGTCGTATAATTTTCAGCTTTAAGCGCTTGTAACAAAAGATTCATATTTTATCGTGGGAGAGTCCAAATAATGAACCGTTTGATTTTTCGAAAATTAGACTTCAATATCTAATATATATCCAAATTTTAGAATCAAACACCTTCAGAATCGCCCCAGATAATATTTTGAACCTAACTTTAGATTCCACCACGTTGAAAATTTTAGATTTGCGCGGTCTCACCAAAAATATCATATCTTGGTGTAGAAACGTCAAAATTATGTACCGTTTGATTTTTTAAAAACAAGACTTCAAGATCTAGAAATATCCAAAATTCTCAATCAAACAACTTCGGAATCGTCCCAGATAATATTTTGAAATCAACTTTATATTGCACCATGCTATCAATTCTAGATTTGCGCAGTCTCACCAAAAAATTCATATCTTGGTGTAGAAACGTCGAAATTATAAACCGTTTGATTTATCGGAAACAAAACTTCGAAATTTAAATCATATCCAAAATGCAAAATTTAATACCATAAGGATAGTTTCAAATAATATTCCAAAATCGACGTAAAATTCTGACATACTGACAATTTCATATTGTGCAACTTCACCAAAACTTTTGCATCTTGGTATGGAAGGCTCGAGATCGGAAGATGTCTTACTTGCCATCAATCGAAATTTAAGAGCTATATTCTCACAAATATCTTGGGTTCAAGTCTCACTGAATTTGAAACGTTGTGCTAAGCAATCTTTTCCTTATACTTGAATTTTTTTTAAGGCAGAGGGCGGACTTGGAGACCAACAAACTTGAAGGTTTGGCGAACCTGACGATATAGACAATCCCTGGACTTCAATTCAAATACTTGACATCCTCCTAAAATCGGCCAATTGAAGATACCAATTTACCATGGAGGGTTGCCCCCTTTAAATCAAATGAGATCAAAGTTCAATAGGAGGATGGTATTTCAGCTTGATCTTACATTCCTTCATACTTCATTTGAACAATAATTGGGGCAATATGTATCTTTTGAACTTATGCGACTGAACTTAGAATGAAACTCTAAGCTGCCTATGTACCTCGGCGAAGAGGATCAAGTTATACCATAGTTCAGACTGTGTGATTTTTTTTATATGTCCTAACTTTTGCCTAGGCCGCCTCTTTCAAAGTTTTTAACCTAGCGGACTCTTCTTTTTTTTTACAGTTTAGACTCATGCGGGCAGGAGTGTAGCAACATGCAATTTAGGCTCATGTGTCAAGGAGCGTTGTAACTTCAAGGATAATACTTCTTCAAAAACTTGCCATTGATAGGGCCGATTCTCATGTCATTTGCATCAACCAGCTTGTAAGCCCCACTTGAGTAAGCTTCTTGTACGACATATGGCCTATCCCATTTTGAAGTGAACTTCCCTACAGGTTTATAGGAAGTAATTATGGGTCTTCGTACGACAAGGACTTGATCTCCTACTTGAAAGGATCTCGGGCGAACTCTTTTATTGAAGGCGCGAGACAATCGAGCTTGATAACATTCAAGACTCTGTTGAGCTTCCAACCTCTTCTCATCAAGGGACTCCAACTCTGCTAATCAAAGTCGAGCATTTTCTTCATCAGTGATCCCTTCTTGAATAGCCAGTCGTAACGAAGGTGTTTGACGCTCAAGTGGCAAGACGGCTTCGACTCCATAAATGAGTGAATAAGGAGTTGCCTGTGTTGGCATGCGGTGAGTCGTCCTATATGCCCATAGAGCTTCTTCCATACGGTCATTCCAATCTCGTTTGGATTTGGAGACGACTTTCTTTAACAAGTTGCATAGAGTTTTGTTGAATGCCTCAGCTAGACCATTGGCGGCAGCATTGTACATCGAAGAGTTACATTGCTTGAAGCCAAAGAGGTCACAAATTTTGTTCATCAACCTATTATTGAATGGCTTTCCATTATCCTTTATTATGTAACGAGGAATACCAAAGCGATAAATAATGTTTACTCGGATGAAACTTGCAACATTTTCCTTCGTTACTTCTTTAAGAGCAACAACTTCAGCCCATTTTGAGAAGTAGTCAGTTTCAGCCAAGATGTATAGGTGTCCCCCAGAGGACTTTGGCAGTTGTCCAACAACTTCCAATCCTCAAGCGTCAAATGGCCAGGATGCAACAGTCGGGTGCAACACTTCAAGAGGTTGATGAATAAAATTCGCATGGAATTGACAAGCCTTGCATCTTCGAGCGTAACCCAAGAATGTGCCTCTTGCAAAACTTGGATAGATTCTTCTTCTTCTCCTAAGCATCACAAGAGTACTCCCTCGAATGACCTTCTGTATAGAGTATCCTTATAGTAAAGGAAGCGAGGTGCACGACGACAGATTTCAGTCCTTCTCCTCGGATTTTCTGGAAGTATCCCATATCATAAGTAGTCGATAATGGGTTATCGCCATTCTTCTTTCTCAACTTCAGAAACAGTAAGAAGATGCTTGAGTTCGTTTTCTTCACCTTCATCCTCATTTGACGGCGGTACTAACCATTTCTATCATACGGTAACTTGCGCTTGATCAGGCAGGGCTAATGATGAAGCTAGAGTAGCTAAAACATCCGCCTTCTTATTTTCTTTCCTTGCCACATGCTGAATAGTCACATCACCGAGCCACCCCATCAACTTTTTAGCGTAATCATGATATGGGCGTAGTTCAGGCTTCTTAACCTCGTAACTACCCAAAAGCTGATTGACCACTAACTGGGAGTCACCAAAGACTTGTAATTAAATTTGCTTTATATCAACGATCATTTCAAGCCCAAGTATTAATGCTTGATACTCAGCAACATTGTTGGAACAGAGTTGTGTCAAGGTGAAGGAGTAGGGCAAGACTTCACCTTGGGGAGTGGCAAATACTATGCCAGCCCCAGCTCCCCCATGATGCGAAGTACCATCAAAGTACATCTTTCATGGAGGTTGAACTTCAACGACCATTGCGTCCACATCAGGTAGTTCATCAGTTAGCTCCAGTCATCAAGTATCGGATGATCTACCAAGAAGTCTGTCAATGGTTGTCCTTTTACAGCCTTTTAAGGGATGTACAAAATCTCGAATTGTTGAAATTGGAGGTACCATCTCGCTAGTCGATCACTAAGAATAGGTTTTGACACCACGAACTTAATTGTATTTGCTTTAGAAACAAGACGGACATTATGAGCTTGAAAGTAGTGCTTCAATTTTTGAATTGAGAAGACTAGCTCCAAACACAACTTTTCAATTGGCGAATAATTCAACTCGTTTAGTGTCATCATACTGCTCAAGTAGTAAAGAGAGTTTTCTTTCCCCTCACTATTTTCTTGGGCCAACAGTGCTCCAACAGATCTTTCATGTGCCGCAATGTATAGTATCAATGGCTTTCCAAGTATAGAAGCTGCTAAAACTGGAGGCTTCATCAAGTAGGTTTTGATACTTTCGAAGGCATTGCTACAAGCTTGGTCCCACTTGAAAGGAACGTCTTTCTTCATGAGGTGACTAAATGGTTGGCACCTACCAGCCAGGTTTGATATGAATCTTCTAAGGTATGCTAGCTTTCCTTGCAGACTTTTTAATTCATGGATATCTCGAGGCTCGGGAATTTTCAAAATGGCATCCACTTTGGCTTGATCAATTTTGATCCCTCGATTTCGGACAATGAAACCAAGGAACTTTCTAGAAGTAACTCCAAAGGCACATTTCAATGGATTCATCCTAAGTTGGTACCTCTGGAGCAATTCAAATACCATCTTTAAGTCTTTCATGTGGTCGCCCTTCTCTCTTGATTTCACCACCAAGTCGTCAACATAGCATTTGACATTCTTGTGGAGAAGATCGTCGAAAATATTCTGTATAGCCCTTTGGTAAGTAGCACCAGCGTTCTTCAAGCCAAAAGACATTATCTTGTAGCAATAAATTCCTTTTGGGGTACGGAATGCAGTAAGCTCTTCATCTTTTGGTGTCATGCGTATTTGGTTATAGCCCGATGAACCGTCCATGAAAGACATTGCCTCGTAACCAGTAGTAGCATTGATCATCAGCTCTGGAATAGGAAGCGGAAATTCATCTTTCGGACATGCATTATTGAGATCTCTAAAGTCAACGCACACTCGAATCTGGCCATTCTTCTTCCTTATAGGGACAATACTTGAAACCCATATTGGGTATTTAACTTTGCGATTAAAGCCAGCTTCGATGAGTTTGTTAACTTCGGTTTCAATAAAGGGATCCAAGTCTGGCCTAAATCGCCTTTGAGCTTGCTTAACAGGGCGAGCACCTTTTTTGACTGCAAGGTAATGGACTGCTACTTTCGGGTCCAAGCCAGGCATCTCTTTGTAACTCCAAGCGAAGACATCCCTGAACTCATTGAGTAACTCAATATAAGTGCTCTCTTCATCAACTTCTAGTAAAGCACTTAGGTATGTGGGTTTTGGTTCTTCATCGGTACCAAGGTTAACTTCTTTTAGGGCATCAACTATCGTTTTCACTTCTTCTTCAAGTTCAAATGGAGCATCTGCATCTTCATCTTCTTGAGGGTCCCCATTATTGAAGGATATGTGATAACACAGTGAAATATCCTCCAATTCTGCATTATCCTCTATTAAAGATGAAACACCATTCTCGACTTGTACAGTAACATGATATGAAGAACCCACACTTTCTTCATCCTCGTCACGTTCCTTAGTGTAGACCACAGTATATGGCTTTACCTTCAGTACTTCTTCACATGAAACCACAAGTTTTGTTTGTCGCCTCATTCTAGGAGGAACCAAACTTTGGAAATCCTTATAGATCTCCTGAATTTCGGGTGAAGCGGGTGTTCTTATACTTTAAAAATTTCTCCGAAACTTGTTCCCCTTCTTTAATGGACCCAATCTTTCAAACACGGAGGTTCTCACAAGCGATTTTCCAAGTCGATCAAAGACATAACACTTGTTGGAAGCGGCAGATTCATATTCAACAGTGATATAATTGCTACTCGACCTTCTTATGGAGATGCGCACTGGTGACGGTTGCTTGTATCCCAAACCTTCACGTGGTTGCCTCATTGCAGCTTCTTATGGGAGCTTCCCTAACTTTGACGGCTAATCGGGATTGTATCCAGCTTTCACAAATAGCTTGTAAGCGTTAGGATCAAAACATTCATCTATTCATTTTGTAGGGAGTGCCACATTCTACAAACAGTTTTGGGCTACAAACCCTGCAAGCGGCTTCGAGGGTAACTTTACTGCCTCAATTCGTTTTACCAGAAGAGTTAACTCCTTTAGCGTGTTGGTTTGGATATTAGATGATTTGCCCTCATCTTTCTTCCTTTTAGGGACATATTGGAGCTTAGGACTTACTTTCTTGCCATAAGATGCAATATCCCCTCTATGAGATTTATTCACGTCGGGTCGTACCTCCTCAGTAACAGTTTTGGCTTTACCGATAGTCACCTCAGCTCTTTTAGTTATAGTCTCGGCATTCTTGCCTTTCGTTCCATCATCAACTTTTAGCTCCTTCACAATGCGGTTCTTCAAGTAGAACTTTGCATCGGCGAAGTGTGACTCTGCCTCGGTGAATGGCTCATCATTAGCAACTATCTTCTTCTCAACTTCACCCTCGTAGTATTTTAAACATTGATGGTAGGTAGATGGAACTACTTTATTCTCATGTATCCAAGGCCTCCCAAGCAAAACATTGTATGAAGTCTTCGCATCGATCACATGCAGCCATGCACTTGATTGCATATTTTCAATAGTGATTCCCAGCCTGATCGCGCCTATGGCTCTTTGCCCTCCTTGGTTAAATCCTTGGATCATCACACGACTTTCGGAGAGTTCGTTCATGGGAATACCAATTTCTTTCACAGTGTGGATTGGCAAAATGTTCACTGAGGATCCTTCATTAACCAAAATTTGATTTACCCTTTCATCGCGCATATAGCCAACCAGATACAATGGGAGGTTATGAGGAATGTCACCTAGCAAAATATCGTCATTTGTAAACATGACCTTTGTAAGCACGTGATTTTTGCCCTATATGAGAATTACTCCAAAAAAATTCAAAAATAAAATAATTTTTCTTGGTGTGCAATTTTTGTGATATTTTGTGTAACTATTTGTATGTTTGTCTATGCATGTTTATTTGATTAATAAAAAATACAAAATATGTCGCATTTTTGCATGTAGGATTTAATTCTACAATTGTTAGTAATTAAATTTGTTTACAAAAATTAAAACTTACAAAAATAGGCATCTTTTGCATTTTTAGCATTTAATGTCCAAATGAACAATTTAATGCTTAATTATTACTTAATTGTGCGTTAATTGTTATTGGAAGTTAATTTGCGCCTTTATAACTTAATTTAGTTCTTAATAATAATTTAAGTACTTTTATAATTTAGTTTTAGAAAAATAAAAGAAGAAAAGAGAACAAAGATACAAAGAAAAATCGGATTGGGCCACTTCTTCAATTTCAAACCACAGGCCCAAATAATTGCCCAACTTTCCCCACGACCCGGTCCGCTCCATTAACTCAACTCCCCTTCTTCATTTTTGTCCAACACAAAACAAAACCAAAAAAATAAAAAATAAAAGGTGAATTATCACTATTAATAGTTTTATTTTTTGTTTTTTTTATATATAAAAAATCCGAAAATATTTTATTTATTTTATTTTTATTTTTATTTTTATTTTTTTTAAAAAAATATATAATAATTTCGGGAATGATTTAAAAAAAATAAGAAAAAGGGAAGTATTGAATAAAAAAAATATAAAAGTAAAAATAGGTGAAATTCTCTTCTTTTTTTTTAAAAAAAAGTAAAAGAATGTAGAAAATTTAAAATAAAAATAAAAAGTTTTGTGGAAATTTTTAAAAAAATTTAAAAGTAAAAGAAGGTTGGAATTAAAAAATAAATATAAAGGTATCTGAAAATTTAAAAAATTTAAAGTAATTGAAAGTAGCATTTTTAAAAGAAAAAGAAAAGATAGTGGTTTGTTTTTTAAAGAAAAGTTAAATAAAGTGAGATTCTCTTTTAAAAAAATAAAAAGTGGGATTTTAAATAAGATAAAGTAATTAAAGTTGGAATTTTAAAAATAAAAGTAAATAAAGGTGAGATTTCTTTTTCTAAAAAAATAAAAGCAATTTGTAAGTGGGATTTCTTTTAATTAAAATAATAATAAAATAATAAAAAACAAATCTGAAAATTTCGAAAATTTTGCTATAAATAGAAGAGAAAATTTAGGAAGAAGGGGGAAAAAAGAGGAAAAACTAGATAGAGAGAAGAAAAAAAGAGGGGGCGGAGTGAGAAGTATACACCCGATATACATTCTGGATACACTGAATATACAGGGGCAGAATTCATTTTGGAGAGTTTTGAAGTTGAAAAAGAATAGTTACTGCTTCATTGCCTCGCTTAAGATCTGAAATAGTCAGAACCTTCCTGCCTTTTACTTCTTCTCTATTCTTGGAGTCGTTTATAGTCTCCTAGATTTTCTGCTATTCCTACTGTACTGGTTTGCGGTGTTGCTGAATCTGCTGTTGCTGTGTTATTACTGCTGCTGACTTCTCCTTCTTTTGTTCTTGTACTGCTATTTCCAGGTACACATTTGTACAATCTCGGCTTGAAGCAAAAATGAAATATTAATCAGGCTTTGTTCCTGTTGAATTCCTCCTGTTTAGATTTGTGGTTGAATATAATTTTCTTTTCTTTGTATAAAAATGTAGTTGATTGATTAAATTAGTAACGATGTCACATATGTATAACTTCTTCATCTAATAATGTTAGTTTAAATTAATCAAAGAATAGTTAATCTGTTTTGATATTATGGTGTGTCAATCTCACGTTTTAGTATTATTGAATAATAGAATATAGAATGAAAGTAGTTTTTCTTTGTACAAACTCGGTCGCAATTTTCCATTCGCATTAGCCGTAAACTAATAATTAATAAGTTACGTTTTTAGCATGTAATTAATTAAGAGATTTTCTTTTATTTTAGAGACGAACTTAATAGGAAAATATAGTCACTGTAGGTTTATCCTTTTAAATAAAAATGAGACGAGCCTCGACAAACAAAAATGCACAAGCTGCGGGGCCCTCTAAATGTATATATTAAAATACTTAGAATTCGGGACAGGCCGTTTAGCGAATTTTACGGCCTTCCCAAAATAACAATACGCTAGTTGCTTTAGGCGCACCTTTAATAATTTAACCTTCTTAAACACGGGTGCACATTGATGTGACCCAAATCCAAATCTCAATATAGTCAAAATGTGTCGACGACTACGGGTACATTGATTGTAACGCGGTTCGGGATATATTTTTACAACGTTGCAATTCCTTGTAGAAAATAATAATAACAATTATGAAAGCGGTAAAAAGTTAAAATTTGCACATAATTCATATTTGTATAAAATCAGATAATCAAGCCGAATATAACAGTTGAGCGACCGTGCTAGAACCACGGAATTCGGGAATGCCTAACACCTTCTCCCGGGTTAACAGAATTCCTTATCCGGATTTCTGGTACGCAGATAGTAATATGGAGTCATTCTTTTCCTCGATTCGGGATTAAAATTGGTGACTTGGGACACCCTAAAACTCCCAAGTGGCGACTCTGAAATAAACAAACCAATCCCGTTTCGATTGTCCTTTAATTGGAAAAAATTCCCTTGTACCCTCTCGGGTACGGAAAAAGGAGGTGTGACAACTCTGGCGACTCTGCTGGGGACAAACACCCAGAACCACTGGTTCAGGGTTAGAAATTCGAGCTTAGATAAATTGTTATATTTGGCTTTATCTGATTTTTACATGTGTTTGAGCCTAATGTGCTAAATGATGCTTTTACCGCTTTGATATTATGTGAACTGTATATAAATTGTGCCGAAACCCATCTTCTCTCTAAGTCTTCTAAATCATGAAGAAGGGTGTACTTTGTACGACTTCTTTTCTGTATAGTGTCAAGTCCCAATTTAGAACGAGGTTTGGATAAGTCGCAAAGCCGGTGAAGCTTCTGTATTCCCGGACTGCCGCCTCCTCCTTGGCTTGAGCTGTCCGCTCGGGTAAGCCAGGTCTAGAACAAACACCCAGGTTCTGAACCTAGTATAACAAAGCCACATGCCGGATCCCTAGTAGGAACGTTTGTTTGCATCACGTGCATTTGACTTTGGAGGCCCAACACAGGGGTTAGGTCTGTCTAGGACAGGTGTACCAAAAATGAAAATGACCATCCTGATGCATCTTACTTGCTACTACTTGCGCATTTATTTGATTCGGACTTGTGTGCTGACTGACTTGTGAATATCAGGAATAATATTTTGAAATTGAAAAAAAAACGAAATTGCGGTTAGGGAATTGATTGTTTATTTTTGAAAAGAAAACAAATGCCCAAATACTGTCAAAACTCTGCCGAAATTTTAAGAAAATGAAAAAAAATGTCTTATTAGTTTGTTTTATTAAAAGCTAAGAAAAGAAAAAAAAAGTCGTTGTTCTGTTTTTGTTTTTCAAAAATAAAAAATAGAAAAAATATATAGTTTGTCTTGCCATGAAAATGAAAATAAAAAAGAGTCTTATTTTTAAAATGGTTTTTTTTATTTATTTGCTTATGAAAATGCAAAAAATAAAAAAAAATAAAAAAAAGTCTTTCATTATTTGTCGCAAATATATATATATATATATATATATATATATATATATATATATATATATATATATAAATCCGAAAAGTTTTTTTATTTCCAAAAGATATATATATCTTTATTTGTTGCAAGAAGTATTTGTCTTGCCAAGAAAATTCAAAATAAAATTCCAAAAAGATATGTCTTGCAAAAAATAATATAAATATCTTTATTTTCCATTGTTGATAAAACAAAAATAATAAAAATGTTTTCTTTTAAGAAAAAAAAATCCGAAAATATTTTGATTCTTCTTTCAAAATTGAAAAGAAAATTCAAAATTCAAAAAATATTTTTTAGAAGCATTTCTTTTATCAAAAGTAAAATTCCAAAAATATTTTTTTTCTTTAGAATAAAAAAAACAAATGGAAATTCGAAAAAAAAACTTCCTTTTACTTTTGAAATTCTCAAAGTTCAAATCAAAAGAAAAGGAATTTTTACAAGTTTTTCTTTCAAAAAGAAATCAATCAAAAAAATATATATATACTTCCTTTGAGCAGTTCTTTCACAGTTCCAATAAAAAAAATATTAGTTCATTTACTTATTCACGAGGCCCGAACTACGCGGGTTTGATTCTCACCGGATGTGAGATACGTAGGCAACCCTCATCAGGTCTAACCCCCATTTTTGCTAAAATAACCAAAAACAAATAAATAATAATAAAAATAATATTTCATAAAGAAGTCAGGTGATGTTGTTTTGTCATAAATAGCCGAATGTTCCCGAAAGGGACGCCGGAAGGCTGACTTTGCATAAACAGCCAACTTTGGGTCATTTTAGGATTTTGATCCAGTTGACCCACTCAGCCTTAAAAATCTTCGTCCCCGAGATGTTGAAAGGCCGTGTTTGCAATATTGAGTTTGCTAATTTGAAAACGATAAAAAGAGTCATGAATAAGTCAGGTGATGTTGTTTTGTCATAAATAGCCGAATGTTCCCGAAAGGGACGCCGGAAGGCTGACTTTGCATAAACAACCACCTTTGGGTCATTTTAGGATTTTGATCCAGTTGACCCACTCAGCCTTAAAAATCTTTGTCCCCGAGACGTTGAAAGGCCGTGCTTGCAATATTGAGTTTTCTAATTTGAAAATCGATAAAAAGAGTCATAAATAAGTCAGGTGATGCTGTTTTGTCATAAATAGCCGAATGTTCCCTAAAGGGACGCCGAAAGGCTGACTTTGCATAAACAGCCACCTTTTGGGTCATGTTTAGGATTTTTTGTCCAGTGGACCCACATAGCCTTAGAAATCTTCGTCCCCGAGGCGCTGAAGGTCCGTGTTTGCAACACCAGTTTTTTTCGTAATTTTGAAAAGAAAAAAAACAAAGAGTCAGCGGTCAGGTGAATACCGTTTGAATTTTGTCATAATAAGCCGAGCCAGCTTCGGCCGCGTCTTAAATCGTTCTCGCCGAAATAGCCTTAGAGTATCTTTCAGTTGTCGAAAGGTTATTTTCGTAAAAGAATGGACAAGTTTGTAAAGTGTCAAAATAATCCTCCCCAGCCTCAAAATTCATGTGAGATTTAGAAGGGGCAACATTTGCAAAAATAGCCGTTTGGTTGCATTTGACAAACGGGTAAAGGAAGCTGGCCGTTTGTTTTTGAGTTTGTAAATATTTTGATTAGAATATGTGGGTTGTTTGATTTTTGAGTTTGTAGGTCATCTTCAAACCTTTGAAACTCGGTTTGTTTTAATATGAAAATTAAAAAAAACTGTTCATTATTGTTTATCTATTATTGGTCCGAACTACGCAAGGTCTGATTCATGCAGGGGCATGATACGTAGGCAATCTCCATAAGATTCGACCACAATAAAAAAAAAGAAAAAAAAAGAAAGTGAATAAATAAAAAAGGCACAAAGAATAAATAAAAAAAGGGTGGAATGAAGGGTTTCACGCGGGAGGATGCACGCGGTAGAAAAAAAACATGTTAGAAATGGTTAACTGCCTAAGAAAATTGTGTTCCCCAACATGCAATTGCAATATCAGTTAAAACTTTAACGCTAACAAGTTTGTTGTTTGTCCAAATCCAAACAGTTAGTTGTTAAAGCGTACTGGCACCATACCATTATCAAACAAGATCAAAAGGGATTATACCAGAAAGCATGACTGACTCTGAAAATAGTGTTGAGTCGGAAGGGGCGGCACATCAGATGCTGAAAGAGGCGATGGCCAATATAGAAAAAATGAGATTGGAAATGCATGAAATGCAGCTAGCCATGGCTAAGGCGCAAAAAGGGCCCGAACCACTCGTCACTCCTACTTCCCCACCGGGACACACACCGAAATACCCTTTACCCGGCCCTTCAACGAGCTTCCCCGTTGCCCAATACTACCAAGGGGATACTTCCTATAATCCACAAGCTCCACCACCCAAACAAAACCCTCCTCCGTCAATCGTCCCCGTCGTCGGGGCACCTCCGCCAGCCACGTTGCAAAGATCCTCCAACGAGCCATTGTTTCAGGCTCACGATACGCAATACTATCCCCCTGAGCCCACATTCCATGCCCCCGAACCACATGCCTACAATCCACACTTGGAGGTACCGACAGAGATTGAAAAGCCGGTTAAAGTCCCAGAACAAGAGGAGGTATTGAGGAAGTTCAAAAGCCTGGAGCAGTCCTTCAGGAACCTGCACGAATTGGGCAACCAGGTCAGTGTGGCCTACAAAGATCTATGCCCTTTCCCGGACGTCCAACTCCCGGCTGGGTTCAAGATGCCTAAGTTTGATTTATATGAAGGGCACGGTGACCCCATGGCACATTTGCGGGGTTTCTGTAGCAAAATGAGAGGGGCAGGCGGTAAAGATGAACTGCTGATAGCCTATTTTGGCCAAAGTCTGAGCGGATCGGCACTCGAATGGTATACCAGGCAGGATTCCAGCAGATGGTACACTTGGGATGATGTGGCGCAGGCTTTCGCAGGTCATTTCCAATACAATCTCGAGATAGTCCCTGACCGTCTCACATTGTTGAGGACCGGGAAGAAGCCCGGGGAAAGTTTTCGCGAGTTCGGGTTCCGCTGGAGAGAGCAAGCAGCCAGAGTTGATCCTCCCATGAGAGAGGGAGAAATGGTGGACTACTTCTTGCAGACACTGGATCCAACTTACTTTGGTCACTTGGTGACGACGGTTGGGAAATCCTTCAATGAAGTAGTAAAGATATGGGTCATGATAGAGGAGGGTCTGAGGTCTGACAAAATCCTGAATTACTCAGCACTCAAGGGAACAACCCAGGCTATTCAGAGCGGCACGGGAGGTGCGCTGGGAAGAAAGAAGAAAGAAGAAATTTTCACGATTGAGGCAAGCAGTTGGTCCAGGTCTGGTAAACCATACTACAACCAACCCAGACCCCACAGGCCAAACTACCCATACAGCCCACCACAATACTACTATCCACCTCAAGAACCACACTTCTCCGTGCACCAAGCCCAAACATACACTCAGCCTCCGGTTCGCCCGCAATGGCGCGCGCCGGCTCCCCATAACACACATACACCATCGCAAAACACCTATCCACCGCCAAGAGCTTACAGGAACCCTCAAGGGGCAGGTTTCCGGGGAAATCAGGCTTTCAGAAATGAAAGAATACAAAGAACATTCACTGAGTTGGGAGAAACCTATACTGCCGTGTTCCACAAATTAAGGCAGTTAGGCTTGTTGAGTCCTGTTGAGCCCAGATTACCAAATCCCCTTCCCAAAAATATGGACCACTCGGTAAGCTGTGAGTATTGTTCGGGGGCTCCCGGACATGATACCGAGAAGTGTTGGAAGTTGAAACATGCAGTACAAAATCTTATTGACACCAACAAGATTGAGGTTCAGACACCAGAGGCGCCCAACATCAATCAGAACCCGTTGCCGGCACACCTTGAAACCCACATGATTGATCTAGTGCACGAAGGAGGGGAGCTAAAGAAACCCTCACAAACAGTGATGATGATCCGTATTGGTTCAAAAGAAATGTTAACCAGTGGAAAAGCGGTGGTATAGTTGGAAAAGGTGGATGACAAGCCAGTTATGGTGTTGGAAAAGGGTCCAACGAGGCAGATGTGCAGTTTGTGGGGTTGAAAGCAAAAATCAACAATTGAACGGCTACTCCTCTTCCTATACGAAGGGAGTCTTGGTAGTGGACTCTGATTTTCTTTTTTGTTGTCTGGATTATTCCAGGGTTGTAATCCAGATTTTTCTTGTGCTCGCCAAAGTGTGAAACCTTGCTATCCCGTATTTTAATAAAGTGAAAGTTTTTTTTCTCATTCCTTATTTTGTTTTAATTTTTCTTCTTATTTTTCTCTTCTGAACAGTTCTCTTTATACTGGTTCTAATGACATGGCATGCACGAAGGATCTTCAACCTAGTCTAAAAAATCAATTTGATTTCGAACTTATAGTACAAGATTGTGATGATAAGTCGGAATACGATAAGGATGAAGCCTTCGAAGAAATTAACAGAAAGTTGAGCCAATTTGGAAAAAGAGCCCAACTGACACGGAAACTGTCAATCTAGGGGATGCGGATGACATCAGGGAAGCTAAGATAAGCGTCCATATGGAACCAAACATCAGGGAAGAACTAATCAAAGCACTTACTGAATTCAAAACATTTTGCATGGTCATACGACGACTTGCCGGGTTGAAGCACCAATTTAGTGGTTCAAAAATTGCCCACTAACCCAGCATTTCACCCCGTCAAGCAAAATTGAGGAAGTCCAAAACCGACGTAAGTGTGAAGATTAAGGAAGAAGTAACCAAACAGCTGAACGCTAAGGTTATTCAGGTCGCTCGATATCCTGATTGGTTGGCTAATGTGATGCCAGTGTAAAAAAAAAAAGAGATGGAAAATCCGGGTGTGTGTTGATTATTGCAATCTAAACAGAGCAAGCCCAATGACGCTTTATGATCAACAAATATCTAAGGGAAATGCGTCGACATGGCTATCAATTCTGACGCAGTTAAGAGATATTATGTATGATTGTAATTGTTGTATGTTTGTATTTAGCATTTATCAGAGAATGAAATGACGAAGGCAATTCTTTCTTCTATCCAAACACTTTAACCTTTGCTTCCCCTTTTGAGCCTTATTTATTCTTTCATACCCCTCTTTTGGAATCAGTAATGAAAATGAAAAAAAAATGATAATAAGAACAAAAAAAAAAAACAAAGGAATTGGGAACTACGCTTGACCTGATTCCTCGAAGAGGATACGTAGGCGCCTCACGGCTCGGTCATAATGTGCATAAGATAACATAGTGTGACAAAATAAAAATCCCCAAGCAAGAAAAACTGGGGCAGAAGTTGGCGCTTGTAATTTTGGCAAGAAAGTTTGATTCCAAGAGTTGTACTATCTTACCTCTAAAAATTATTTTTGAACTTTGGATACCCTTTCTCCTTTCAGCCATACACAAAAACTCCTATTGATGTCCAAAAAAGACCTCCCGATCAGTAACTGAGAAGTGCTAAGTCAATGCAAATGAAAGTCGGGAATAACACTCTGATCCCCAGCAAAGAAGAAGATCATAAGCTGGAAATGAATTGATAGCCGAAAGAATCCCCCAACAAAGAGAGTCATATCGGCAGCACTCCAATCCCCAGCTGAAAAATAAAATAAAATGAGAGAGTCTTATCGGTGAAAACCTTCACAGGCACCATAAGGCGACGGGAGTTGAGAGAAATGAGAGAGTCTTATTAGTGAAAACCCCTCGAAGGGCACTATGAGGCGACAAGACAAGATTGGTGGGAAGGATCCACATTTGGCAAAGAGTTAAGTGCCTGTTTATCCCCAGCAACATATGGCCGTCCGAAGGGTTGATTGATACAAATAGACTGGGTTGATTAATCCGAAATGCGTGACATGATCATTGGGATCAGTTATATCATTCAGATAAGTTCTTTTCTTTCCTTTTCCCCAACATTTTGTTCAGAAAGACTTCTTCTTTTTCTATTTTTGAAATTCTTCACTTTTTCATTTCTTGGTTTAATGATTTTACCTCCCCAACAGTTTGTTTTTGAAAAGGATTTTCAGAGTTTACTACCAGTTGCCAAAATGATGCAAAGCAAAAGACGAATACAATAGGCCAAAGATAAGGCGATAAAGTGAAAAGAAGTTGGTCGCAAACACAGAGTGGGGAAGGAAGAAAAGGAAAATTCATCCCCAGCAAGTTTTGATAGCGTAATGAAGCACAGAGCGGGGAAGAGGGAAAGGGAAAAACCATCCCCAGCAGAAGTGGCACGACCACTCACCATGTGTTAAAACTAACAAATTTTCTTTGATTTGAAGCAGGAAAAGGAAATCTTGTTAATGGCGAAAAAACATGCCACAAGGAAAAACACCAACACTGGGGCAGAAAATTTTCTGCCATTTGTCGAAAATTTTCTCGAAGGAACGAGGAAATCAATTCAAGTTTTAAGAGATAGCAAGACAATACGATTCTAAGAAAGACAGTCGGAGGTAAGACAATTCCAAGTTTTTGAAGATGGGTTCATCCGCCCTCGAATAGGATATTCTGGGTTCATCCGCCCTCGAATAGGATATTCTGGGTTCATCCGCCCTCGAATAGGATATTCTGGGTTCATCCGCCCTCGAATAGGATATTCTGGGTTCATCCGCCCTCGAATAGGTTATTTTGGGTTCATCCGCCCTCGAATAGGATATTTTGGGTTCATCCGCCCTCGAATAGGATATTTTGGGTTCATCCGCCCTCGAATAGGATATTTTGGGTTCATCCGCCCTCGAATAGGATATTTTGGGTTCATCCGCCCTCGAATAGGATATTTTTGGGTTCATCCGCCCTCGAATAGGATATTTTGGGTTCATCCGCCCTCGAATAGGATATTTTGGGTTCATCCGCCCTCGAATAGGATATTTTGGGTTCATCCGCCCTCGAATAGGATATTTTGGGTTCATCCGCCCTCGAATAGGATATTTTGGGTTCATCCGCCCTCAAATAGGATATTTTGGGTTCATCCGCCCTCGAATAGGATATTTTGGGTTCATCCGCCCTCGAATAGGATATTTTGGGTTCATCCGCCCTCGAATAGGATATTTTGGGTTCATCCGCCCTCGAATAGGATTTTATTTTCTAAATTGTTGTTGAAGCCAGGCGCCCACCTGTATAACGAGAGGAATACTTTTTGTCTGTCCATTTCATATTTTAGGCGCCCACCTGTATAACAAGGGAATACATTCCACGCCTTTACCAATAGGAGACGCATTTCCTCCTAAGTTCATTTTACCCATAGGAGATGCATTTCCTCCTAAGTTTACTTTTACCCATAGGAGACGCATTTCCTCCTAAGTTTAGTTTTACCCATAGGAGATGCATTTCCTCCTAAGTTTACTTTTACCCATAGGAGACGCATTTCCTCCTAAGTTTAGTTTTACCCATAGGAGATGCATTTCCTCCTAAGTTTAGTTTTACCCATAGGAGACACATTTCCTCCTAAAGTTTAGTTTTACCCACAGGAGATGCATTTCCTCCTAAAGTTTATTTTATCCATAGGAGAGATATTTCCTCCTAAGTTTAGTTTTACCCATATGAGAGGCATTTCCTTCTAAGTTAGTATTGAAGTTGGGAGCCCGCCCATATAAATGAGGCATACATTTCTGTCCTTTCATTCTGTTCTAGGTCGCCCACCAGTAAAATGCGGGAATACTTTCTGTTCTAGGTCGCCCACCAGTAAAATGCGGGAATACATTCTGTTCTAGGTCGCCCACCAGTAAAATGCGGGAATACATTCATGTTCTAGGTCGCCCACCAGTATAATACGGGAATACATTCAGTCTTTTTCATTACAAGCGTTGAAGTTGGGAGCCCGCCCATATAATAGATGCATACATTTCAAGATCAAGTTAGAAAACAATAAAATAGAGGGTTACAACAAGAATCCCCAGCAGGAAACAATAAAAATCCCCAGCACCGGGAAACAGAAGGTTGCAACAAGATGTCCCAGCACAAATTCAGGCGCATGAGTCAAAAGGAAGAAAGGACGCGTCTTGAAAGAAGCAGCTGGTGAACATTAAATCATGCCCAACATAAGAAGTCTGATGAAGAAAGTCGTACACACCAGAGGAACCACCGAAAAGCTTGATGAAGAAAGCCATGTCCCCAGCGGACCGAGCAAAATGATGAAAACTGGTATTCAGAAAAGCAAAGGGCCAGTATCATTCCAAAATTCAAGGAAGAAAAGCACCGAAGGAAACACAAGCCGACAAGAAAGCAAGGCAACAAGAACAAATTTTAGTCTAGCCTAGCTTCTTGTTTTCTTTTAAGCACGGTGTAACAAGGAGATCGGTAAGCAGTGATAACAGCATGCAACAGCAGTAACATCGCAGTCCCACGGTAGTCCCAGCTACCAAAAACTTCCCGAACTACATTGACCTGATTCCTGTTTAGCCCAGGATATGTAGGAAAACTTTGAAGCAAAGGTTCGGTCAAATCTTTTTCAAAAAAAAAATTAAAAAAAATGCTTCGCACGGAGTACTCGGATGGGCAAAAATCGCTCGCTTTATCTTTGCACGAAAACCCTTCGTGTTTCCGGGCAAAGAGGGGCAGCTGTAAGCACGTGATTTTTGCCTTATATGAGAATTACTCCCAAAAAATTCAAAAATAAAATAATTTTTCTTGGTGTGCAATTTTTGTGATATTTTGTGATATTTTGTGTAACTATTTGTATGTTTGTCTATGCATGTTTATTTGATTAATAAAAAATACAAAATATGTCGCATTTTTGCATGTAGGATTTAATTCTACAATTGTTAGTAATTAAATTTGTTTACAAAAATTAAAACTTACAAAAATAGGCATCTTTTGCATTTTTAGCATTTAATGACCAAATGAACAATTTTATGCTTAATTATTACTTAATTGTGCGTTAATTGTTATTGGAAGTTAATTTGCGCTTTTATAACTTAATTTAGTTCTTAATAATAATTTAAGTACTTTTATAATTTAGTTTTAGAAAAATAAAAGAAGAAAAGAGAACAAAAATACAAAGAAAAATCGGATTGGGCCACTTCTTCAATTTCAAACCACAGGCCCAAATAATTACCCAACTTTCCCCACGACCCGGTCGGCTCCATTAACCCAACACCCCTTCTTCATTTTTGTCCAACACAAAACAAAACCAAAAAAATTAAAAATAAAAGGTGAATTATCACTATTAATAGTTTTTTTTATATATATAAAAAATCCGAAAATATTTTATTTTATTTTATTTTTATTTTTATTTTTATTTTTATTTTTATTTTTTTAAAAAAATATATAATAATTTCGGGAATGATTTAAAAAAAATAAGAAAAAGGGAAGTATTGAATAAAAAAAATATAAAAGTAAAAATAGGTGAAATTCTCTTCTTTTTTTAAAAAAAAAAAGTAAAAGAATGTAGAAAATTTAAAAAAATAAAAAGTTTTGTGGAAATTTTTAAAAAATTTTAAAAGTAAAAGAAGGTTGGAATTAAAAAATAAATATAAAGGTATCTGAAAATTTAAAAAATTTAAAGTAATTGAAAGTAGCATTTTTAAAAGAAAAAGAAAAGATAGTGGTTTGTTTTTTAAAGAAAAGTTAAATAAAGTGAGATTCTCTTTTAAAAAAATAAAAAGTGGGATTTTAAATAAGATAAAGTAATTAAAGTTGGAATTTTAAAAATAAAAGTAAATAAAGGTGAGATTTCTTTTTCTAAAAAAATAAAAGCAATTTGTAAGTGGGATTTCTTTTAATTAAAAAAATAATAAAATAATAAAAAACAAATCTGAAAATTTCGAAAATTTTGCTATAAATAGAAGAGAAAATTTAGGAAGAAGGGAAAAAAAGAGGAAAAACTAGATAGAGAGAAGAAAAAAAGAGGGGGCGGAGTGAGAAGTATACACCCGATATACATTCTGGATACACTGAATATACAGGGGCAGAATTCATTTTGGAGAGTTTTGAAGTTGAAAAAGAATAGTTACTATTTCATTGTCTCGCTTAAGATCTGAAATAGTCAGAACCTTCCTACCTTTTACTTCTTCTCTATACTTGGAGTCGTTTATAGTCTCCTGGGTTTTCTGCTATTCCTACTGTACTGGTTTGCGGTGTTGCTGAATCTGCTGTTGCTGTGTTATTACTGCTGCTGACTTCTCCTTCTTTTGTTCTTGTACTGCTATTTCCAGGTACACATTTGTACAATCTCGGCTTGAAGCAAAAATGAAATATTAATCAGGCTTTGTTCCTGTTGAATTCCTCCTGTTTAGATTTGTGGTTGAATATAATTTTCTTTTCTTTGTATAAAAATGTAGTTGATTGATTAAATTAGTAACGATGTCACATATGTATAACTTCTTCATCTAATAATGTTAGTTTAAATTAATCAAAGAATAGTTAATCTGTTTTGATATTATGGTGTGTCAATCTCACGTTTTAGTATTATTGAATAATAGAATATAGAATGAAAGTAGTTTTTCTTTGTATAAACTCGATCGCAATTTTCCATTCACATTAGCCGTAAACTAATAATTAATAAGTTACGTTTTTAGCATGTAATTAATTAAGAGATTTTCTTTTATTTTAGAGACGAACTTAATAGGAAAATATAGTCACTGTAGGTTTATCCTTTTAAATAAAAATGAGACGAGCCTCGACAAACAAAAATGCACAAGCTGCGGGGCCCTCTAAATGTATATATTAAAATACTTAGAATTCGGGACAGGCCGTTTAGCGAATTTTACGGCCTTCCCAAAATAACAATACGCTAGTTGCTTTAGGCGCACCTTTAATAATTTAACCTTCTTAAACACGGGTGCACATTGATGTGACCCAAATCCAAATCTCAATAGAGTCAAAATGTGTCGACGACCACGGGTACATTGATTGTAACGCGGTTCGGGATATATTTTCACAACGTTGCAATTCCTTGTAGAAAATAATAATAACAATTATGAAAGCGGTAAAAAGTTAAAATTTGCACATAAGTTCATATTTGTATAAAATCAGATAATCAAGCCGAATATAACAGTTGAGCGACCGTGCTAGAACCACGAAATTCGGGAATGCCTAACACCTTCTCCCGGGTTAACAGAATTCCTTATCCGGATTTCTGGTACGCAGAACTGTAATATGGAGTCATTCTTTTCCTCGATTCGGGATTAAAATTGGTGACTTGGGACACCCTAAAACTCCCAAGTGGCGACTCTGAAATAAACAAACCAATCCCGTTTCGATTGTCCTTTAATTGGAAAAAACTCCCTTGTACCCTCTCGGGTACGGAAAAAGGAGGTGTGACAACCTTTTCCTCACAAGCATTAACTTCTTGAGGAGTGGACTCGATGGGCTTTTCCGAAGTTGGTGCCAACGGTAGGTCATCACTCTTTTCTTCCCCTTTGTTAGCATGGCAACAAGAGACATCAACAAGGTCACTGGATGTCGTGGCTTTTGAGGATGGTGCACCTCCACTTTTGCTTTCTTCAAATATTCAACTGGATTCCATCTCCTTGGTCTTTTCACCATCATTTTCCTGTTGGTTGTCCTATTGATTCTTTACGTGGTCTCCTTTTGTGGTGCCTACGACGAGTCACCAATGTCCAACCTTCATTATCATCAGGTTGATTGACTTCAGCTTTTTCGCTCTCCAATAACTCTTCATCTTTGCTTTCTTTAAAACCACATAATTCATCCGGACTGAATGAGCCAAAGGTGATAGAGATTTGGTTTGCGCTTGCTTTCTCATCTTCAAGCACGATCTTCTTTTCGCGAGCCAAGTCCATGACTTTGTCCTTGAAGACAAAGCACTTCTCCAGAGGGTGGCTTACAAGTTGGTGATATTTGCAGTAATTTGGGTCATTTGTTTTCTCAGCTTCATTTGGTCCCTTCATCTCCGGAAGCTCAATAAGATTTAACTCGAGGAGTTCTTCGAAAATGGTTGGCACATCAGAATCCAGAAATGGGTACTCATTCTCTTGCATTTCTTTTAGAGTCAACTTTCCACTTGGGTTTATCTTGAAAAGAAGTGGATTTCATACTCTGCTTCTTGCTCACCTTCGTCATGAACTTCACAGGTGACGTGTTGACATTCATAGATTTTTTTCTTTCAGACTTGGGTACGGACTTGCCCCACTTCCTGACTTCTTGCTTATCATTCCCTTTGCGAGGTTCATAGATGGGGAGCCTTTTATTTCCAGCGGAGGCCATGCTCAATTTCATGTCATGGGCACGAGTTGCAAGTTCTTCAAATGTGCCAGGCTTGATATCTTGCAAGATGTAGTGCAATCCCCAATGCATGCCTTGGATACACATCTCTATGACTGAAGCTTCACTAAGCTTGTCTTTGCAGTTGAGGCTTGCATTCCTACAACGATTGATAAAGTCGATAACTAGTTCCCCCTTTCGTTTACAAGTATTTGTAAGTTCTATCATACTCACAGTACGTCTCGTACTATAAAAGCGATTGACGAACTCTTGCTCTAGTTGATCCCAGCTATCGATAGATCTAGCCTCGAGGTCCGTGTACCAGTCAAAAGCATTTCCTTTTAGCGAGTGGACAAACTGCTTGATGAGGTAATCTCCATAAGCTCCAGCATTATTGCACGACTCCACGAAGTGCGCAACATGTTGCTTTGGGTTACCTTTACCATCAAACTGTTGAAACTTTGGAGGTTGATAGCCAGCATGCATCTTCAATATATCGACCCTTGCAGTGTACGGCTTTGCATATGTAAGGGTGAATTTGGCAGCAACTTCATATTTGTTCTTAATGGTTCCTTCAATGAACTCATTCAGTTGATCGATTGGAATCATCCCTTCAGATGAGATAGGGATAGCCTTAGTGGATGCTACTTGTCTTGGGGGGGAGTCACTCTCTAGAACTTCTGGGAGCTCGCCGGGTGCATGGGTGGATTCTTCTTCCATCAAGATTCCCACCCTGTATGTTAGCTTGTCAATTCTAGCCTTTTGATTTTGCATGCATTTGGTCAAGCCAGCGATTGCTTCCGTTAAGTTTGCTAACTGCTCCTCCATAGATGAAGTGTTTGTCACCATGGCTTGCATGATTGTCGTGGACGACGGAGAGTAGCATAGATTTTCACACATATTGATCATTGATTGGCTCACGTGATGTGGTGTAAGTGGGGAGGATCCATCACTTGAAGCATCATCATCTTCCTTCACAGCTGAGTGCTTGGATCCGGAGAGGTCAAGTAGAGCAAGAGTTTTCTTTATCTTTTCAGTAACATCGCTTCCTCCTTCAGGGTTGTGGAAGATCTTGCTCCTTTTGAGGATGAAGATACAAAAATAGGTGTTGATGCGGACGACACTTGGGGTGCTTGTTGTCCTAAAGAGCTCGCTTTGCTCCTCGTAACTGGTCCGAAGCTTCCAAAGGTACATCGAGGATGCTTTCCACATCAGCATAGAACCTGGAGTTAGCAGCCTTGGTGGAAGTTGAACCGGAGTTGATTTTCTTTGAAGCCATTTCAATGTTCTTGGACTTTGGTGATTGAAAAGTTGAGATGAGAGATAGAGATTGTCCCACTGGGCGTGCCAGAATTTGTAGACAATAAATTATGTCGAGAAAATAAAATCAAGATTGAAAAATATCGCAACAATCGTAGTATTATTTTTCGAATATTTGAGTGTACAATCTCTATAGTTCCTCTGATTCTACTTTTTTAATATAAATTCAAGGGCCTTTGAGCTTGATCTTGAATTTATGTTTGTTGCCACGAACGATGATCTTGTTCTTGAGCTTGAGATTGATTGCTTGAATTTGACCTTGATTTGTTCTTCGTTCTTGAGCTTGAAATTGATTGCTTGAAGCTTGAAACTTGTAGCGACATTTGCGGCGTTTGATCCACGAGTTCTCTCTTGCTTCTTGTTATAACTTCTGGTGTCTTTTCGGGGTTATGAGAACCCCTATTTATAGTTGTAGGAGGGAAGAGTTGTGATACGAACAAACTCTTTCCGACCAATCAAATTGAAGTGTGACAAGGCCGCATTTGATTGGCCAGAACATGTCACTTGCACACGTGGCGCGATTGCATGGGCCTTTAGTGTGACTTGACATGCCTTGTCATTTTGACACGTGACATGATCCCATTGGCTCTTCCGTTTGACTTGGTGTGCCATATCATCTGGCACGTGGCACCAAACTGGGCCTCTAGGAAGATGACATCTTGGGCTTAATGAAGTGGGTTCATCACTTTAGCCCAATTAAATGGGCTAGCCGAATAGATTAAGACTTATTTATTTAATCCATATATGTTGGACTTATATAATTAATTCAAATATATTATCCCATAATATTTATTTGGACCAATGTATCTTGAACTTTAAAATATAATCCAAATTATTGTATGGATTTAATTTTAATAAAATTTATATGCCTACAACAAGTTATGCTGATATTAATTATGTTGAGATTAATTATATTGGGATTATATATTGGAATTAGTTATTCTAGTATTATTTTTTATTGACTTATTTGGTATGTTGTATTAATCCTGTATTTGTCAATTTTACTGCTTTATCCTGGGATAACTTACTATGAGATTACTATTCCACCCTCAAGTAGGTATAAATTATACCGGTACTATTTTTAATCTTAGGAAGATAACTTATTCCAGGATTAGTAACCAAAGAAGGGATAAGATGGTACAAAAATTTTATCCCAAAATTATTTTTGCATATCGATCATACGAAACGACCCCGGAGGTCCTCGAACTAATAAATAGATCGATAAAGCTCAACGACTGTATTGTTTTTTCTTTCTTTTTTTCTTTTTGAGTTTAATTCTAGCCAACATAATTAAAAAAATGAAATTCCCTTGTCCGCAACAAAGAAATCAGTATATATAATGTGGTGCTCTTAATTCCATTTATATTACATTTGTTGCCAGCACATATAAGGATCAAGTTTTTATGTGACTTGCTATTCATTATCTTGCACGCTATCCAGGTAACATCCAATTATTCCTGCAATATTACCCAAAAAAAAAAATTATTCCTGCAATTGTTATGTTATATTTTATGTTAAAGCTAAAGTTATTAGTTGGGAGAAAGAGCGAATCAACAAGTGCTCATTTTAACGGATCTTCTGAAACACACAATTCCTCATCTGCACAAAAAGTTGGAACTGAATGATCTGAGATGATGAGAAATCAACATCTATAGAATTGATGGACCAACCATGGCGTGGGAGGTGGAATATATCAATAGCTCTCATTCGCCACAAACATATATCTCGGTTTCTTTTTTGACAAACATTCGTCTCAGAACGGTAAATATAGCCCTCAAAGTAGACGGTCTTGAATTTTTGTCCATGTTTACCTCATGGACAAAATTTTAAGTTTAATAAGTGTTGGCTCTCGCTTGTCCATCATAGTGGCTCTGGCCTGCGTTACATTTCATGAGTATATTGTGGACTTCAGACCAATTGAGAGATAATTTAAATTGCTTGAATACATTCAAGAGGTCATGGTTCTCTCAATTCTGGCATCCTTTGTCCCACCTAATCTACCCACCCTAACAAGTTGTTTGCTGAAAATTCAAGAAAAGAAAATTGAAAAGTGGGTCACTCAATTTACCAAGGCAATAGAGTAAACTGAACCTGACTCCCACCCTCCTCAGAAGTAAAAATGAATGAAGAGAAGCTAAAGCAGGGAAAAGAACAAAAATAAACAAATATGTGAACAAAGGTGAATTCAGAATTTAGAGTCAATAATCTAATATATGCATACATTAGTTTGTTTTATACGTATATATAATTTGAGCAATAAATTCACTTATAAAGGCTTCGTAACAATTTCTCTAATTACAAACGGACAAGTGAATGAGTGATTTGTTTTAAAGATTGGTCCAAAGCAAAGACCTCATTTGCTTCGTTAAAAGATGATTGGAATATCAAATTTTGATAGTCCTACAATGGGGTAGTAAAAAGTCCATTTAAAATTTAAATCCTTCAACTAATTTGGTGGTGACCAAACTTTGGCGTAAGACAAATGTTTAATAACTTGTGCTCCCCCAACTCAAAATCTGAAAACGACATGTCCCCAAATAGTCTCAGTGTCACTGTTTTCAATTTAGACTTGTTTACAATATGCACAGATGCCGCAGATCTGAACTAAGTTTTGGTCCATATGTGACAACCGAGAACCTATGTACCCCTTTCTATCAGCGTGATAAACAAATCAACACATGTTTCCCTATTAAGCAGCTATTTTCTTTTCTTTGTGACTTCTAACATTTCAAGAACCGATCAGCTAAACAATGTTTTACCAGTTACTGCTTCCGTTAAGAAAAAATTGTCAGCGTCTGATATGACCAGGGCCATTTTGCCAAAAAAAAAAATGTTTTATCATTTGGTTACTTCATCAAAACATCATATTTGCCAATATTATTATTGACATAATATTTTTGAAAATAAAATATTTTCCACTCTACAACCAAATACCAAATATTTTCATAAAAAACATTTTCTCCAAAAAAAAAAATAGAATGAAAATAAAATATTTCCTTAAGAAACTTCTAATCACTATCTTACAACTCGAAAAGTGCTGCTAAGTGCAAACAGCTTGCTGAGCAGATACTTGCACTACTACAGTTGAGGAGCCCAGGATCAGTTTTAATCAGCTCTTCCAAGAGCAATATCCAAACAATTGAGCTGACACAGACCAAAGAGCATAGCAAACGAAACTAAACTCAACAAAGAGGGCAGTAATCTAAAGAGCTAAGAGAAAGCAGGTAGCAATATCACATTGTTCCTTAGCTTCTAGATAAAATAATATAAACACCAAAATTTCAAAAACTGACTAAAATGTGTTCTTCAGTATCGCAGTACCAAGACCAGCTTTTATACCCTAAGCCTCAGTGATGGGGTACTCAAACACAACATCTTTGCCCGATAGCTTCCTGTAAACAGCTGAAAAAGTCTCCACCTTGTACTCGGTGTTGTTTCGTTCCTTTGGGTCCAAGAATACCTAGCCATAAAAGTGCTGATACTATCAATAACTGTGGCAAGTGAATATTTTAAGAAAGAAAACAAACATAGCTAAATAATCTCTTCAACCTTCACATAATTAATAATTATCCCTAAATTCTAAATTGACCTTAACATGTTTCAGGAACCATCATTTAAACTGTTCTTCGATATAATTAGTGAAAGTGAACAAACTCCAAGTGACAAATTCTACTTCTACTTCTACAACGTTTTCCTATTAAACATGAAACACAAACCATTCAGCAACAAAACATTATAGTAAATTGTGCCATAAACTTACCTTCATTATCTTGGATCCGTCAACACGATACCTAACACGCTTCCCAACAATCTCAGCAGGTACAACTACATCCTCCAATATGGCATCATGAACAGAAGTAAGAGTCCTGCTACGTGGCCGTTGAGCAGCAGAACCTCTCTTTGGAGGCCTCGCTATTCTCCGGGTGGCAATGAAGATTACATCCTTAGAGAAATAGCACTTCATTAAATTCCGAAAAACACCAGCAAGATACATTGTCATACACAAAAAGGCAACAAATAAGATAGCTAATACAACTATTGCAACTAAAATATAACCATATATAAAAAGTGCAGTGTTTATGTGCATTATAACAACAATCAAAGGAAAATAGCATAACTATGTGTTGACCATAGAGGGTTATTCTCACACCGCATCCAACTAGCATCTATTAGGCATAGATACGTTTGGACAATGTAGAGAAAGCACCAAGGAGTAATATGAGTTGAACTAGGGTGAAGAGATTAAAGTTATGAATTAACTTTCTCATCTTACTAAAGCTCTCATAAAAAAGCTGCACTTAAAATTATGTCCTAGTTGATCCACTTCACGATGCACTAAATGGGGCCAAAAATTAGAAGTCCACCACAGCATATTCTTAGTGCAATAAACATCCAACAAGATACTAACTAACAGAATGATTTCAATGATGCCTAGAATTTGCACGAAAGTAGCAGTATAGATGACGAAGGCCAATTACTGAAGATCTTCATTTCATGAGCATGATAGCAAAGACTGGGCTCCAACTTCTACACCTAGATAGGTTTCCATAAATCAGAATAGCAGCAAACCATGATTCAAACATAGGTGCAAATACGCCGTACAAGAATAATGTCAAAACCACTAGGATCACGAGCCAACCTCATATACGTGCATTTCTCAATGCAAATTCCAAAATGTAACAAGAAAACTTTTCCTCCTTAAATATAAGAAGAATGTTGCCCCAATCACAAAAAACGACGCCATGGTAAATCTTGAAGCCAGCATGAGAGGCTCAATATTTGACATAATTGCATTATGCGGAACATTTAATTCCAGATAACCATAACTATTCATAACTGTTCAATATATGATCATTTCAGATAAGAAGACTCCAAAAAATTCAATGCTCGAATATATACTCAAGAGACTACTAGGAAAAGAGTTCAATAGCTACCTTCCCACTGAATTTCTTCTCGAGCTCCCTAACAAGGCGGACGTGAATCTTGCGGAAAGCTTTTCTCAGCCTGTAGGGGACATGGATAACAACAGCCTTCTTGTTTCCTGACACATCAATTTGTCTGCAGAAACAGTCCAACAAAACCAATCACAAGAAGGAAATGTGAAGCATATCTCTAAGTTCTATGCGCTGCCTCGTAAAAAATATTACAGAACCAGGTCACTTACTAGGTAATTACCGGTAAATCTCTTGATAAACATTAATTGGTAATATGATAAACATTGTAACTAGGGGTGTCAATGGTTCGGTTCGGCCGGTTATTTTATAAAATTTATACCATACCAATTTTTCGGTTATTTTATTATGCATAATAAAAATTATACTTTTAAAAACCGTACCAATTATGTCGGTTTCTCTTCGGAATCGGTATGGTTCGGTTAATTTTCGATTTTTTTTAAAATGTCACTAGTTAAAAGTAGGGCTGTATTGTGGTCCGGTCCCGGGCCAAACGGGCCTAAACGTGCCGGGACAAACGGGCCGGGCTGAGGCGGTCCCGGGCCAAACGGTCCCAATGTGTGGAACCAGCCCACGGTGGTCCTAAGCCCACATGGTACCGGGCCTAACGGGCTTTTTTCGTTCCGGGCTATTTTTTTTAATTTTTTTTATTTAAGGCACTTTCTTGTAAATTATATATGTATATACTAGTATAAATTGCTTATATATAACTATATAAATATATATAGTATGTATATATATATATAGTTTATATGTATTAGAGATATATATAGTGCCTTATATATATGTGTATGTATATATATATATATACAAATATATATATATAGGCTATTTTTTTTATCTAAGGCACTTTCTTGTAAACTATATATGTATATACTAGTATAAATTGCTTATATATAACTATATAAATATATATAGTATATATAGTATGTATAGTATGTATATATAAGGGTGTATTATGTGTATATATAATTATATATTGCCTTATGTAATATATATTGCCTTATATATATGTAAAAATCTAGCTAACTCTAGGGTGTTTCAATATGTATCTAGTCAAACTACACATACCGCTACGGTCTCCAGTAAATTTATGAACTAGTTGAGACCCACAAGTTTTACACTTAGCCTTATTTTGTTCTCTTAGTTGAGTAAAAAAGTGTCAAACAAGAGATGTTTCAGGCCGTTTAGCAGGTTGTCTATTAAAAGTAGGGGTTACTACAGGAGGGTCAGGCGGGGCATCATTTGGGTTATTAACAGGACTAGTAGGTGTATCATCTAAATTCGGTTGCGTTTCATCTAAATCATCATTTTCCTCATCATTTTCAAAGATAGTTTCATTAGGATAAAGAGCATTCATAACTTCTTCATTTAATTGTTGACCCGGTGCAACATCATGGCAAAATTGACTATCGGAAAATTGACTATCGGAAAATTAAAACTTAAGAGTTGGAACGAGTTTACCGAATTGACGAACAACTTCTTGAAAATTGAATATCGTTGAAGACTTGAAGACTTGAAGACATGAATACTTCAATTCACCAACTTCACAATTTTTTACGAAATTGCAATAACAAAGTAAGCAATTATAGAAGAAAATTAGAGAGATTGATGAATTTGTGAGTAAAAATGAAAGAATGGGGGGGGGGTATTTATAATTGAGAATTGGGAAAAAGTGTAATTATAAAAAGTTTGGGGTTAAAGCAAAGTTTGGAGGCCAAATGGCTATTTTTTAAAGTGCATAACGGACCAATTTTGGGGCCCGTTTGGCCTGGTTGAACCAGCCTAGGCCCGCCTGCCGGTCCCGGGCTCACGGGCTATTTGTGTTGAACCAGCCCGCCGCGGTCTTTTGCACCACTTAAGCCCAGGCCCAATTGAACCGGCCCGTTTGGACCGCGATCCCGGGCCCAGGCCGGCCTACAGTACAACCTTAGTTAAAAGTCACTAGTAGAAGCAGAATACAACAACATAAGTACTTTTAGAGGACAGCCTTAGTTAAAAGTCACTAGTAGAAGCAGAATACAACAACATAAGTACTTTTAGAGGACTTAGCAAAACTTTCTAGACATTTTTACTTTTTAAAGGGTGATGATTTATGAAAATATGAAAGATGGTCAGAGTATATATCCATCAACTATTCGACAATAGCGTAAAAGAAACTAAGCAAAAACAAAAAAAAAATATAAATCATCCTAGAGAAAAGATATTAAGTAAGTTGGGACTCAAGAATAAAGTCTATAGAAGATTAAATATTCGAAAATACAAAATTTAAATCATACAAAAGAAAAAATATTCAATACACTGTAGTTTGCTACTCATAATTGCTAGAATACCTTGTGTCTTGCTAGTGAATATGTTGGAAATAATTTAGTTTCAATAGTAGTATACTAGTATAGGAATTGGATTTTAAGTTTAGTTACTTGTTGGCCTAGTAATCGTTTTCATAATTTCAACGCCCAAAAAAACTTAATGTTTTACTATTTTTAAACTTAATGTATAAATATATTTTTCCTTATTATTCGGTACGGTTCGCTATTTTTCGATTTATTTTCATAAGATAAAAAACCTACTCTAATTATCGGTACAGTTATAGATTTATATAAAAACCTACGATTTTATTAAAAGAAACCTAAAAATCGGTTCGATGCGATACGGTTCGGTCGATTTAGTCGATTTTTAAATATCCATTGAGCATTGACACCCCTAATGGTAACTAACCCATTAAAATTCACTAATGGTGTAAAATATCTTTACATTGTCAATGCATATAACTTAACATTTGTTTTTTTAGAAGGATATAACTTAACATTTACTAACAACAGAACTATGCAATTTTGCCAACTCTTACACTGCTGAATTGATGTATAGGTCCTTCAATTCGCTCTTCAGCTCTTGGTTGGTGTTTTCCATATCAAACAAAGCCTGTTCAACAAAAATACAGTAAATTTTTTCAGAAACATTGTATCCATACCAATTTTTTAGGTCCTGAATAACTAGTGCCATAACAAAAAAGAACAAAACTAACCTGCGCAACAGACTCCTCAAATTCAGTAGGTTCAGCATCTTTATCCTTGTGAATCTTTTGCCTTGACGTGTACATCTTCACAGATCTAATAATTCAACAATTCAACCAATCAATCAATCGACATTTCAATCCCATACTAGTTAGGGTTCGCTATATAAATCATTTGTATCTATTCCAATACATTCAGGCTCATTACATTATCATTCAATACAATAACAATAATAACAACGACCCCGTATAGTCCCACAAGTGGGGAAATCCCCTATGGCCGGCGGCACATGGTTAGAAACTTGGTGGATAATGAGCCTGTCCTTCTACCCTTATCCACTTAATAATTCAGCTGATTAAACAATGGAATAATAGAAAATAAGCATAATTAATAGAACGACGCATAGTAAAAACTAATCTACCAGCAAATAAGAAAGAACGAAATTTTACTTGATAAAGCAATATTTTGCATACAAACTCTAATAATATCAGCTAAATGAGTGTGACGTTACAAAAAAGATACTACAAAGCTACTCCTGCGGCTAAAACATACTATTTCCTTCGAGACAATGGGTTAAACATTGAATATTGAAGTATATAAATTAAATGCAGCAGTCTCATAAAAAAGGTGGAGGAGAATAGGACCTGTGAGAGAAAGACAGCAATCAGCGCCGGCGAGAAACCCTAGCTATGTTTAGTTTGAGAGATGAAGAAGAACCCTAGGGTGAAATGGTGTTTAAGGAAGGGATGAAATGGATGGGCTTGAACTAGTCGATTGAATTTGGGCTCGTTACCATCTGTATTGGGCTTGAGCTGTAACCTTTACAAGGCCCAATATGCAGAACCCGTTATGATATGATAGATATTAGGCTGCGTTTGTTTCAAAAACAAAAATGGTGAAAAAAATACCAGTAATATTAAAACGGATATGACATGAGCGCTAGAAGGAGGGCTAACCTCCGACCTTGAGGTTAACAGCCACACGCTCTAACCAACTGAGCTATTCCAGCTTTGTGTTCCCTACAACACAATATATTTAACTACTTTGTATTTTAAGTAACGGAACACTGGAGAAGAAGACTAACTTTAAAAAATGGATATATAAGTAATTTTTTAAACCTAGGGAAGAAGCAATACAACTTTCTTTTAATATAGTTCATTTAGGGAATATTATTTTTTATATAATCATGGGAAAAGGTTCAAATTTGCCTTTGTATTTCGCGAAAAGATCTAATATTACTCTCCGTTAAAAGTTTGTCTCATCCAAGTTCTCACCGTTATAATTTTGGCTCGAAAGTACCCTTAGTCTTTAATGGACCAATATTATAATTTATATAGGCAAAAGGGTTAGATTTGCCCTTGTAATTTCTGAAAGGTCTAACTTTGCTCTTGTGGTATTTGTGGTATGTGGAAGGTCTAACTTTGTCCTCTGGCATAGCCACGTGGAAAATTTATGTGTTAATCCAAGTTCAAAATTTCCCTTGTGGTTCAAAGTTTGGTTTAGCCCTGTTCCTGCGGCTATTGATTAATAAGGCCAATTTCGAGCTAAAAGTGTAATAACAAGGATATAGATCAATCAAACTTTTAACGGGGGAGTAATATTAGACTTTCTCGCAAAGTATAGGGTAAATTTGGACTTTTTCCAAATGAATTCTGAGAGACTAGAAAATAAGAATGAAAAATATTTATAAACCAAGAATTATAAAGGATCTTTGTTCTTCCACGTGTTTATGACTTATCTTAGGTCAAAGTAGTTTTTCCATATTCTTTAATTTATTAATACTTCCAACGGATGATTTATGGGTTTTTCCCTACGACGTTTCTGAATTATTCTAAGGAAAAGGGAAAAAAGAAGACGTATTGCTTCTTTCCCTATGAGTAATCAAATAATGGTCTCACCTAACTCTGATTTAATTGGTTCCTTAGTATTGAGGTATGATATCGACAAGGAGTAATGTGATTATTTAAGACCTTAATAAAATGATTGTTTCTTAATTCTGAGGGGGTGAATGTCCAATCACCAATAAACCCACTTTGATTTGATACTGATTATTTGTAACCAAATTAAAGTGCATGCACATCATTATCGATCCCTTAATGGGTCTTATTGCTTATCTTTCACTGCCACTTTTACGATTTTTAAATCCACTCATACCACAAAAATGCTTCTCCTTCCGTCCCGAGTTAAGAATTTAAGATCGAATAAAAGATTTTTAAAATTTATGGTGTAAAATAAGTCATAAAAAAATTATGCAGATATAAACATCACAGTAAAAATAAGATAAGAAGTTTAAAATAAAATTACTACTAAATACAAAAAGATATCTTTTATTTGAGACTGACTAAAAAGGAAAGAGTGTCACAAAATAGATAATATAAAATTAATCATAGTGATGTGTTTAATACTTGAGAAAAGAGACCAGCACACGAAATTGCAGCTACTGATGCTCTTCGGTCGCCCATGATTTCTATTAAATTTTGTGAATTCACTTAAAGTTTAAATTATTAGATGAAATGGAAATGCTTTTATTTATTTATTTATTCTACGATTAAAATACAACCCTTTTTAAGTGTAATTAAATCTTTTAATGTGCAAGTAAACCCTTATAAGACTTAAATGTTGAGCATAAAAAGGCCCTTGGAAGACTGATGAGATTTCTAACTAGAATCCCTATTTTAACCTAACCACGCAAAATTCAAGTTGGAATTTTAAAAAATATAAATTCCAAAGTAAAAGTAGAAAATACAATTGATCTTCTTTCAGTAAGTGGATAGTTCATAATATGAATAAATATTTTTGCTTTTTCAGGACTTTCTAAGGTACAAATAATGAAATTTTGAGATTTTTACGGTAAATCACCAAAAATTATGTTTGAACTAAAATATTTAAGCATAAATTGTCAACATTCAAATAATTTTACCAGTAATCGATTATTTTCTATTTTTCGCCACCAAATAAAGTATTTCAAGTTTTAAAAATTGAATAACTATGATGCTCAAGTCAAAAATGGATACATTTTGCTAAGACCAATTAAAACGGGGACATTCCGCTAAGGCAAGTTCATTCGGAGGATACGCCATGCAAAGTTTTGTATTTTAACCTAACTACGCAAAATTCACGTCGTAATTTCAAAAGATACAAATTCCAAAGTAAAAGTAGAAGATACAATTATATCTCCTTTCAGTAAGTTGATAGTTCATAATATGAGCAAGTATTTTTGCCTGTTGTAATATCATGTTAAAAATTGATATCTAATCAATAAAGCAATGAAAGGAGTGGCTCCCCATCTTGATATGACTTTTTAGATGCTCTTGTAGTAGTAGTACTATTTAAGCATTAAATGCGTTTATTGGCAACTTCTTATGACATTCAAAATAATCCTTTTTCCTTTTTCTTAATAAAAAAGAATTATGATAATTCTGTAAGAAAAATGGACTTACATTACTATTAAATATTTTATTTATATTTAAATGTTCGAGTTGTTCATGGTTCTTTTCTGTTATATATGACGTGTCATTCGTGCCCGTTAACTTAATATATTATTGTTACTATTGTTTGCTACTTGTTGTTTTATCTCCATTGTTCCTTGAATCGAGGGTCTATCGGAAACAGTCTCTCTATCTTTATAAGGTAGGGGTAAAATCTGCGTACACACTACCCTCCCCAATATACTAGATTCGTTGTTGTTGTTGTTGTATATTTAAATGTTCGAGTTTGATGATAGTCCATAAACACGAGCCCAATTATAAATATGATAATTGATTATTGTGTTGTGTACTTTATGTATTTGGTGGGTATAGTATGACGGTGAGTGTAGGCTCAACCCAATGAAGCTCGTAATGGAAGGCTCATCAGGGTTTCATTAATTGCAGTTGTGTATGGTAGTTGTCTCATTGACGCTGCTATATTGGAGAAAGGGTAAAAGAGATGAAGGTCAATTGCGGCATAACTCAAACAAGTACACAACCGCTCTTGCTAATCCAAATTATATAGTTGCGCCGAGAGTCTTCCGGAAATAGTCTCCCTATCCCGGGTTAGGGATACGCTCTGCATACACTAATGAGATTCTATTGGATTGTTGTTGCATATATAGTGTTCTAACATCATGTTTGATCTTGGGTTATATCGTGTTAATATTCATACGAATTGGGCTCATAATCCCAACTCCTAATTCAGGGTCCCAGGGAATTGTATACATCTCCTGAGTATGGTCCATACGGGGAACAAAGACACAGACCCCAAATTTCCAAGTGGCAACCTCAAATTGCTTCACTACTATTCCATTCTTTAATGAAAAAACAAATTGAAAATTTCACAAACAATGCTCAATTTTGCCCATACTCTCTCTATATATATAGATGTTAGTCACAACCTCTCTTATCATCAGAAAACATACACTTGACATCCCTTGTGAGCTGCAAATTTTATAATAATACACCAAAAGTTGCTATGGCTTATCATCTACTCAATCCAGACATGCAAATCAATAATCCACCATTTTCTGTATTTAACATTGACTCCAGCTTGAATTTCAATAACCCCACTTCCTTGGATATGTCAAACCTCAATTTTCAGAGCTTTGTTGGATTTTCCAATGAAAATATTATAACCCAAGCACCTGAATTCCCGGTTTGTTTAACAGAAAATTTCAATGGAAATTTTCAAGAAGATGACAAGAATAAGGTTATAATCCAAGCTAGAAATGATATCAATGAATGCAAGAAGAGGAAAATAATAGAGACCCCAGAAAGCAGCTCTGCATATTCATCTCCTGCAGTTTCTCGGAGTGGGACCAAAAGAAAAACTGTGAGTAATTCTTGAATTTTTTTAATTGTACTTAGTACCAAAATTAGGAAAGGACACTCCGTGCACTAAGTTCTCGTTATGCGGGGAATTCAGCCGGACCACTTAAGAATTTAACTTGCAATTTAAAGCAATTCTTGAGCCACTTATTCCATTACACTAGAAGTTTTCCTTACGTAGGATTCAACAATTTATATATACACAATTACTATTAATTTTTAACCTGTTTACATAATATAATTTTCCCGCGAAGGGATTTAATTAAACTCCTTTTAAGCTAACGACAAAGTTGTCTTCGTGTAGCTTATAGGTCACGGTTCAAGCTGTGTAAGCAGTACTAATGCTTTTATTAGGGTATGTTATTTATGTCACACCCAGGGGAGGATTCGGGGCAGAAGGGTGTTCATCCGAACCCTCTTCGCCAAAAAATTACATTGTATATATAAGGTCAAACTTTTATTTTATGATTATATATTATATTTTGAATCCCATTGACATAACCCAACATCTTAGCTCACTGCTAAGGGGGCTCATAATCTCCTTAATGTCGCGACTTCCATTCATTGTCGCTGCAATTTTTTTGACAAACCCATTTAATGAGTTTTTTTACTGTTCACTCCTTTAAAATAATGAATTCCCTTGCTCGAAATCCTGGATTCGCCATTGGGTGCGGCCCTTTCATGGACCCTGCATGAATGCAGGATGCTTTGTTGATCAGACTGATTTTTTAGTTTCTTGGGTGATATAACTCCGCCCCTGTCTATATACATGGTGCTTATACCTCAGTTTGGACATTTGCAGAGTAAAGGAAAAGGAAAGAAAGTGAAAAGTGATGAAAAGGAAGAAGACAACCCAAGGCAAGTGGTGCATGTAAGAGCCAAGAGAGGTCAAGCGACTGATAGTCACAGTTTAGCTGAAAGGGTAATTTCCTATTTTTCTCTCCTTCTTGTAAATTCTATTTTTCATTGTTTGGTTTATTGTTTTTCCACATATGAACTTGTAATGACTAATGCATTTTTTTTTTCTATTAATTCAGGTGAGAAGAGGAAAAATTAATGAAAGACTTAGGTGTTTGCAAGACATTGTTCCTGGATGTTACAAGGTAATCTTGATTTCTATCTTTGAACAATATATTTTAATTTTAGTACAAAGATTAAAATTTCTCTCAAGTAAACAGACATAATTTTAACATAATAATGTTCCATTTTAATCAAATTGCAGTCTATGGGTATGGCAGTAATGTTGGATGAAATAATTAACTACGTGCAATCCTTGCAAAATCAAGTGGAGGTGAGCTGAAATTAGTACAATTCCTTTTCTGATTGACCCAAAGAGAGAGAACAAAGATTGACTTATTATAAAAAAATAATTTTTTTTTTTTTGGATTCAGTTTCTTTCCATGAAGCTTTCTGCAGCAAGCACATATAATAACTTCAACTCAGAGATAGACATTTTGGAGACATTGCAGGTAATCTTTTATACTTTTCTTGGTTCACTCAAGAATAATTTAATATGCATTGATTAAAGATTAATCAGGGTAGATTAAAAGTTACACACATACATAACATAAAAAAAAAATTATAATATTATAGTGTAATTTAATATGTGATAACAAGTTACATGCCATTTTTATCAACTAGAAAATTAGTAGCACTTATGATAGAAATTTACTTGTAATTATTTGTAAGTGATATGATTATGTAAATATTTTTTATATTGCCAATTTATTGAACGAAGGGGAGCCTTGGAGCAACAGTAAATTAAAGTTGTCTCCGCGTGATCTATAGGTTCCGAGTTTAAGTGGTAAAGCAACCACTAATACTTGCATTAGATTAGGCTACGTGAATGCAAAATATTTTGTGCACGGACTAGCTTTTTATTGCCAATCTATTAAACTTAAACTCATTAGGATAATTGTGTGTTGCAGAGAGCAAAGGCATATGAAGCACACACAATGCAGAAGCTAAGGAAAGAAGGGGTGGCTTCTTCTAATCAAATTGGCCCTCTTGACCACACTTTTGGTTGCTATCCCCAGTTGCCTTACAACACCTAAAGATTCTGATCAATATTCAACCAATATTTCTCCCACTTAGTAGTATACACACATTTGTAATTTTTGTACACATGCAAAACTCAGAAATTCGATTAATTAATATACTTGTATCAACCTCACATTACAGTTCTTGCGTTCGAATTTAACAAAATTATTGAAATTAAATAGTACAAACTATCCTTCTCTTTCAACCTACTTAATTTTTTTCAGTTTGTTACTGTTTGAGGCTATTTTCTGTTACTGGTTTTGTTGTTGTTGTTGTTGTTGTTGTTACTATAATTGTCTTTCTCCCCTTTTCCTTATCTCGTCCTTCGTTTCTCTGTTCTTTCTTTCTTCTTCCTCTTTCTTCTTCGTTTTCTTCACCTTTCCTTAAGCCGAAGGTCTATTGGAAACAGCCTCGCTATCTCGCCAGATAAGGGGTAAGATCTGCGTACACACTATCCTTCCTAGAACTCACTTATAGAATTATACTGGGTATGTTGTTGTTGTTGTTAACCTACTTAATTTTTTCAAAAAGGGGCTGAAATTATCCCTGTACTTTGGAAGTTATTTATATCTTACCTTCGTATAAATTTTCGAATAAATTTGCCCTCGTCATAGGCCTTTGGTCACATATACCCAGGGTCGCATTCAGCCCTTTGGAACTAGGTTCAGATGAACCCAGTAATTCGATGCAAATCACAAATTTATATAAAAAAATTTATTAAAATTGTAACAAATAGTAAATATGAACCATAAGTTTAAAAATATAACGAGTTCAATAATAAAAACCTTAAAGATTGAATTCATAAAATTTAAACCATGGATCCGTCTTTGTATATACTCCTTCGTATATTTCTTTAACTTACAAGTTACAACAAACATTCTTCAGTTTATTCAAGTGCATAGTCATTCCTCTAATAGCAACACAATATAATATTACCCGACACATAATGAGCTGATGAAATTTATAGCAATTGTGCTTAAGTAATATTTTCTTATTTATATTATTAGATTTCTTAAAAAGTAGCATCATCTAAAGCTTATGTCACAGGAATAAAATACTAAATAGAATAAGCAAACAACAAAAGGACTATTAATCTAACATTTGCACTTATCACCTTCTAATATGATAGTCTTATTGTCACGATCCGGATTTTTCGCCCTCGAAAGTCGTGATGGCGCCTACTAGTGTGAGCTAGGCAAACCGACTGTTTGAACAAATTACCTTTTTACTCATTTATATTCTTTAACAATTATGAAGCAATAACGTGAGACAGCGGAATTTACAATAAGAGGAAGAAAAGCAATAACTATCTCAATATGTATCCAATACAACTGTTTGAGCACTGACTACCCAGAACTGGTGTCATAGTTTCACAGACGGTATAAGAATACCACATACAAAGTCCGAAAGATAAAAGATACATTGTTTCTGAAATAAGTAAATGAAACAGGATAAAGGGATAGAGGAAGACGCCAGGGCCTGCGGACGCCTGCAGGACTACCTTGGATCTCCGTGTGGACTGAAGCCAGCCACCCAAGCTACGGTCCAAAAGTTGCTGCTCCGGGATCTGCACACAGTGCAAAGTGTAGTATCAGCACAACCAATCTCATGTGCTGGTAAGTGTCTAGCCTAACCTCGGCGAAGTAGTGACGAGGCTAGGACCAGACTACCAAATAAACCTGTGCAATTTAACTATATACAGCGGAAAAGAAGAACAGTAATATACAATCAAGTATGGAAGGGAAAACATGATGCGGGGAAACTATCACTTAAGAATAGAGAGACAACGGGTAATTAAAAAGGAACAACATATCTCAGATACCAACAAAATCAGGAATCAATAAGTGCACGGCATCACCCTTCATGCTTTTACTCCTGTACTCACCCAAAGCAATCAAGTAATGAAAATGTGCACGGCATCACCCTTCGTGCTTTTACTCTCGTACGCACCATATAATCAATATAATCGGCACGGAATTGTACATCGTGCGGCACGACATCACCCTTCATGCTTTACACTCTTCCTCACAAATCATACACGGCATCACAGTACGTGCTTTAACACTCTCTCACCAAAATAATACACGGCATCACCCTTCGTGCTTTAACACTCTTCCTCACCCAAACAACAATCACAAACAATAGGGCAAGGGAATAAATGAAATTACAATAAGAATCCCGGCAAGGGAACAATAGTTCAACAATCAAGTCCCGGCAAGGGAACAATATCAAAAGAAACATCAACATCCCGGCAAGGGAGATAACATTAAAAGCAACAATATCTCGGCAAGGGAGGCCACGTAATAATTCTCTTCTTTATCTCACTTTTACTCCACAACTCACTTCACAACTTGAGCCAATGCTCTAAAAGGTTCAATTACCATTTATACTTTCACATTTCATTATACAACTTGGGCCAACGCTCCTCAATGTTCAAATGACATAATTACTTCCACAAACTTTGCCCAACAATAGAAATCATCACTAAAGCATGAATAATACAATGAAGTCATAATAATCATAATATAAGACTCACGGGCATGCTTGACACCAACGTATAGATACTCGTCACCATGTCTATACATCGTACTCAACAAATACCACATAGCAAATAGGACTCGACTCCTAATCCTTCAAGCTAAGGTTAGACTAAATACTTACTTTGATGCCACGAATACAATTCAAGTCTCAACTATCGCTTTACCCCTTGATTCCACCACCAATTCGCTCGTATCTAGCCACAAGTTACTTAATTACATCAATAAACGCTAAATGAATCAATTCTAATGCATGAAAATAAATTTTCCAAAGTTTTACCCAAAAAGTCAAAAATTGCCCCCGGGCCCACATGGTAAAAACCCGAGGTTCAAACCAAAACCCGATTATTCATTCCCTCGCGAACCCAAATATTTAATTTGTTTTGAAATCAGACCTCAAATCGAGGTCAAAATTTCCAAAATTTGAAAAACCTAGGTTCTACCAAAAACACCAAATTTTTCCCATGAAAATCATTGATTTTGAGTTGAAATCATGTGAAAAGATGTTAAAGATTGAAGAAAACTAGTTAGAAACGACTTACAATTGATATGGAAGAGAAGTTGTCTTTGAAAAATCGGCCAAGAGTGTTTTGGTTTTGAAAGAGTGAAAAATAAAAAAAAATCGGCTAAGTTATAAAATTGCAGGTCGCAGATGTCGCAGTTGCGACCAGGGTTCGCAATTGCGAACCCAGACTTCTGCTAAGCTCGCATTTGCGAAGCGACCTTCGCATTTGCGAAATCGCTTTTGCGAACAATATGTCGCATTTGCGAACTCGCATTTGCGAACTCGCATTTGCGAGTCAGGCTTCGCAAATGCGAAGCCTGCAGGCCTGCAATAGAGCAGCTGAAACCTGCAATTTCACAAGTCCAAAATCCACCCCGTGGCCTATCCAAAACTCACCCGAGCCCTCGGGGCTCCAAACCAAACATGCACACCAACCTAAAAATATCATACGGACTCGCTCGTGCATTCAAATCACTAAAATAACATCAATGACTATGAATTTAGCATCAAAATCATGAAATTTCTTAAGAACTTCAAATTTACCATTTTCTCAAATAAGGTCCGATTCACATCATTTCAAGTCCGTTTCTTACCAAATTTCACAGGTTTGACTCAAATCATATATAAGACCTGTACCGGATTCCGAAACCAAAATACGGTCCCGATACCATCACACTTTAAACACACTTCACTTTCAAAAACTCATAAATATTCCAGAAAATAATTTTCTTTAAAAATTCATTTCTCGGGCTTGGGACCTCGGAATTCGATTCCGTGCATACACCCAAGTCCCATATTTTTCTACGGACCCTCCGAGACCGTCAAATCATGGGTCCGGATCCGTTTACCCAAAATGTTGACCGAAGTCAACTTAATTCATTTTAAAGTCAAAATTCATCATTTTCCACAGATTTTCACATATTGGTTTTCCGGCTACGCGCCCGAACTGCACACGCAAATTGAGGTGAGACAGAAAGAGGTTTTTAAGGCCTCGGAATGCAGAATTTATTTTTTAAAAACAAGTGATGACCTTTTGGGTCATCACATTCTCCACCTCTAAAATAATCGTTCGCCCTCGAACAGAAAGAAGAGGGAAGTACCTGAGTCGGGGAAAAGATGGGGATAACGGTTCAGCATATCGGACTCGGACTCCCAGGTTGATGCCTCAGCAGGCTGACCTCTCCACTGAACACGAACAGAAGGAAGACTCTTCGATATCTACTGACGAACCTGTCGGTCTAGAATAGCTATCGGCTCCTCCTCGTAGTACAAGTCCTTGTCCAACTGGACAGTGCTGAAATCTAACACGTGAGATGGATCGTCGTGATACTTCCGAAGCATGGACACATGAAACATTGGTGCACGGCTGATAAGCTCGGCGGCAACGCAAGTCTATAAGCCACCTCTCTCACTCGATCAAGAATCTCAAACGGGCCAATGAACCTAGGACTAAGCTTGCCCTTCTTCCCAAATCTCATCACGCCCTTCATAGGCGACACTCGAAGCAATACCCGCTCACCAACCATGAATGCCAAATCACAAACCTTATGATCGGTATAACTCTTTTGCCTGGACTGAGCTATATGAAGCCTATCCTGAATTATCTTGACCTTGTCTAAGGCATCCTGCACTAGATCCGTACCCAACAACTGAGCCTCTCCCGGCTCAAACCATCCAACTAGCGACTGGCACCGCCTACCATACAAAGCCTCATAAGGAGCCATCTGGATACTCGACTGGTAGTTGTTGTTGTAGGCAAACTCTGCTAAAGGCAAAAACTGATCCCACGAGCCTCCAAAGTCAATGACACAAGCTCGGAGTATATCCTCCAAAATCTGAATGGTTCGCTCGAATTGCCCGTCTATCTGAGGATGAAACGTTGTGCTCAACTCAACCAATGTGCCCAACTCTCGCTGAACTGCTCTCCAGAAATGTAAGGTAAACTGCGTACCTCGGTCCGAGATGATAGGCACGGGCACACCATGAAGCCGAACTATCTCCCGGATATAGATCTCAGCTAACCTCTCAAAAGAATAGGAGACTGCCACAGGAATGAAATGTGCTGACTTGGTCAGCCTATCAATAATAACCCACACTGCATCGAACGTCCTCTGAGTCTGTGGGAGTCCAACAACGAAGTCCATAGTGATACGCTCCCACTTCCACTCAGGAATCTCAATCTTCTGGAACAAACCACCAGGCCTCTGATGCTCGTACTTAACCTGCTGACAATTCAAACACCGAGCCACATATGCAACGATATCCTTCTTCATTCTTCTCTACCAATAATGCTGCCGCAAATCCTGATACATCTTAGCGGCGCCCGGATGAATAGAGTACCGGGAGCTATGGGCCTCCTCTAAAATCAACTCTCGAAGCCTATCCACATTAGGCACACAAACTCACCTGCAATCTCAAAACTCCATCATTTCCTAAGGTAACCTGCTTGGCACCTCCGTGCTGCACCGTGTCTCTGAGGACACACAAATGAGGATCATCATACTGCCAATCTCAGATACATTTCAATAAGGAAGAACGAGCGACTATGCAAGCTAACACACAGCTGGGCTCAGAAACATCCAACCTCACGAACTGATTGGCCAAAGCCTGAACATCCAAAGCAAGTGGTCTCTCACCGACCGGAATATAAGCAAGACTGCCCATACTGGATGACTTCATACTCAAGGCATCGACCACCACATTGGCCTTTCCTGGATGATATAAGATGGTGATATCATAGTCCTTTAATAGCTCCAACTACCTTCTCTGCCTCAAATTTAGCTCCTTTTGCTTGAACAAATACTGCAAACACTTGTGATCCGTGAACACCTCACATGCCACGCCATACAGATAATACCTCCAAATCTTTAACGCATGAACAATGGCTGTTAACTCCAAATCATGAACCGGATAGTTCTTCTCATAAATCTTTAACTGTCGCGAAGCATAGGCAATGACTTTGCCATCCTACATCAACACTGCACCAAGTCCAATACGAGATGCATCACAATAAACTATATAAGGCCCTAAACCTGTGGGCAAAACCAACACCAGTGTCGTAGTCAGAGCTGTCTTGAGCTTCTGAAAGCTCACCTCACACTCATCCGACCACCTGAACTGGGCACCCTTCTGGGTCATCGAGGCTGCGATAGATGAAAACCCCTCCACAAACCGACGATAGTAGCCTGCCAATCCCAAGAAACTCCAGATTCTGTAGTTGATGCTAGTCTAGGCCAGCTCTTGACCGCCTCAATCTTCTTCGGATCAACCTGAATACCCTCTGCGGATACAACATGACCCAGGAATACAACTAAACTCAACCAGAACTCACACTTTGAAAACTTGGCATACAACTGACTATCTCTCTAGGTCTGAAGAACCACTCTAAGATGCTGCTTGTGCTCCTCCCGGCTGCGGTAATAGATCAAAATATCATCAATGAAAACTATCACGAACGAATCCAAGTAAGGCCTGAACACTCGGTTCATCAGATCCATAAAAGCTGCTAGGGCATTTGTCAAGCCGAATGACATCACCAAGAACTCGTAATGCTTGTACTGAGTGCAAAAAGTTGTCTTAGGGACATCGGATGCCCTAATCCTCAACTGATGGTAGCCAGATCTCAAGTCAATCTTCGAAAATACCTTGGCACCCCTGAAGCTGATCAAACAAATCATCAATCCTCGGGAATGGATACTTATTCTTGATTGTAACCTTGTTCAACTACCGGTAATCAATACACATTCTCATCGATCCGTCCTTCTTCTTAACAAACAACACCGGCGCACCCCAAGGCAAAACACTAGGTATAATGAAACCTTTTTCAAGCAAGTCTTGCAACTGCTCCTTCAACTCTTTCAACTCAGGCGGGGCCATACGATACGGTGGGATAGAAATAGGCTGAGTGCCCGGAGCCAAATCAATGTAGAAGTCAATATCCCTGTCAGGTGGCAAACCCGGCAGGTCTGAAGGAAATACCTCAGGAAACTCACGAACAACAGGCACAGAATCAATAGAAGGAACCTCAGTACTAGAATCACGAACATAGGCCAAATAGGCCAAACACCCTTTCTCGACCATACGTCGAGCCTTCATATAAGATATAACACTGTGGGTAAAATGACCAGGAGTCTCTCTCCACTCTAAACAAGGTAAACCCAGCAAGGCTAAGGTCATAGTCTTGGCATGACAGTCCAAGATAGCGTGGTAAGGTGATAACTAGTCCATCCCCAATATGACATTGAAATCAACCATGTCCAAAAGAAGCAAATCTACACGAGTCTCAAGACCCCCAATCACAACTATACATAAACGATGGACTCTATCTACCACAATAGAATCACCCACCTGTGTAGACACATAAATAGGAGCACTCAATGAATCACTAGGCATGACCAGATATGGTGCAAAATAAGATGACATATAAGAGTATATAGATCCCAGATCAAATAAAACTGAAGCATCTCTGCTACAAACTAGAACAATACCTGTGATAACTACATCGGAAGCCTTAACCTCGGGCTTGGCTGGAAGAGTATAACATCGTGGTTGGGCCCTACCACCCTGAACTACATCTATGGAACGGCCTGCTGCTGGCTGGTCTCCACCTCTAGCGGCATGAGCTCCACCTCTAATACCTCTACCTCCACCTCTAGCACCTCTACCCCCACCTCTAGCTGGTTGGGCGGGATGTGGAACACTCGGTGCCTGAACCATGGCACGGGAACCCTGATGCTGAGAGCTCCTCGATGCTAGAGGGCAAAACCTAGTAATGTGACCCATATCACCACAAGTATAACAAGCCCTCGCTTCTGAGATTGCTGAACCTGACGACCTGAGTGACCACCCCGAAAACTCTGGAGCGGCGGTGCACTGATAGGAGCCGGTGGTGCACTGTAGGACTGCTGATCAGAATAATGCATATGAGGACCACGACCACCTGAAGCACCGTGAGAAACCTGAAGTGATGACTGAAAAGGCCTAGGAGGATGGCCTCTACCATACGAATCCCTGCCTCCAGATGAGGTACCACTGAATCTGCCTGAATGACGAGGCCTCTTATCAGACCCCTGACCACCTCCCTGCGATAGAACCATCTCAACTCTCCTGGCCACATTGGCCGCCTCCTGAAAAGAAATCTCGTTTCCCGCCTCCTTGGCCATCTGAAGTCGAATAGGCTGGATAAGTCCCTCAATGAACCTCCTTACCCTCTCTCTCTCTGTGGGAAGTATGATAAGAGCATGGCAGGCCAAGTCGATAAATCTGGCCTCATACTGAGTAACAGTCATAGAATCCTGCTGGAGACGCTCAAACTGCCTCCGATAGATCTCTCTCAAAGTGATGGGGAGAAACTTCTCCAAAAATAGTTGAGTAAACTGCTCCCAAGTCCAAGTTGGTGATCCGGCTGGTCTAGACAAACAATAATCTCTCCACCAAGTCTTGGCGGATCCCGACAAGCGAAAAGTAGCAAAATCAACCCCATTGGTCTCCATTATCCCCATGTTCCTGAGAACCTCGTGACAGCTGTCTAGATAATCCTGGGGATCCTCAGAAGATGCACCGCTGAAAGTAGTAGTGAAGAGCTTGGTGAACCTGTCCAATCTCCACAAAGCATCGGCAGACATAGCTGCACTATTACCGGTTTGAGCTACCACACCTGGCTGAACTACTCCAACTGGCTGAACTGCTGGAGTCTGAAACTGGGGAGCCTCCTGCTCCGGAGTGCGAGTAGCAGGAGTCTGGGCTCCTCCTCTAGCCTAAGAGACGGCTGGTGCTACAGGAAGCAAGTCTGCCCGGGTAACACTCTCCATAAGGCCCACTAGGCGAACCAGAGCATCTTGGAGTAATGGGGTAGCAATGAACCCCTCTAGGACCTGAGCTGGGCCTACCGGAACTGTCGAAGACGAAACCTCATCATCAAAGTCAACCTGAGGCTCCGCCGCTGGTATTGCTGCTCAAGGATGAGCTCTGCCCCAACCTCGGCCTTTAGCACGGCCTCGCCCTCGCCCTCTGCCCCTTGTAGGAGCTACTACTGGGGGCTCGGGCTGCTGGTCAGTGGATAAGGAAGTGCGTGTTCTCGCCATCTGCGAAAGAACAACGTAGAAATTTAATTAGCATTGAGAAACCAAACCGTACGACAGGAAGGAATAAATGTGAAGTTTTTCCTAACTCTGTAGCCTCTGGGGGTTAAATACAGACGTCTCCGTACCGATCACTCAGACTCTATTAAGCTTGTCTATGAACTGTGAGAGCCATGTAACCTAGAGATATGATACTAACTTGTCACGACCCAGATTTCCCGCACTCGGGAGTCATGATGGCGCCTACTAGTATGAGCTAGGCAAGCCGACTATTTGAACAAATTATCTTTTTACCCATTTTATATTCTTTAAAAATTATGGAGCAATAACGTGTAGACAATGAAATTTACAATAAGCGAAAAAAAAGCAATAACTATCTGAATATGTATCCAATACAACTGTTTAAGCACCGACTACCCAGAACTGGTGTCACAGTTTCACAGACGGTCTAAGAATACTACATAAAAAGTCCGAAAGATAAAAGATACATTGTTTCTTAAATAAGTAAATGAAACAGGATAAAGGGATAGAGGGAGACGCAGGGCCTGCGGACGCCTGCAGGACTACCTTGGATCTCCGTGTGGACTGAAGGCAGCCACCCAAACTACGGTCCAAAAGCTGCTACTCCGGGATCTGCATACAGTGCAGAGTATAGTATCAGCACAACCGACCCCATGTGCTGGTAAGTGCCTAGCCTAACCTCGGTGAAGTAGTGACGAGGCTAGGACCAGACTACCAAATAAACATGTGCAATTTAACTATATACAGCGGAAAATAAGAACAGTAATATACAGTCAAGCATGGGAGGGGAAACATGCTACGGGGAAACTATCACTTAAGAATAGAAAGACAACGGGTAATTAAAAAGGAACAACATATCTCAGATACCAACAAAATCAGGAATCAATAAGTGCACGACATCACCCTTCGTATTTTTACTCTCGTCCTCACCCGAAACAATCAAGTAATGAAAATATGCACGGCATCACCCTTCGTGATTTTACTCTCGTCCTCACCATATAATCAATATAATCAGTACGGAATTATACATCGTGCGACACGACATCACCCTTCGTGCTTTACACTCTTCCTCACAAATCATACACGGCATCACCCTTCATGCTTTAACACTATCTCACCAAAATAATACATGGCATTACCCTTCGTGCTTTAACACTCTTCCTCACCCAAACAACAATCACAAACAATAGGGCAAGGGAATAAATGAAATTACAATAAGAATCCTGGAAAGGGAATAATAGTTCAACATTCAAGTCCCGGCAAGGGAACAACATCAAAAGAAACATCAACATCCCGGCAAGGGAGATAATATTAAAAGCAACAATATCCCGGTAAGGGAGGCCACGTACTAATTCTCTTCTTTATCTCACTTTTACATCACAACTTGAGCCAATGCTCTAAAATGTTCAATTACCACTTATACTTTCACATTTCATTATACAACTTGAGCCAACGCTGCTCAATGTTGAAATGTCACAATTACTTCTACAAACTTTGCCCAACAATAGAAATCATCACCAAAGCATGAATAATACAATGAATTCATAATAATCACAATATAAGACTCACAGGCATGCTTGACACCAACGTATAGATACTCGTCACCATACCTATACGTCGTACTCAACAAATACCACATAGCAAATAGGACTCGACTCTTAATCCCTCAAGCTAAGGTTAGACTAAACACTTACCTCGATCCCACGAATATAATTCAAGTCTCAACTATCGCTTTACCCATTGATTCCACCACCAATTCGCTCGTATCTAGCCACAAGTTACTTAATTACATCAATAAACGCTAAATGAATCAATTCTAATGCATGAAAATAAGTTTTCCAAAGTTTTACCCAAAAAGTCAAAAATCGCCCCGGGCCCACATGGTCAAAATCCGAGGTTCGAACCAAAACCCGATTACCCATTCCCCCACGAACCCAAATATATAATTTATTTTGAAATCGGACCTCAAATCGAGGTCCAAATCCCCAAAATTTGAAAAACCTAGGTTCTACCCAAAACACCCAATTTCCCCGTGAAAATCATTGATTTTGAGTTGAAATCATGTGAAAAGATGTTAAAGATTGAAGAAAACTAGTTAGAAACGATTTACAATCGATTTAGAAGAGAAGTTGTCTTTGAAAAATCGCCCAAGAGTGTTTTGATTTTGAAAGAGTGTGAAAAATGAAAGATGTTCGGCTAAGTTATAAAATTGCAGATCGTAGATGTCGCAATTACGACCAGGGTTCGCAATTGCGAAACCCAGACTTCTGCTAAGCTCGCATTTGCGAACAATATGTCGCATTTGCGACGACTGGCCAAAAGGGGAAACATCGCATTTGCAAGGTAGGCTGGCCTGGGCTATTTTCGCATTTGCGATATAGCTTTCGCATTTGCGAACTCCTGCAGACCTGCAATAGAGCAGCTGAAACCTGCAATTTCCCAAGTCCAAAATCCACCCCGTGGCCTATCCAAAACTCACACGTGCCCCCGGGGCTCCAAACCAAACATGCACACCAATCTAAAAACATCATACGGACTCGCTCGTGCATTCAAATCACTAAAATAACATCAACGACTATGAATTTAGCTTCAAAATTATGAAATTTATTAAGAACTTCAAATTTTTCAATTTTCTCAAATACGGTCCAATTCACGTCATTTCAAGTCCGTTTCTTACCAAATTTCACAAGTTCGACTCAAATCATATATAAGACCTGTACCGTACTCCGGAACCAAAATACGGGTCCGATACCATCAAACTTTAAACACACTTCACTTTCAAAAACACATAAATATTCCAAAAAATAATTTTCTTTAAAAATTCATTTCTCGGTTTTGGGACCTCGAAATTCGATTCCGGGCATACGCCCAAGTCCCATATTTCCTACGGACCCTCAGGGACCGTCAAATCACGGGTCCGGGTCCGTTTACCCAAAATGTTGACCGAAGTCAACTTAATTCATTTTAAAGTCAAAATTCATCATTTTCCACAGATTTTCACATATTGGCTTTCCGGCTACACGCCCGGACTGCGCACGCAAATCGAGGTGAGACAAAAGAGGGTTTTAAGGCCTCGGAACGCAGAATTTATTTTTTTAAAACAAGTGATGACCTTTTGGGTCATCACAATTATGCTTAAAATTTTTATATATTTTAAAATTTAAAAATTGCACTAACCCTCTTAGCCTTTTGATTTTCATTATGGAGATCAAATAGATGTTTCAATATTAATCTAGAAGTTGAGCTACTTTAACATCTACTTTCATTAAATGAGCCAAGTCATGCTCGTACTCTATAAGAGAGTATTAATTATCTTTTTATTTTTTCAGAAGCTACGTCTTTTAAGTACTCTCTTTCGTAAATTAAGTAAAAAATTAAAGTTCTAATAATCATTATAATGATTCAAAATAATAATATAATTTTCTCAAAAGTTACAAAAAGAAATAAGTAAAATGCATTGCTTGAAATTTGTTAGTCCCTGTATGTGACATTTTTCGCTTTTCAAGAGTCAATTTTATTAATATTTGTAAGTAAATTGGATTAGATCAGTTCAACTGAATATTCCAAAATTAAAATTTAGATACTCAAAACCATATGGAAAGTACTATAAGTTGCAATTCTTATAATATTAATATGATAAAAAATATTTTAAAATATTAATCAAAATTCATATAATTTGAATCTCGAAAAGCAAAATGTGTCATGTAAATTTGGACAAGTGGAGTGTAAAAAGAGCGGGTGGTTTCAACAAATAGATTTTCATATTTGCTTAAAGGTATGTTATACTGCAAAAGAAGAAAAAAGTGGAACAAAAGAAAGTTGAAAGAACAAGTATAACTCACCTAAAAAAAATTAATTCAGAAAAAGGTTAAATGTTGGATAAATATAAACAATTTCGCAAGTACATGGGTTGACCCCTTTTCGTATATTTTTTTAAAATTTACGTGGTGTTGGAACCAACTTGCATGCATCTTAATTAATACATTAGGTACATGCTCCCTCCCACAAGTATAATAGTAACTTTGCCTACCAAATCGCAAATGGAAAGACGTTTTGTCTGTGCTGAATTTGATTCCGATGTTTTATACTTTTTACGTTATTCATTGATCACTAGACCATATCCTAACTAGGTGCTATTTTTTTTTTTTTTTGGTTTGAAGAAAATTATCTATATAGAATGTCTCAATTGTTTTTTTTTTCCTGGGCAATTAATGGTGTGTAAACTTTGCAGTTTTTCAGAAGCAAATGATTAAATGTGTAATGACTTAATTAATTGGACGCTAATTGGAATAGACATGCTTGTATTGAGTCTTAATGTTTCAATCTAGCTAATGATAATTCACAAAAGCCAAAAATTCCTTTTGACTTCGAGACTGTGAATGTAAGGAATGCTATAAACCAAAACTACTGCTCCATATGATCTTGCTCCCTCGCACCACCAAAGGATGTGGTGCAGTGGAAGAGATTGCTCTTCCCTTAAATATAAGTTTCGAGTTCGGGCCCTGGATATGCAAAAATTCTTGGCAGGGAGTGCTTCCTCCCCCCGAATGGGGCCACACGCGGCGCGAGTCTGAATATAGTCGGGCTCCAATGCAGGTACCGGACACCGGGTGAGAAACAAAAAAAAGTTGCAATAATTAAAAAAGAAAGATTTATTGCTTAATTATCTTTCTAACACTGATTTAGACTGAAATATGCAACTTAGAAAATAGAGAAAATACATAGGAAAGTGTTTTTCTTTGGGTCCCAATATAGTCTAATAAATCTAGTGAGACCTTAAAAAAAACGGAATATATAATCATTTCTTTTCGTATATAATATAATCTGCAACGATTGCTTGACGATATTCTTTTACCTAAGTTATATTTTCTTTTTATGTTGAAAATTCAGCAATTTAGGAAAACTAATTAGTATAACAATTTAAGCAAGGAAAAAAATAGTATAAAGAAAGTTATGGCAATTTCTGTGGGGTCCATTCCATTAATTAAGGAAGACTTTTCTTCCTTGTTGGTTGTTTTCAAAGTTGGCATCCATCATCTCTTTTGCATTTATCAAATTCGGCAAACGTGCAGAAGGAAATGTCAAATGTAGTAGGCAAGGCTCTGCCTATAAAAAGAGAGCTTCGACTCTCATCTTTATACACCAACAAAAGAGAGAAAGAAAGAGTGAGATTTCACAGATAAGGTATAAGAAAATAGTTTGTGCAGAAAATAGAGAGTGAGCGATATTGTAGTGATGTGAAAATATCAAAAGAGGGTTGTTTCTTTTGAGTGTTGTAGTGGTCTTTGGAGTATTTTACTCGGACCTACAAAGTGTAAAATTTCTTACTATAGTGATATCAGTTGCTCGTCTCGGGGCCATGGTTTTTTCCCTTATTCAAAATGGTTTTCCACGTAAAAATCTTGGTATCGTTGTCACTCTTTTATTCTTGTTAGTTATCGTATCTCGGTGCTACATTAATATTCCGCTTTTAGTACCGTGAATATTATTTTTGTAGGGGGTTTATTCCCAACAACTGGTATCAGAGCACATGTTCTGCTCGTTCACTGAAATACTATTCACTATCGGTAGTACTATACTCGGTGAAAAATAAAAATGTTCGGAGTAAAGTACGAGGTAGCAAAATTCAACGGAGGTGACGGTTTCTCAACATGGCAAAGAAGGATGAGGGATATGCTCATCCAACAAGGATTACACAAGGTACTAGATGCTGATGCCAAAAAGCCTGATACCATGAAAGCTGGGGATTGGGCTGACTTGGATGAAAGAGTTGCTAGTGCAATCAGGTTGCACATATCAGATGATGTGGTAAATAACATCATTGATGAAGACACTGCACGTGGAATTTGGACAAGGTTAGAAAGCTTATACATGTCTAAAACGCTGACAAATAAATTGTACCTGAAGAAGCAGTTATACGCCTTACACATGGGTGAAGGTACAAATTTTTTGTCATGTTAAACGGACTAATCACACAGCTTGCCAACCTCGGAGTGAAAATCTAGGAAGAAGATAAAGCCATCTTGCTATTGAACTCGTTGCCATCTTCGTACGATAATTTGGCAACAACCATCCTGCACGGTAAGACTACTATTGAGTTGAAAGATGTCACATCGGCTCTTCTACTCAATGAGAAGATGAGAAAGAAGCCTGAAAATCAAAGGCAGACTCTCATCATAGAAGGTAGAGGCAGGAGTTATCAAAGGAGTTCGAGCAACTATGGTAGATCCGGAGCTTGTGGGAAGTCAAAGAACCGATCCAAATCAAGAGCTAGAAATTGCTACAACTGTGATTAACCAGGTCACTTCAAAAGAGATTGCCCAAATCCAAGGAAGGGCAAAGGTGAAACCAGTAGCCAGAAGAATGACGACAACAGAGTCGCCATGGTGCAAAATAATGATAATGTTGTCCTCTTTATAAATGAGGAAGAGGAATGCATGCACATGTCAGGTCCAGAGTCGGAATAGGTAGTTGACACAGCGGCATCTTACCATGCCACACCGGTAAGAGATCTTTTTTGCAGATATGTAGCAGGTGATTTCGGCACAGTGAGAATGGGTAACACAAGTTACTCAAAAATTGCGGTGATTGGTGACATTTGTATCAAGACAAATGTCGGATGCACATTGGTTCTAAAGGATGTGCGGTGTCACACCTCCTTTTTTCGCCCGCGCCGCCTCAAAGGGACGCAGAAGGGAGTTTTTCCAATTAAAGGACAATCGAAACGGGATTTATTTATTTATTTCAGAGTCGCCACTTGGGAGATTTATGGTGTCCCAAGTCACCGGTTGAATCCCGAATCGAGGAAAAGAATGACTCTGTTTAACAGTCTGCGCACCAGAAATCCGGATAAGGAATTCTGTTAACCCGAGAGAAGGTGTTAGGCATTCTCGAGTTCCGTGGTTCTAGCACGGTCGCTCAACTGTCATATTCGGCTTGATTATCTGATTTTATACAATTATGAACCTACGTGCAAATTTTAACTGTTTACCGCTTTGTTATTATTTATTCAAAGAATTGCAACGTCGTGAGAATGCATCTCGAATTGCGCCACATAAATGTACCCGCAATTTTTGATACGTTCCGACTTCGTTGAGATTTGGATTTGGGTCACATAAATGTGCACCCGAGTTTAGGAAAATAACATTATTAAATACGCACCTAAAGACTAACGCGTTGTTATTTTGAGAAAAGCCGTAAAGTTCGCTATGCGGCCTATCTCGAAATCTAAGCATTCGAAATAACTATCCGTTGAGGGCCCCGCAATTTGTGTATTCTTGTTTGTCGAGACTCATCTCGTTTATTTTAAAAGGATAATCCTAAAGTGACTACATTTTTTCTATTTTAAGTTCGTCTCTAAAAAAAGAGAAAAATTCTAATTAATTACATGCTTGAAAAGGCCGCTACTTATTTATCGGATTAAGACAAATGCAAACTGAAAACTACAATCGAGACAAAGGGAGATTGTTTCATGCCTTATTCTATAATTGAATATTACTAAAATTGAAATTATAAAATAGAATACGGAATTTACAAATAATATTACCAAAATAAACTAATTATCCTCTAACTAATTTAAACCCACATTGTTAGATGAATTGAACCGTTGGAATTAATTGTTTATAACTATTTGAAACTGGAATTAACCTTAATCACTAATGCTTATTCGAAAGTTTGTTAAACTTAATCGTTAACTCGTCTTGTTTGAACTCAACGCATGCCTATTGGATTAATGATCTTAGCAATTACTACTACGATCCTAACTTAAAATATAGTGGGCCTACTGATTATACGAAATTACTGACCATTTTTTATTCTGCCTAATATTTACAGATCTCCATTACTAACATGATTAAAAATTCACAAGCTTTGACTCATTTCTATTCCGGTTTGCATGAATTCAGAGTTATACTTCTTAAATCAAAATAATCTCCAATAATGACTATCTATCAATTCATGTACCCATAGGCATATAGAAAACAGTTCAAACTACTTAGAATAGTTCTAAGCACAGTCCAATTTTCAGTATAGTTGTACAATGTAAATACATGTTTAAGATGAGCATAAACATATACAATATTTCCTAATGTACATTCTAATACATTAATTGAACACACTTTAATAGGCAATTTGTTAAGCCTTTTAATTCAGCATTTTTGCAGTTTGAAGTCACATCAGTACTAATCTCAGAAATGTGTACCTGGAAAGGGACCACAAGGAAAAGGAAGAAAAGGATCAGCAGGAGTAGTAGCAACAACACAGCAACAACAACAGTAACGGAAACAGAACAGCCCAGTAACAATGTTTAATAAAACTAGCAGAATTCCAGCAACACCCCAATGAAAAAATAACAAATAACCAACCAAACTCAAGGAACAAACCAAATGAAAGCCCAGAAACACCAACAACAATCAACGGGCAGAAACAAAGTGAACCAGAAATGCAATAGGACAATCGATTTCTGACTCTCTGTCTTTCAGACTCTTAAGGAAAGAAACTCAGAACTTCAATTCAAAAAACCCAACATTAATTTTGATTTTCAGTAGTCAAAGCAAGACCTCACTCTTTCAGTTTTTATTTCTTAAGTTACTCACCTTTTTTTTAAAACTTAAATTGAAAGACCAGTTAATGTTTTACCCTGCAAAATCTCCTCCCTTAACTTGTGTCAACCCCCTTATTTATAGCCAAACTTGAAGCACTCAAATTAATTCCCACCATCTTCTACCCATCCCCCTTTTGAATCTCACTACTTAATGTTTTATCCCCTACTATATTAAACAAATTATTATTCCCACTAACACATATCTTTTCTTTATTTAATTCTCTTATTCCCCACTATCGCATGCTTTGTCCCCCACTATATTAAACAAATATATTAATTCTCACTACCACTTGTCTTGTCCCCCACCATGTATTAAAAAATGTATTAATTTAATATTATTAGTACTTAGTGGATAGAACACTCAAATTAATTATTTTTTAAAACTTAAAATCCCGAAAATGCCCCTGAAACTACTGAAATTACCATTCTAACCCCCATCCCTTTCAATCTGTACCAAAAACCATATCAGCTATAACCAATTCACCTAATCAACGATCCAATTACAGCAGCTATAACCAATTCCTAATCAAAATTTCATCAACAAATTTAAGCTAGAAACTCAGATTATGTCAAATATCATCAAAACAAAGACTAAGGATTCATGGAACCAAACCATATGATGAATAATAAAGAAACAACTGAAATCATTTTGACTGAACAACATTTTTAACAACAAACATACTTTCAGATTCAATAACAGTAACAAATTGAACATAACAAAAAGTAGATTCAAATCACTAAACTCAATAATCAATTGAACTTCAAATTAAATCTAACAACATTACAACCAAGATAAAAGATTCAAGTGATTAAACTAACACACTTCTATATTAAAACTAAACAAGAACAAATGAATAAAAACAAACTGAAGAAATAATCAAGAAATGATAAACAACGAACAAGAAAAGAATCAAACATATACTGATTTCAGATCCGAGAATATCAAACAAAATAAGGACAGAAATGAAACTTAAACCAACTAACCGGATCGGAACAACGACGAACTCGAACAGAAACAAATCTTCCCGGAAACTTTGAAACCAAAATAACTCGAATCTGCCCGGAAATTTTTTGTATGTTTTCCGGTTGATTTCAGGCGATGAAGCTGGACGACGAAGACGACCACGAACACCACTGAAAACGACCAAATAGTCAGTGGTTTCCGGCGTGGCTGGGCGACGAGGCAGCGTGAGGCTGCTGTGCGTCGTGAGATGAAGCAACAACACTGTCGAAGAAGCTGCAGCAGCAGTTGTTCGTCTGGTGGGGGTCGTTGGCAGTGTGGTCGACGGACTGCTGTGCGTCGTTTAACGATGGTTAGCGACGAACTGCTCAGCTGCTGGTGGGCGACGAGGCAGCGTGAGGCTGGACGGAAATGGTGTTTGCGAGGCTGTGCGATGGGCTGAAGAAGGAAGCAGCTGCGTTTGGTGTTTGATGAATGACGAAGCAGCTATGGTTGTTTAGACGTGAGGGAGGCATCGTACTGGTTTTTCCGGTGACTAGAGGGGTCGTTTGGACGTGAGGCTGGACGGAAATGGAGAATGGACGGGGAGGGGGGCTGGACAGTGGTGAACGGAGGGGGGCTGTGGGTTTTCGTGGTTGAAAATGAAGGGAGAGGGGGCGGGCAGCCATGGGAGGTGATGGTGGAGGGGAAGGGAGGTGGTTTGGGGAAGATGAAGAGGAGAGGGGGGCTGGTGGTTTTAGGTTTTTTAGGTTTAGTTTTTTTTCAAAAATGAAAAATGGAAGAAAGGGGGGGTGTTTGTTTGGGTTATGGGGCGGACCGGGTCGGGTCGACCCGGTGGGGTTTTTTTGGGTTGGATAAGGGGTTATTTGGTTTTGGGCTTGTGGTTTAGAATTGAAGAAAAGGCCTAATCCGATTTTCTTCTTCTTTTATTGCTTCTTTTTTCTTCTTTTATTTTTTCTTAAACTAAAACTAAATTCTAAAAATCCTAAATTATCCTATAGAAATAAATTAATTTATAAAAGTGTTAATTAATTATTAATAACAATTAACACACAATTAAATAGCAATTACGGTAAAATCACACAATTTGGACATTAAATGCTAAAAATGCAACGTACATCATTTTTTTTATGATTTTTTTTTGTTCTTGTAAATACAAACTTAATTGCTCCTAATTGTAGAATTAAATCCTAAATGCAAATGCGACATATTTTTGTATTTTTATTAATTTAACAAATAAACGTGCATGGACAAATACAAATAATTATCACAAAAATGCCACAAAATCCTCAAAAATTGCACACAAAAGGAAAATTATTTTATTTTGAATTTTCTGGGAGTAATTCTCACATAGGGCAAAAATCACTTGCTTACAGTTGCCCCTCTTTGCCCAAAAACACGAAGAGTTTTCGTGCAAAGATAAAGTGAGCAGATACTAGCGATTTATGCCCATCCGAGTACTCCGTGTGAAGCAATATTTTGAAAGATTTAACCGAACCTTTGCTTCAAAGGTTTCCTACATATCCCTGGCTAGAAGGGAATCAGGTTAATGTAGTTGGGGAAGTTTTGGTAGCTGGGACTACCATGGGACTGCAATGTTACTGTTGTTGCATGCTGTTATTACTGCTTGCCGACCTCCTTATTACACCATGCTGAAAGAAAATAAGAAGCTAGACTAAACTACAGTCTATGAATTACAAAATCTTATCTAGATCTTCAGCCATGCTCTTGTGTCTCTTGTTGCTTTGATGTCTCGGTGACTCCTCTGGTATTTCTTTACTTCTGATTTGTCTTGTATTCTCCCTTGACTGCCGATCTCAAACTGCTTATTTCCTTCTCGTGAGCTTCGCATTAGCTTTCCATCGGATCTTGATCTTCCTTCCTCTGCTGGGGATTTTTGTTGTTTCCCGCTGGGGATTTCGGTTGTATTCCTCTGCTTTACTAGCTTCGACACCAATCACTTCTTCAACACCAATTACTTCTGGCTCGACTTGTGGTCTTCCTTCTGATTTCTGCTGGGGTTTTTTGTTGTAACCCTCCGCTTTGCTGACTTCAAACTTCCATGTATTCCTCTGTTATATGGGCGGGCTCCCAACTTTAAAACTTGAAATTTAACAATTGAAATGTATTCCTCTGTTATATGGGCGGGCTCCCAACTTCAAAACTTGAAATGTAAAGCCTGAAATGTATTCCTCTGTTATATGGGCGGGCTCCCAACTTCCAGACTTGAAATATAACAACTGAAATGTATTCCTCTATTATATGGGCGGGCTCCCAACTTCAAAACTTGAAATGTAAAGACTGAAATGTATTCCTTTGTTATATGGGCGGGCTCCCAACCTCAACCAACAACTTCGAAAAATAAATCGTCATTCCGTTCTTCAGGGGGGGCTCCTGACCTCAACAACAACTTCGAAAAATAAATCGTCATTCTGTTCTTCAGGGGGGGCTCCTGACCTCAACAACAACTTTGAAAAATAAATCGCCATTCCTTTCTTCAGGCGGGCGAGATTTCAACAACTTCGAAAAATAAATCGTCATTCCTTTCTTCAGGGGGGCTCCTGACCTCGGCAACAACTTCGAAAAATAAATCGTCATTCTATTCTTCAGGCGGGGCTCCTGACCTCAACAACAACTTCGAAAAATAAATCGCCATTCTGTTCTTCAGGGGGGCTCCTGACCTCAACAACAACTTTGAAAAATAAATCGTCATTCTGTTCTTCAGGGGGGCTCCTGACCTCAACAACAATTTTGAAAAATAAATCGCCATTCTGTTCTTCAGGGGGGGCTCCTGACCTCGACAACAACCTCGAAAAAATAAATCGCCATTCTGTTCTTCAGGGGTGCTCCTGACCTCAACAACTTCTTAAAAATTTCAACACCTCCATTCTCCAGGCGGGCTCCTGATTTCAACAACTGAACATTGATAATCTTAAGAAAACTAAAAAAATGGCTCCCCTTTTTTTCAAAATCAAACTTCCATTTTTTTCAAATTATCCTAGGAGAATATTCGTCAGACTAAGATTTTGATCCTAGAAGAAAATTCATCAGACTAAGATTGTGATCCTAGGAGAAAGTTCATCAGACTAAGATTTTGATCCTAGGAGAAGATTTATCCGACTAAGACGTTTATCCTAGGAGAAAATTCATCAGACTAAGATTTTGATCCTAGGAGAAAATTCATCAGACTAAGATTGTGATCCTAGGAGAAAGTTCATCAGACTAAGATTTTGATCCTAGGAGAAGATTCATCCGACTAAGACGTTTATCCTAGGAGAAAATTCATCAGACTAAGATTGTGATCTTAGGATAAGATTCATCCGACTAAGACGTTTATCCTAGGAGAAAATTCATCAGACTAAGATTGTGATCCTAGGAGAAAATTCATCCGACTAAAACGTTTATCCTAGGAGAAAATTCATCAGACTAGGTCTATTTTTGTTATCTTAGGAGAAAGATTCATCAGACTAAGATTTCTATCCTAGGAGAAAAATTCATCAGACTAAGATTTTGATACTAGGAGAAAGATTCATCAGACTAGGTCTACTTTTGTTATCTTAGGAGAAAGATTCATCAGACTAAGATTCTGTATTGAGAGGAAAATCCATCAGACTAGGACTTTTATCCTAGGAGGAAAAAGGTGAAGACAATGGCATGATTTTATGCACAATAGCAAGACAATTAAAGACAAAATTTTTGAGAAACTTCCCTTTGTCGGCTTTTTTTTTTTTGAACCATTTTCCTTGCCCTTCTTTGTTCCTGTTTCACACAAAGAAAAATTTGTCAGTTTTGAAAATGGTGGTCGGTTTGTGGCCTTTGGTCTTGAGCAGCTTGGATTTTGCTCGATCAGCTTGAGTCAGCTTCAACAGCCTTTTGCTCTGCATCAACCCTAATTGTTTCACACCCGGTACCATTGTATTTCTGGTTCAATCAGCCTTATCCCAACCGGAGATCTTTTCTTAGATGATCTTTTCTGATATCTGAGCATTTTGTCTGTCAGAGAGAATCACAAGTTACCTTTGTTTGCGCCAACCCGACTGACAAGAGTCTTTTGGGGGAGCCTTTGTATGAATCCTCAAGGCATGTTGACATTAACAACTGAGTTTGCTGGCCAAATTTACTTTGTACAACTGAAAAGCTGGTAGCAGATTTTGAAATCTTTTCTTGCTTGTTTTGAGAAGGACTGACTCAGGGTGAAGGACACAATGACGCAAAGAAAAATATTACAGAAAGAAGAATTTTTTTTTCAATAACTAGCCTTAATAATCATGACATGCATTTTGGACTCAATGGCCTGATCTATCAAACTAATCCAATCTTCCCTTTTACCATTCTTATGATCTTTGAAGTCGGGCCTATCCGTGCCAATCCTTTGCATCAGCTTCACGACTCACTTTCGACTAGTAGCGCCCTAGGGGTTTTCACCAACAAGTTTCTCTCATCTATTCATCTCTGCTTACCGTCATCTTACAATGCCCGGGAGGGTTTTTACTAGTAAGACTCTCTCATTTTTCTTCTCTATTTTTTCTTCTTCTTTTTTTACTTTCTTGCGCAAACATCCTGACAGTGTTATATGTTGCGTGACAACCATTGCTCATTGCATGCTTCTCTTGGCATTCTTGAAGGCATATCGGGAGGTCTTTATTTGGAAGGTTTTGGATAGGGTTGGAAAGAAGGGTCGACATGAAGGCTCAAAGTAGACTCAAAATGAGGGGTTGTAGACTTACAACTCTTAGAATCGACTCTTTCAAAAGTGAAATAAAATTTTTGCCCCAGTTTCAGATGCTGGGGATTTTTGGATTTTTCTATTTTTTCTTTTCTTTTCTTCTAAATTCTTATTTGGTTGGACCGAACCGTGAGATTGCCTACGTATCCTTATTTTTTAAGGAATCAGGTCAAACATAGTTCAAACATCTGACCTAACTATAATTTTCATCATTCTTTTTGTTTTTTTTTCTTCTTTTTCTTTTTCTTTTTTTTTTCAAAACAAATTGCCCCAATTTCTATTTTTGGAGGTAGACAATCCTTTTCTTCTCTTTTTTTTTTGGAACTTTCTAAGAATTGCCCCAGTTTGTACTTTTGGGACATGGACTTTTTTTTTTCCGACTCTAAACTTGATTCCAAAAGAGGGTGGTCAAAGAAAATAACACATGCTCAAAGGGGTGGCAAAGGATATAAAGTGTTTGGGTAGCGGAAAAAGGGTCTCCTAGTCTCGAGAATGCCAATCATGCTATCTTTTCGCGATCCCAGCATTGACGAACATGTCTGTCTTCTTGGTGTGTCGTGGTCACAAGACACTTTCCATCCCTTAATGTCAAACTTTCCAACAAACTTCAATTGATTCTTCCTCAAGCCCGATCTTCACAATGATTTAAAGGTGAATTTTACTCGAACTTGGTTCCAAAGTACTTCAACTTTTTTTTTATCCAATTCTAGATTAAATCAGTTTCTAAGATCTAGCCAAAATTTCCGCTGCATGTCATGTCATTAGAACTAGCGAGAAAAGAATTAGAAATAAAATGACACAAAAGGACAAACTGTATTTTATTGAGTAAGGATGGAAGGGTTTGACAACTAAACAAGCAACCTAAAATCCGAGTACAACCCTAAAATAACCCGGCTAATAGCAACAGAACAGACAGACAAGACTCATACAAACAGAATGGAGGGATAGAAGGGTTTGACTCAATAAAACAAATAAAATCTGGATCACAACCCTGAAATAACCCAGATAATATAAAAAATATCAAAACAAGCTACCAAGATTCCTTCCTAGTGAGGAGGGAATGACTTTTCAATTGCTAGACTTGACATTTAGCCACAAATTTGCTCATCAGAATTAGCAGAGCCTTCTCCAATTTCAACATCATTAACTTCAGTCAGTAAGCTTCTGAGAGGATTCTCAAACTCCATGTTACCAGGCATCTTCCCCACAAAGTGTTCATCATGATGTGCAGGTAAAGGATTCTGCGCGATATTCTGGGTGTCACTATCTTGGATCACAATCAGATTTTCCTGGATCATCCTTTCTATTTCTCTTTTCAAATCCCGACAGCTTTCAACATTGTTCCCCTGAGCATTGGAATGGTATTCACACTTTTTAGAAGGGTCAAAGCTTCTTGCACGGGGGTCCACATGATTTGGAGGAATATGTGCAATCATGTCATGATACTTTAACTTCTCAAACAAGCTTGCATAGGACTCTCCTATTGGCGTAAAATTATCTTTCAACCTTCGTTCCCCTTTATACCTCTGGCTTGGATGTGGGTTATAGGGCACCTGAAAATTTTATGGAGGCTTCTGGAGATTTTGTGATGCTCGTGCTCGCCTTCTGGGGTGTTTTGGTGGTTGGGCAACATACTGAGGTGGAACAACAGAGTGTTGTGGGTTCTGAGGGGGATAATACTGCTCAGGGGATTCATGGAAAACTTGAGGAGGCTGCTCATACCTTCGAGATGTTCTCCTGGGACCTCTTCTCGACCCTGATGTCATCATGATTTCTTCAATCTTCTCATTTGTGTCGCTAAAATTATCAGACTCAACCCGGACAACGTGAGTTGCGGCTTTAAAAACTGCTTGACTTATAATTTTGCCTGTCTTAAGACCATTCTCTATCATTTCTCCTATCGCACCTCCTTTTTCCGTACCCGCGAGGGGCGTAGGGAGTTTTTTCCAATTAAAGGACAATCGAGACGAGATTTGTTTATTTATTTCAGAGTCACCACTTGGGAGATTTAGGGTGTCCCAAGTCACCAATTTTAATCCCGAATCGAGGAAAAGAATGACTCCATATTACAGTCTGCGTACCAGAAATCCGGATAAGGAATTCTGTTAACCTGGGAGAAGGTGTTAGGAATTCCCGAGTTCCGTGGTTCTAGCACGGTCGCTCAACTGTCATATTCGGCTTGATTATCTGATTTTATGCAAGTATGAACTTATGTGCAAATTTTAACTTTTAACCGCTTTTATCATTTACTGTTATTTTTTATTAAGAATTGCAACATCGTGGAAACACATCTCGAACCACGTCAGATCAATGCACCCGTGGTTGTTGGCGTATTTCAACTCTGTTGAGATTTGGATTTGGGTCACATAAATGTGCACCCGAGTTTAAGAAGGTAAGGTTTATTAAGGCGCGTCCTAAAGAGACTAACGTATTGTTATTTTAGGAAGAGGCCGTGAACGTTCTTTAAACGGCCAAATCCGAAGTCTAGTCAATGGTTATGTATTTATTGAGGGCCCCAGCGATGTGTGATTTATTTGGCGAGGCTCGTCTCATTTTATTTTAAGGATAAACCTACAGTGACTATATTTCTTCTATTAAGTTTGTCTCTAAAAGCAAAAGAAAATTTCTTAATTAATTACAAGCTAAAAAATGCAACTTATCAGTTATTAAGTTACGACTAATGTGAACGGAAAATTGCGATCGCGTTTGTACGAGGAAAACTGCTTTAATTCTACATTCTATTATTTACTAATGCTATAACATGAGATAGATACACAATAATATCAAAAACAGATTAATTATTCTCCGATTAATTTAAACTAACATTATTAGATGAAGAAATTATACATATGCAACCTCATTACTCATTAATCATTCAACTACATATTTATACAAAGAAAGAAAAATTATATTCAACCACAAATCTAAACAGGAGGAATTCAACAGGAACAAAGCCTGATTAATATTTCATTTTTGCTTCAAGCCGAGATTGTACAAATGTGTACCTGGAAACAGCAGTACAAGAACAAAAGAAGGAGAAGTCAGCAGCAATAATACCACATCAACAGCAGATTCAGCAACACCGCAAACCAGTAACAACCAGTAGAATAACCCAGTAACAGATTGAAAACTCAGCAATACCAAAGTGCAATCACAATCAAAGCAGAGGAGAGAAAAGATACAAGATGCAGTAGTTTCTGATTTTTGAATAACACTCGAAGAAAAGCAAACGGAATTTATTCGAGTGAAAGTTCAAATTGCATTTCTCTTTTACTCTCAAAATGTTTCAAGTCTGTCCGCTCTCAAGTGTAGAAATCTGTTTTATGTTCAACCTCAAGTATTAAAACTCTCTCCCCAAAATCCTCTCCTAATAATAATCTCTCAATAATGTTCAACCTTTTTTTCCTCAATGTTCAAGTCCTCTAAAATGTGTCAAATGACCCTATATATATAGCAAGACAAGTCTTCAATTCCCAACCCCAAATTATTCTCCCAATGACATGCTTTGTCCCACTACTTAATGTTTTTTTATTTTAAATATTGTCCCCCATGCCTACATTAAATAAATGCTTCCACCCAATCCCATTATAATTTGTCCCTCATGCCTATATTAAACAAATACAATATCCCTCCCCATTATAATTTGTCTTGTCCCCCATTATATTAAACAAGTACATCAAAAACTCCATCCCATTATATTTTGTCTCTCATGCTTAACATAAAGAATCAAAATAATGTTCAATTACCAAACTACCCCTCCGACCTTATTGCAATTACAAATCTACCCCCGAATGGATTGCAATTTACCAAATTACCCCCTCAGCTCTAAACGATCAATTAATCAGAACTTAACCAAAATATAGTCAAGATGACCAATTTCTCAACAATCTTCAACAACTCACATGAACACGATGAACAACACAACTCAAAATTAATGGAATGAATTAACCATATCGGGAACCAATCCTGGTTAATTTAGACCATGAATGTATGGGCAAGGATATAACAATACAAACAACAATATGCATGATTTAAAATCAACAAATCACAAACAAACATAAACTCACATTAAATCACTGGATTAAACATGAACTTCAAACAAAGATGAACATGAATTAAATCTATTTTTAAGCAACAAACATGACGGATTCAAACGATTTAAACAACATTAATAATTTCTGGAAAATTATAACAACACATGAAACAAATTGAAGAAATAATTAATTAAATTTCAATTTGAATCTAACAAACTAACAAATATTTAAACAATAATACAAACATGAAAAACAACTAATTAATCTTTCATTTGAAATCTGAAAAATTAATTTAACCTCTATTATATGGGCAGGCTCCCAACTTCAACACTTGAAAGTAAAGACTGAATGTATTCCTCTCGTTATACAGGTGGGCGCCTGGCTTCAAACAACAACTTAGGAGGAAATGCCTCTCCTATGGGTAAAACTAAACTTAGGAGGAAATGCCTCTCCTATGGGTAAAATAATCTTAGGAGGAAATGCCTCTCCTATGGGTAAAATAAACTTAGGAGGAAATGTGTCTCCTATGGGTAAAACTAAACTTAGGAAGTGTGTCTCCTATTGGTAAAGACGTAGAATGTATTCCCTATTCGAGGGCGGATGAACCCAAAATATCCTATTCGAGGGCGGATGAACCCAAAATATCCTATTCGAGGGCGGATGAACCCAAAATATCCTATTCGAGGGCGGATGAATCCAAAATATCCTATTCGAGGGCGGATGAACCCAAAATATCCTATTCGAGGGCGGATGAACCCAAAATATCCTATTCGAGGGCGGATGAACCCAAAATATCCTATTCGAGGGCGGATGAACCCATCTTCAAAAACTTGGAATTGTCTTACCTCCGACTGTCTTTCTTAGAATCGTGTTGTCTTGCTATCTCTTAAAACTTGAATTGATTTCCTCGTTCCTTCGAGAAAATTTTCGACAAATGGCAGAAAATTTTCTGCCCCAGTTTTGGTGCTTTTTCTTGTGGCATGTTTTTTCGCCATTAACAAGATTTCCTTTTCCTGCTTCAAATCAAAGAAAATTTGTTAGTTTTAACACATGGTGAGTGGTCGTGCCACTCCTGCTGGGGATGGTTTTTCCCTTTCCCTTTCCCTCTTCCCCGCTCTGTGCTTCATTACGCTATCAAAACTTGATGGGGGTTATTTTGCTAGGAATGAATTTTCCTTTTTTTTTTTTTATTTTCCTTCCCCACATCTTGATGATCTGTTGGGGACCCTCTTGGAATTAGGTCCACAATTTTTCTCAACTGTTGTTTTCCTTTTTTTCTCCAACTTCCCTTGGAAATTTGGTCCTCTTGAGATCTAGACCCATTCAACATTTGGTCTTGCGACCAACTTCTTTTCGCTTTATCGCTTTATCTTTGGCCTGTCCTATTCGCATTTTGCTTTGCATCATTTTGGCAACTGGTAGTAAGCTCTGAAAATCCTTTTCAAAAACAAACTGCTGGGGAGGTAAAGTCTTTAAACCAAAAAAATGAAAAAGTGATGATTTCAAAAAATAGAAAAACAAAAGAAATCTTCCTGAACAAATGCTGGGGAAAAGGAAAGAAAAGAACTTATCTGAATGATATAACCGATCCCAACGATCATGTCGCGTATTCCGGATTAATCAACCCAGTCTATTTGTATCAATCAACCTTTCGGACGGCCTCATGTTGCTGGGGATAAACAGGTACTCAACTCTTTGCCAAATGCGGATTCTTTCCGCCAATCTTGTCTTCTCACCTCACAGTGCCCTTCGAGGGGTTTTCGCTAATAAGACTTTCTCATTTTATTTTTCTCATCTTTCATCGCCTTATGGTGCCTGTGAAGGTTTTCACCGATAAGTCTCTCTCATTTTATTTTTTCTCATCTTTCGTCGCCTTATGGTGCCTGTGAAGGTTTTCACCGATAAGACTCTCTCATTTTATTTCTCTCATCTTTCGTCACCTTATGGTGCCTGTGAAGGTTTTCACCGATAAGATTCTCTCATTTTATTTTCTAGCTGGGGATTGGAGTGCTGCCGATATGACTCTCTCTGCTGGGGATTCTTTCGGCTATCAATTCATTTCCAACTTATGATCTTCTTCCCTGCTGGGGATCAAAGTGTTATTCCCGACTTCCATTTGCATTGATTTAACACTTCTCGGATACTGATCGGGAGGTCTTTTTTGGACGTCAATATGGGTTAAAAGAAAAGGGGTAACAAGAGGTTCAAAATGATTTTGATGGGTAAAACATTACAACTCTCGGAATCAACTTCTGCCCCAGTTTTTCTTGCTTGGGGATTTTTGTTTTTTTGTTACACTATGACCGAGCCGTGAGGCGCCTACGTATCCTTCTTTGAGGAATCAGGTCAAACGTAGTTCCCAATTCCTTTGTTTTTTTTTGTGACTTTTCTTTTGTTCTTATTATCATTACTTTTTTCTTCTCTTTTTCTTTCATTTTCATTACTGATTCCAAAAGAGGGGTATGAAAGAATAAATAAGGCTCAAAAGGGGAATCAAAGGTTAAAGTGTTTGGATAGAAGAAAGAACTGTCTCCGTCATTTCATTCTCTGATAAATGCTAAATACAAACAAACAACAATTACAATCATACATAATATCTCTTAACTGCGTCAGAATTGATAGCCATGTCGACGCAGTTCCCTTCGATATTTGTTGATCACAAAGCGTCATTGGGCTTGCTCTGTTTAGATTGCAATAATCAACACACACCCGGATTTTCCATCTCCCTTTTTTTTTTTTACACTGGCACCACATTAGCCAACCAATCAGGATATCGAGCGACCCGAATAACCTTAGCATTCAGCTGTTTGGTTACTTCTTCCTTAATCTTCACACTTACGTCGGTTTTGGACTTCCTCAATTTTGCTTGACGGGGGGAAATGCCGGGTCAGTGGTCAATTTTTGAACCACTAAATTGGTGTTCAACCCGGCATGTTGTCGTATGACCATGCAAAATATTTTGAATTCAGTAAGTGCTTTGATTAGTTCTTCCCTGATGTTTGGTTCCATATGGACGCTTATCTTAGCTTCCCTGATGTCATCCGCATCCCCTAGATTGACGGCTTCCGTGTCAGTTGGGCTCTTTTTTTTTTCAAATTGGCTCAACTCTCTGTTAATTTCTTCGGAGGCTTCATCCTTATCGTATTCCGACTTATCATCACAATCTTGTACTATAAGTTTGAAATCAGATTGATTTTTTTAGACTAGGTTGAAGATCCGTCGTGCATGCCATGTCATTAGAACCAGTATAAAGAGAACTGTTCAGAAGAGAAAAATAAGAAGAAAAATTATAACAAAATAAGGAATGAGGAAAAAAAACTTTCACTTTATTAAAATACGGGATAGCAAGGTTTCACACTTTGGCGAGCACAAGAAAAATCTGGATTACAACCCTGGAATAATCCAGACAACAAAAAGAAAATCAGAGCCCACTACCAAGACTCCTTCGTATAGGAAGAGGAGTAGCCATTCAATTGTTGATTTTTGCTTTCAACCCCACAAACTGCACATCTGCCTCGTTGGACCCTTTTCCAACACCATAACTGGCTTGTCATCCACCTTTTCCAACTATACCACCGCTTTTCCACTGGTTAACATTTCTTTTGAACCGACACGGATCATCATCACTGTTTGTGAGGGTTTCTTTAGCTCCCCTCCTTCGTGCACTAGCTCAATCATGTGGGTTTCAAGGTGTGCCGGCAACGGGTTCTGATTGATGTTGGGCGCCTCTGGTGTCTGAACCTCAATCTTGTTGGTGTCAATAAGATTTTGTACTGCATGTTTCAACTTCCAACACTTCTCGGTATCATGTCCGGGAGCCCCCGAACAATACTCATAGCTTACCGAATGGTCTATATTTTTGGGAAGGGGATTTGGCAATCTGGGCTCAACAGGACTCAACAAGCCTAACTGCCTTAATTTGTGGAACACGACAATATAGGTTTCTCCCAACTCAGTGAATGTTCTTTGTATTCTTTCATTTCTGAAAGCCTGATTTCCCCGGAAACCTGCCCCTTGAGGGTTCCTGTAAGCTCTTGGCGGTGGATAGGTGTTTTGCGATGGTGTATGTGTGTTCTGGGGAGCCGACGCACGCCATTGCGGGCAAACCGGAGGCTGAGTGTATGTTTGGGCTTGGTGCACGGAGAAGTGTGGTTCTTGAGGTGGATAGTAGTGCTGTGGTGGGCTGTATGGGTAGTTTGGTCTGTGGGGTCTGGGTTGGTTGTAGTATGGTTTACCAGACCTGGACCAACTGCTTGCCTCAATCGTGGAAATTTCTTCTTTCTTCTTTCTTCCCAGCGCACCTCCCATGCCGCTCTGAATAGCCTGGGTTGTTGCCTTGAGTGCTGAGTAATTCAGGATTTTGTCAGACCTCAGACCCTCCTCTATCATGACCCCTATCTTTACTACTTCATTGAAGGATTTCCCAACCGTCGTCACCAAGTGACCAAAGTAAGTTGAATCCAGTGTCTGCAAGAAGTAGTCCACCATTTCTCCCTCTCTCATGGGAGGATCAACTCTGGCTGCTTGCTCTCTCCAGCGGAACCCGAACTCGCGAAAACTTTCCCCGGGCTTCTTCCCGGTCCTCAACAATGTGAGACGGTCAGGGACTATCTCGAGATTGTATTGGAAATGACCTGCGAAAGCCTGCGCCAGATCATCCCAAGTGTACCATCTGCTGGAATCCTGCCTGGTATACCATTCGAGTGCCGATCCGCTCAGACTTTGGCCAAAATAGGCTATCAGCAGTTCATCTTTACCGCCTGCCCCTCTCATTTTGCTACAGAAACCCCGCAAATGTGTCATGGGGTCACCGTGCCCTTCATATAAATCAAACTTAGGCATCTTGAACCCAGCCGGGAGTTGGACGTCTGGGAAAGGGCATAGATCTTTGTAGGCCACACTGACCTGGTTGCCCAATCCGTGCAGGTTCCTGAAGGACTGCTCCAGGCTTTTGAACTTCCTCAATACCTCATCTTGTTCCGGGACTTTAACCGGCTTTTCAATCTCTGCCGGTACCTCCAAGTGAGGATTGTAGGCATGTGGTTCGGGGCATGGAATGTGGGCTCAGGGGGATAGTATTGCGTATCGTGAGCCTGAAACAACGGCTCGCTGGAGGATCTTTGCAACGTGGCTGGCGGAGGTGCCCCGACGACGGGGACGATTGGCGGAGGAGGGTTTTGTTTGGGTGGTGGAGCTTGGGGATTATAGGAAGTATCCCCTTGGTAGTATTGGGCAACGGGGAAGCTCGTTGAAGGGCCGGGTAAAGGGTATTCCGGTGTGTGTCCCGGTGGGGAAGTAGGAGTGACGAGTGGTTCGGGCCCCTTTTGCGCCTTAGCCATGGCTAGCTGCATTTCATGCATTTCCAATCTCATTTTTTCTATATTGGCCATCGCCTCCTTCAGCATCTGATGTGCCGTCCCTTCCGACTCAACACTATTTTCTGAGCCAGTCATGCTTTCTGGTATAATCCCTTTTGATCTTGTTTGATAATGGTATGGTGCCAGTACGCTTTAACAACTAACTGTTTGGATTTGGACAAACAACAAACTTGTTAGCGTTAAAGTTTTAACAGATATTGCAATTGCATGTTGGGGAACGCAATATTCTTAGGCAGTTAACCATTTCTAACATGTTTTTTTTACCGCGTGCATCCTCCCGCATGAAACCCTTCATTCCACCCTTTTTTTTATTTATTCTTTGTGCCTTTTTTATTTATTCACTTTCTTTTTCTTTTTTTCTTTTTTTCTTTTTTTTTTGTTGTGGTCGAATCTTATGGAGATTGCCTACGTATCATGCCCCCGCATGAATCAGACCTTGCGTAGTTCGGACCACTAAAAGATAAGCAATACTAAACATTTTTTTTCAATTTTTCATATTAAGACAAACTGGGTTTCAAAGGTTTGAAGATGACCTACAAACTGAAAATCAAACAACCCACATATTCTAATTAAAAGATTTACAAACTCCAAAACAAATGGCCAGCTTCCTTTCCCCGTTTGACAAATGCAACCAAACGGCTATTTTTGCAAATGTGACCCCTTCCCAATCTCACATGAATTTTGAGGCCGGGGAGGATTATTTTACGACACTTTACAAACTTGTCCGTTCTTTTACGAAAATAACCTTTCGACAACTGAAAGATACTCTAAGGCTATTTTGGCAAGAACGGTTTAAGACACTGCCGAAGCTGGCTCGACTTATTTTTGACTAAAATTCAAACGGTATTCGCCTGACTGCTGACTCTTTGTTTTTTTTTTCAAATTACAATAAAAACCTGGTGTTGCAAACACGGCCCTTCAGCGCCTCGGGGACGAAGATTTTTAAGGCTATGAGGGTCAACTGGACCAAATCTTAAAAAATGACCCGAAGGTGGCTATTTATGCAAAGTCAGCCTTCCGGCGTCCCTTTCGGGAACATTCGGCTATTTATGACAAAACAGCATCACCTGACTTATTTATCGTTTTTTGAATTAGAAAAGTCAATATTGCAAACACGGCCTTTCAACGACTCGGGGGCGAAGATTTTTAAGGCTGTGGGGGTCAACTGGACCAAATCTTTAACGTGACCCAAAGAGTGGCTGTTTATGCAAGGTCAGCCTTCCGGCGTCCCTTTCGGGAACATTCGGCTATGTTTTGACAAAACAGCATCACCCGACTTCTTTATGACAGAATTAAAATTTTGACACATCTTTTTATTATTATTTATTTGTTTTTGGCTTTTTAGCAAAAAGGTGGGTTGGAATCACCCGACTTATTTATGACATGTTTTTTATTTATTTATTTATTTGTTTGTTTTTGGCTTTTTTAGCAAAAAGGTGGGGTTGGACCCGATGAGGGTTGCCTACGTATCTCACATCCGGTGAGAATCAAACCCGCGTAGTTCGGGCCGATCATGAATAAGTAAATGAACTAACATTTTTTTTAATTGGAATTTGTGAAAGAACTGCTTCAAAAGAAGAAAGGAAGTATTTTTTTTTTATTGATTTTCTTTTTAAAAGAAAGACTTGTAAGAATTCCTTTTCTTTTGATTTGAACTTTGAGAATTGCAAAAGTAAAAGGAAGATATTTTTTGTCTGAATTTTCATTTGTTTTCTCTTATTCTAAAGAAGAAAGAAAATATTTTTTGGAATTTTACCTTTAATAAAAGAAATACTTCTAAATTTTTTGTTTTTTTGAATTTTCTTTTCAATTTTGAAAGAAGAATCAAAATATTTTCGGATTTATTTTTTAAACGAAAATATATATATATATTTTTTATATATTTTTTTTTAAATAAACTATTAAAAAGACTTTCTAAAGAAATCAATAATGAAAAATAAAGATATATATATATCTATTTTTTGCAAGACATATCTTTTTGAAATTTTACTTTGAATTTTCTTGGTAAGACAAATATTCTTTGCAACAAATAAAGATATATATACATTTTGGAAGTAAAGAAAAATACTTTTTGGATTATATATATATATATATATATTTTGGAACAAATAATAAAACCACGTTCAACGCACGACTCTTTTTATTTTTTATTTATTGGCATTTTCATAAAAAAAACTCTTTTAAAAATAAGACTCTTTTTTCATTTTCATTTTCATGGCAAGACAAACTATTTTTTCTATTTTTTTTTTCTAATAGGACATTTTTATTATTTTCTCAAAATTTCGGCAGAGTTTTGACAGTATTTAGGTATTGGTTTTTTTTTTCAAAAATAAACAATCAATTCCCTAACCGCTATTTCTTTTTTTTCAGTTTCAAAATATTATTCCTGATATTCACAAGTCAGTCAACACACAAGTCCGAATCAAATAAATGTGCAAGTAGTAGCAAGTAAGATGCATCAGGATGGTCATTTTCATTTTTGGTGCACCTGTCCTAGACAGACCCAACCCCTATGTTGAGCCTCCAAAGTCAAATGCACGTGATGCAAACAAACGTTCCTACTAGGGATCCGGCATGAAGCTGAGTTATTCTAGGTTCATAATCTGGGTGTTTGTTCTAGACCTGTGTACCCGAGCGGACAACTCGAGTCGAGGAGGGGGCTACGTACCGGGGACCCGCGGGATCGTCCGGCTTTGTAACTTATCCGGCCTCTTTCTTATTTCAGCTATTGACACTAACAGAATAGGGAGTCTCGACCAGCGAGCTTCTCCCCGGAGGTAAGAAGAAAAGGGTTTCGGCACAGTTTATATGTACAGTGCAAATAATATCAAAGCAGTAAAAGCATCATTTAGCACATTAGGCTCAAACATGTAAAAATCAGATAAAACCAAATATAACAATTTATCTAAGCTCGAATTTCTAACCCTGAACCAGTGGTTCAGGGTCAAATCCCCAGCAGAGTTGCCAAAGCTGTCGCACCTCCTTTTTCCGTACCCGCGAGGGGCGTAGGGAGTTTTTTCCAATTAAAGGACAATCGAGACGGAATTTGTTTATTTATTTCATAGTCGCCACTTGGGAGATTTAGGGTGTCCCAAGTCACCAATTTTAATCCCGAATCGAGGAAAAGAATGACTCCATATTACAGTCTGCGTACCAGAAATCCGGATAAGGAATTCTGTTAACCCGTGAGAAGGTGTTAGGCATTCCCGAGTTCCGTGGTTCTAGCACGGTCGCTCAACTGTCATATTCGGCTTGATTATCTGATTTTATGCAAGTATGAACTTATGTGCAAATTTTAACTTTTAACCGCTTTTATCATTTACTGTTATTTTTATCAAGAATTGCAACATCGTGGAAACACATCTCGAACCACGTCACATCAATGCACCCGTGGTTGTTGGCGTATTTCAACTCTGTTGAGATTTGGATTTGGGTCACATAAATGTGCACCCGAGTTTAAGAAGGTAAGGTTTATTAAGGCACGTCCTAAAGAGACTAACGTATTGTTATTTTAGGAAGAGGCCGTGAACGTTCGTTAAACGGCCAAATCCAAAGTCTAGTCAATGGTTATGTATTTATTGAGGGCCCCAGCGATGTGTGATTTATTTGGCGAGGCTCGTCTCAATTTATTTTAAGGATAAACCTACAGTGACTACATTTCTTCTATTAAGTTTGTCTCTAAAAGCAAAAGAAAATTTCTTAATTAATTACAAGCTAAAAAATGCAACTTATCAGTTATTAAGTTACGACTAATGTGAACGGAAAATTGCGATCGCGTTTGTACGAGGAAAACTGCTTTAATTCTACATTCTATTATTTACTAATGCTATAACATGAGATAGATACACAATAATATCAAAAACAGATTAATTATTCTCCGATTAATTTAAACTAACATTATTAGATGAAGAAATTATACATATGCAACCTCATTACTCATTAATCATTCAACTACATCTTTATACAAAGAAAGAAAAATTATATTCAACCACAAATCTAAACAGGAGGAATTCAACAGGAACAAAGCCTGATTAATATTTCATTTTTTGCTTCAAGCCGAGATTGTACAAATGTGTACCTGGAAACAGCAGTACAAGAACAAAAGAAGGAGAAGTCAGCAGCAATAATACCACAGCAACAGCAGATTCAGCAACACCGCAAACCAGTAACAACCAGTAGAATAACCCAGTAACAGATTGAAAACTCAGCAATACCAAAGTGCAATCACAATCAAAGCAGAGGAGAGAAAAGATACAAGATGCAGTAGTTTCTGATTTTTGAATAACACTCGAAGAAAAGCAAACGGAATTTATTTGAGTGAAAGTTCAAATTGCATTTCTCTTTTACTCTCAAAATGTTTCAAGTCTGTCCGCTCTCAAGTGTAGAAATCTGTTTTATGTTCAACCTCAAGTATTAAAACTCTCTCCCCAAAATCCTCTCCTAATAATAATCTCTCAATAATGTTCAACCTTTTTTCCCTCAATGTTCAAGTCCTCTAAAATGTGTCAAATTACCCTATATATATAGCAAGACAAGTCTTTAATTCCCAACCCCAAATTATTCTCCCAATGGCATGCTTTGTCCCACTACTTAATGTTTTCTTTATTTTAAATATTGTCCCCCATGCCTACATTAAATAAATGCTTCCACCCAATCCCATTATAATTTGTCCCCCATGCCTATATTAAACAAATACAATATTCCTCCCCATTATGATTTGTCTTGTCCCCCATTATATTAAACAAGTACATCAAAAACTCCATCCCATTATATTTTGTCTCTCATGCTTAACATAAGAATCAAAATAATGTTCAATTACCAAACTACCCCTCCGACCTTATTGCAATTACAAATCTACCCCCGAATGGATTGCAATTTACCAAATTACCCCCTCAGCTCTAAACGATCAATTAATCATAACTTAACCAAAATATAGTCAAGATGACCAATTTCTCAACAATCTTCAACAACAACTCACATGAACACGATGAACAACACAACTCAAAATTAATGGAATGAATTAACCATATCGGGAACCAATCCTGGTTAATTTAGACCATGAATGAATGAGCAAGGATAGAACAATACAAACAACAATATGCATGATTTAAAATCAACAAATCACAAACAAACATAAACTCACATTAAATCACTGGATTAAACATGAACTTCAAACAAAGATGAACATGAATTAAATCTATTTTTAAGCAACAAACATGACGGATTCAAACGATTTAAACAACATTAATAATTTCTGGAAAATTATAACAACACATGAAACAAATTGAAGAAATAATTAATTAAATTTCAATTTGAATCTAACAAACTAACAAATATTTAAACAATAATACAAACATGAAAAACAACTAATTAATCTTTCATTTGAAATCTGAAAAATTAATTTAACAAAGCATATGAACATGAACAAAACCAAAAAAAAATCAAATATCCAAACATAGACATTAACAAAACAAACATTTGCCGATTTTAGATTCGAAAATATCAAAACAAAATACGGACAAAATAAAACTCAAAATCTACTAACCGGATCGACACGAATATGTATGGACTGTTTCGACAAACCTCGAATGGGAATAAATCTGTCCGGACTCAACGACGAACTCAACTACGAACTCACCTTCCTTGTAAACTTGACGAACTCAAAACTACGCTCGACGACCTCGACTAAAACTCGACCAAACGAAATGGTTGGATCTTGTTTTGGGACTGAAGGCGACGAGAAGGAGATGAAGAAGGCGTTGGACGTAGCAACTGCTACAGTGACGACGGAGGAGCTGGACAGTAGCAGCGTGCCGCGAAACAGAAGCAGCTGCGTTTGGTTGTGGGAAGGTGAGGCAGCAGCTCGGAGACGGCTTGGCCATGGTGATGCTCGAGCTTTGAAGAAGACGAAGTGAGGCAGCAACTCGTCGATGACAGAGGCAGCTGTTCGTCGAGCTCCGACTCGAGCAGCCATGGACGTTGCAAGCAGAAGCAGGAACGAGCTTCATGGACGACGCAGCTGGAGCGAGGACCAGGAGCAGCTGGAATGGAGTAGCAACGACGGACTGGTTATGGAGGTGAAGGGGTTAGCCATGGAGGGAGTGGTCGTGAGGGAGTCGGACAGGTGTTTGGGTGGTGGTGTTTGGACGTGAGGGAGTCCGGACTGGTGGTTTCGCGGTGGGAAGGTGATGGGTGGTGGACGCAGAAGAAGCCATGGGAGGCAGCCATGGTTAGCTCGGGTTGAAGGTTTTGGAGAGGAAGAAGATGGAGGGGGCGGGTAGTTTTTTAGGTTTTTTGGTTTGTGTTTTGTTTTGTGTTGGACAAAAATGAAGAAGGGGTGTTGAGTTAATGGGTTAATGGGGCGGACCGGGTCGACCCGGTCTGTAGTGGACTGGGTCATGGAGAAGATTGGGCAATTATTTGAGCCTGAGGTTGAAATTTGAAGAAGTGGCCCAATCCGATTTTTCTTTGTATTTTGTTATTTTTTCTTCTTTTATTTTCTAAAACTAAATTATAAAAGTACTTAAATTATTATTAAGAACTAAATTAAGTTATAAAAGCACAAATTAACTCCCAATAACAATTAACGCACAATTAAGTAATAATTAAGCATAAAATTGTATATTTGGACATTAAATGCTAAAAATGCAAAAGATGTCTATTTTGTAATTTTTAATTTTTTGTAAACAAATTTAATTAGTAACAATTATAGAATATAATCCTACATGCAATTGCGACATATTTTTGTATTTTTTATTAATTTAACAAATAAACAAACACAGACAAATACAAATAATTATCCAAAAATATCACAAAATCTCACAAAATTGCACACCAAGGAAAATCAATTTATTTGAATTTTTTGGGAATAATTCTCATATAGGGCAAAAATCACGTGCTTACATCTCCCATTTTGATTGCTTCCGAGAAGGATTTGCCAACTGCGGACATCATGTTTTGAAAGTAATCTGGCTCTTGCGCTTGAAGGAAGACAATTATTAGCTCGTGGTCATCCATGGGTGGTTTAACTCGAGTTGTTTGCTCTCTCCATTTAATGGCATATTCCCTGAAACTTTCACTTGGTTTCTTCTTCAGGTTTGAAAGGGAAATGCGGTCTGGGGCAATGTCGAGGCTGTATTGGAACTGTTTGACAAAGGCCTGTGCCATGTCATCCCAGACATACCAGCGAGACGTGTCTTGATCCATAAACCATTCGGAGGCTACTCCCGTAAGGCTTTCCACAAAATAAGCCATCAACAATTCTTCATTTCTTCTCGCACCTCTCAGTTGATTGCAATACCTTTTCAGGTGGGCTATGGGATCTCCATGTCCATCGTACTTTTCAAATTTGGGAGTCTTGAAACCAGGCGGCAAGTGGACATCGGGGAACATACATAGATCTTTGAAGGCAACACTCTTTTGACCTGCTAACCCTTGCCTGTTTTTCAACCATTGTTCTAAGCTTTTCACTCTTTGGGTTATTTCTTCCTGTACCATCTTTCGGGCAGGCTCTTCAATCTTTGCAGGAAGATCAAACGAGTACGAGTGGTACTCAGGAGAGTGGTACTGCTCTTGTTGTGTCGCAAATTGTGACTCATGACGAGGCTGTCCTTGACCACTGGCCCATGCTTGACACACTTCGGTCATTTGCTGTTTCAGTATTCTATTTTTCTCCGGCACAGTAGACTCTTGTTGAACCCTCTGACCCTGAGTCTCTTGAGCACTTGTAACAACTTCGATGTCAGTTATCATTTTCCTTGGATCTTGTGTTTCCATCTTACCACAAACCGACCATCTCAACTTTCTTCACAATTCAAAACAAAACATGTTAGAATGGACTCAGTCGGTCCTTATTACTATCAATATTTTTTATTTCTGCATTTTTTTCACTTCTTTTTAATGGTGATCGAACCTGATGTGGGTTGCCTACGTATCATGTGGGAACATGAATCAGATCTTGCGTAGTTCGGGAAGATTAGGAATAAAGGAAATAAACTAAATTTATATTTTTCTGGATTTCGAATTTTCTTTTCTTTTTCACTTTTTTTTTTTCAAAAGAAAGACTTATAAAGAAGAAAGAGAATATTTGTGGGTTTTGATTTTTCTTCAGCATTCTTGCAGAGGAAGACTTAAAGAAGAAAGATTTTTTTTTCCTTTTTTTTTTGAATTTCGACTTTTATTGTTTTTTTTTTTTGGAATTTCGATAGAAAAACTTCTAAAAAAAATATTTTTGCATTTATGGATTTTTATTCTGAAGTTAGGAAAGAAGTACTTCTAAAGAAAAGGAAAGTATTTTTGAATCTTGGATTTTTTTTTCCCGTTTTCGAAAGAAGAATGAAAATATTTTTGTATTATTTTTTTTTGATTTTGAGAAGCAATTAAAAGAAAATATTTTTTGTATTTTTAAAAATTAGGGTCTCAAAGAAAAAAAAAATTCTAAAGAAGGAAGTAAAAGAATTTTTTTTTTTTTGAAAATTGGGGGCCGGAACCGATGAGGTTTGCCTACGTATCTCACATCCGGTGAGAATCAGACCCGCGTAGTTCGCCCAACATAAACTAAACTTGTAAACAAGACTCCTTTCTTTTGTTTTTCAAATAAATCAAACTAAAAAAGACAATTTTTTTTTCCATTTTTTCAAAATTTCGGCAGGGTTTTGACACTACTTGGACATTGGTTTTATTTTTCTAAAAATAAGCAGTTATCTCCCTACAGTGCTATTTTTCTTTTCTTTTATTTTTTTCACAATTTTTCAAAAAATTTACGATTTCAGAAGCCGGTCAACATGTAGATCTGAAGCAAATAAATGTGCAAAACAAACAGGATGCAACAGGATGGTCTTTTTTCATTTCAGGTTGCTTGTCCTAGACGGACCCAAACCCTGTGTTGAATCCCCTAAGTCAAATGCAACATGATGCAAATAAACGTTCCTACTAGGGATCCGACATGAAGTCAAGTTATTCTAGGTTCAACCTGGATATATGTTCTAGACAGTGTACCCGAGCGGACAACTCGAGTTGAGGAAGAAGCTCCTTTCCGGGAACCAAAAGGCCAGCCGGCTTAGAAACTTTCCGAGCCTCTTTTATTTCAGGGTATGACACTAACAGAATAGGGAGTCTCAACCAGTAAGCACATCCCCGGAGGTGAGAAGAGAAGGGTTTCGGCACAGTTTATATGTAGTTCAGATAATATAAAAGCGGTAAAAGCAGCATTTAGCACATTAGGCCCAAACATGTAACAAAATCAGATAAAGCCAAATATAACAATTTATCTAAGCTTGAATTCTGAACCCTGAACCAGAGATTCTGTGTTCGATCCCCAGCAGAGTCGTCAGAGCTGTCACACCTCCTTTTTCGCCCGCGCCGCTTCAAAGGGACGCCGAAGGGAGTTTTTCCAATTAAAGGACAATCAAAACGAGATTTATTTATTTATTTCAAAGTCGCCACTTGGGAGATTTATGGTGTCCCAAGTCACCGGTTGAATCCCGAATCGAGGAAAAGAATGACTCTGTTTAACAGTCTGTGCACCAGAAATCCGGATAAGGAATTCTGTTAACCCGGGAGAAGGTGTTAGGCATTCCCGAGTTCCGTGGTTCTAGCACGGTCGCTCAACTGTCATAATCGGCTTGATTATCTGATTTTATACAATTATGAACCTACGTGCAAATTTTAACTGTTTACCGCTTTGTTATTATTTATTCAAAGAATTGCAACGTCGTGAGAATGCATCTCGAATTGCGCCACATAAATGTACCCGCAATTTTTGATACGTTCCGACTTCGTTGAGATTTGGATTTGGGTCACATAAATGTGCACCCGAGTTTAGGAAAATAACATTATTAAATACGCGCCTAATGACTAACGCGTTGTTATTTTGAGAAAAGCCGTAAAGTTCGCTATGCGGCCTGTCTCGAAATCTAAGCATTCGAAATAACTATCCGTTGAGGGTCCCGCAATTTGTGTATTCTTGTTTGTCGAGGCTCATATCGTTTATTTTAAAAGAATAATCCTAAAGTGACTACATTTTTTCTATTTTAAGTTCGTCTCTAGAAAAAGAGAAAAATTCTAATTAATTACATGCTTGAAAAGGCCGCTACTTATTTATCGGATTAAGACAAATGCAAACTGAAAACTGCAATCGAGACAAAGGGAGATGTTTCATGCCTTATTCTATAATTGAATATTACTAAAATTGAAATTATAAATAGAATACGGAATTTACAAATAATATTACCAAAATAAACTAATTATCCTCTAACTAATTTAAATCCACATTGTTAGATGAATTGAACCGTTGGAATTAATTGTTTATAACTATTTGAAACTGGAATTAACCTTAATCACTAATGCTTATTCGAAAGTTTGTTAAACTTAATCGTTAACTCGTCTTGTTTGAACTCAACTCATGCCTATTGGATTAATGATCTTAGCAATTACTACTACGATCCTAACTTAAAATATAGTGGGCCTACTGATTATACGAAATTACTGACCATTTTTGATTCTGCCTAATATTTACAGATCTCCATTACTAACATGATTAAAAATTCACAAGCTTTGACTCATTTCTATTCCGGTTTGCATGAATTCAGAGTTATACTTCTTAAATCAAAATAATCTCCAATAATGGCTATCTATCAATTCATGTACCCATAGGCATATAGAAAACAGTTCAAACTACTTAGAATAGTTCTAAGCATAGTCCAATTTTCAGTATAGTTGTACAATGTAAATACATGTTTAAGATGAGCATAAACATATACAATATTTCCTAATGTACATTCTAATACATTAATTGAATACACTTTAATAGGCAATCTGTTAAGCCTTTTAATTCAGCATTTTTGCAGTTTGAAGTCACATCAGTACTAATCTCAGAAATGTGTACCTGGAAAGGGACCACAAGGAAAAGGAAGAAAAGGATCAGCAGGAGTAGTAGCAACAACACAGCAACAACAACAGTAACGGAAACAGAACAGCCCAGTAACAATGTTTAATAAAACTAGCAGAATTCCAGCAACACCCCAATGAAACAATAACAAATAACCAACCAAACTCAAGGAACAAACCAAATGAAAGCCCAGAAACACCAACAACAATCAACGGGCAGAAACAAAGTGAACCAGAAATGCAATAGGACAATCGATTTCTGACTCTCTGTCTTTCAGACTCTTAAGGAAAGAAACTCAGAACTTCAATTCAAAAAACCCAACATTAATTTTGATTTTCAGTAGTCAAAGCAAGACCTCACTCTTTCAGTTTTTATTTCTTAAGTTACTCACCTTTTTTTTAAAACTTAAATTGAAAGACCAGTTAATGTTTTACCCTGCAAAATCTCCTCCCTTAACTTGTGTCAACCCCCTTATTTATAGCCAAACTTGAAGCACTCAAATTAATTCTCACCATCTTCTACCCATCACCCTTTTGAATCCCATTACTTAATGTTTTGTCCCCCACTATATTAGACAAATATTAATTCCCACTAACACATATTTTTTCTTTATTTAATTCTCTTATTCCCCACTACCGCATGTTTTGTCCCCCACTATATTAAACAAATATATTAATTCCCACTACCACTTGTCTTGTCCCCCCCCCCCCCATGTATTAAAAAATGTATTAATTTAATATTATTAGTACTTAGTGGATAGAACACTCAAAGTAATCATTTTTTTAAAATTTAAAATCCCGAAAATGCCCCTGAAACTACTGAAATTACCATTCTAACCCCCATCCCTTTCAATCTGTACCAAAAATCATATCAGCTATAACCAATTCACCTAATCAGCGATCCAATTACATCAGCTATAACCAATTCCTAATCAAAATTTCATCAACAAATTTAAGCTAGAAACTCAGATTATGTCAAATATCATCAAAACAAAGACTAAGGATTCAGGGAACCAAACCATATGATGAACAATAAAGAAACAACTGAAATCATTTTGACTGAACAACATTTTTAACAACAAACATACTTTCAGATTCAATAACAGTAACAAATTGAACATAACAAACAAGTAGATTCAAATCACTAAACTCAATAATCAATTGAACTTCAAATTAAATCTAACAACATTACAACCAAGATAAAGGATTCAAGTGATTAAACTAACACACTTCTATATTAAAACTAAACAAGAACAAATGAATAAAAACAAACTGAAGAAATAATCAAGAAATGATAAACAACGAACAAGAAAAGAATCAAACATATACTCATTTCAGATCTGAGAATATCAAACAAAATACGGAAAGAAATGAAACTTAAACCAACTAACCGGATCGGAACAACGACGAACTCGAACGGAAACAAATCTGCCCGGAAACTTTGAAACCAAAATAACTCAAATCTGCCCGGAAATTTTTTGTATGTTTTCCGGTTGATTTCAGGCGATGAAGCTGGACGACGAAGACAACCACGAAAACCACTGAAAACGACCGAACGGTCAGTGGTTTCCGGCGTGGATGGGAGACGAGGCAGCGTGAGGTTGCTGTGCGTCGTGAGACGAAGCATCAACACTGTCAAAGAAGCTGCAGCAACAGCTATTCGTCTGGTGGGGGTCGTTGGCAGTGTGGTCGACGGACTGTTGTGCGTCGTTTAACGATGGTTAGCGACGAACTGCTCAGCTACTGGTGGGCGACGAGGCAGCGTAAGGCTGGACGGAAATGGTGTTTGCGAGGCTGTGCGATGGGCTGAAGAAGGAAGCAGCTGCGTTTGGTGTTCGATGAATGACGAAGCAGCTATGGTTGTTTGGACGTGAGGGAGGCATCGTACTGGTTTTTCCGGCGACTGGAGGGGTCGTTTGGACGTGAGGCTAGACAGAAATGGAGAATGGACGGGGAGGGGGGCTGGACAGTGGTGAACGGAGGGGGGCTGTGGGTTTTCGTGGTTGAAGATGAAGGGAGAAGGGGCGGGCAGCCATGGGAGGTGATGGTGGAGGGGAAGAGGGGTGGTTTGGAGAAGATGAAGAGGAGAGGGGGCGGGTGGTTTTAGGTTTAGGTTTTTTTCAAAAATGAAAAATGGAAGAAAGGGGGGGTGTTTGTTTGGGTTATGGGGCGGACCGGGTCGGGTCGACCCGGTGGGGTTTTTTGGGTTGGATAAGGGGTTATTTGGTTTTGGGCTTGTGGTTTAGAATTGAAGAAAAGGCCCAATCCGATTTTCTTCTTCTTTTATTGCTTCTTTTTTCTTCTTTTATTTTTTCTTAAACTAAAACTAAATTCTAAAAATCCTAAATTATCCTATATAACTAAATTAATTTATAAAAGTGTTAATTAATTATTAATAACAATTAACACATAATTAAATAGCAATTACTGTAAAATCACACAATTTGGACATTAAATGCTAAAAATGCAACGTACATCATTTTTTTATGATTTTTTTTGTTCTTGTAAAAACAAACTTAATTGCTCCTAATTGTAGAATTAAATCCTAAATGCAAATGCGACATATTTTTGTATTTTTTATTAATTTAACAAATAAACATGCATGGACAAATACAAATAATTATCACAAAAATGCCACAAAATCCTCAAAAATTGCACACAAAAGGAAAATTATTTTATTTTGAATTTTCTGGGAGTAATTCTCACATAGGGCAAAAATCACGTGCTTACATGTGGCATGTACCTGATTTACGGATGAACTTGATCTCGGGAATTGCTTTAGACCGAGATGAATACGAGAACTATTTTGCAAATCAAAAGTGGAGACTCACTAAGGGATCATTGGTGTTTGCAAAGGGAGTTGCTCGTGGCACATTGTATAGGACACATGCAGAAATATGCAAAGGTGAATTGAACTCGGCATAAGATGAGATTTCTGTAGATTTGTGGCACAGAAGAATGGGTCATATGAGCGAGAAGGGATTGCAGATTCTTGCCAAGAAATCACTCATTTCTTATGCCAAAGGTACAATGGTAAAACCTTGTGACTACTATTTATTTGGTAAGCAGCATAGATCTCATATCAGACATCATCTGAAAGAAAATTGAATATACTTGATTTAGTATATTCTGATGTTTGTGGCCCAATGGAAATTGAATCAATGGACGGTAACAAATATTTTGTCACTTTTATTGATGATGCTTCACGAAAATTATGGGTTTATATTTTGAAAACCAAAGATTAGGTGTTTCAAGTTTTCTAGAAGTTTCATGCTCTAGTAGAAAGGGAGACGGGTCGAAAGCTAAAGCGTCTCCGAAGTGACAATGGAGGTGAGTACACTTCAAGGGAATTTGAAGAGTATTGTTCAAGTCATGGGATCAGACATGAAAAGACAATTCCTGGAACCCCATAGCACAATGGCGTAACCGAGAGGATGAACCGCACCATTGTGGAGAAGGTGAGAAGCATGCTCAGAATGGCTAAGCTGCCTAAGTCATTTTGGGGTGAAGCAGTTCAGACAGCCTGTTGCTTGATCAATAGGAGTCCATCAGTTCCGTTGGCGTTTGAAATCCCATAGAGAGTTTGGACCAACAAGGAGGTGTCCTACTCGTATCTGAAGGTGTTCGGTTGTAGAGCTTTTGCACATGTACCAAAAGAACTGAGAACAAAGCTGGATGATAAATCTGTTCCCTGCATATTTATCGGATATGGAGATGAAGAGTTCGGGCACAGATTGTGGGATCCTGTAAGAAGAAGGTCATCAGAAACAGAGATGTAGTCTTCCGAGAAAGTGAAGTTGGAACTGCTGATGATATGTCAGAAAAGGCGAAGAATGGTATAATTCCTAACCTTGTTACTATTCCTTCTACTTCTAATAACCCATAAGTGCATAAAGTACGACCGACGAGGTTGTCGAGCATGGGGAGCAACCTGGTGAGGTTATTGAGCAGGGGGAGAAACTTGATGAAGGTGTCGAGGAAGTGGAGCACCCCACTCAGGAAGAAGAACAACCTCAACCTCTGAGAAGATCAGAGAGGCCAAGGGTAGAGTCATGCAGGTACCCTTCCACAGAGTATGTCCTCATCAATGACAGGGGGAGCCAGAAAGTCTTAAAGAGGTACTGTCCCATCCAGAAAAGAACCAATGGATGAAAGCCATGCAAGAAGAGATGGAATCTCTACAGAAAAATGGCACGTACAAGCTGGTTGAACTTCCAAAGGGTAAAAGACCACTCAAATGCAAATGGGTCTTTAAACTCAAAAAATATGGAAATGACAAGCTGGTCAAATACAAAGCTCGATTGGTGGTTAAAGGCTTCGAACAGAAGAAAGGTATTGATTTTGACGAAATTTTCTCACCTGTTGTCAAAATGACTTCTATTCGAACAATTTTGAGCTTAACATCTAGCCTAGATCTTGAAGTGGAGAAATTGGATGTAAACACTGCATTTCTTCATGGAGATTTGGAAGAGGGGATTTACATGGAGCAGCCAGAAGGATTTTAAGTAGCTGGAAAGAAACACATGGTGTGCAAATTGAATAAGAGCCTGTATGGATTGAAGCAGGCACCAAGGCAGTTGTATATGAAGTTTGACTAATTTATGAAAAGTCAAACATACCTAAAGACCTATTCTGATCCATGTGTATACTTCAAAAGATTTTCTGAGAATAACTTTATTATATTGTTGTTGTATGTGGATGACATGTTAATTGTAGGAAAAGACAAGGGGTAGATCGCAAAGTTGAAGAGAGATTTGTCCAAGTCATTTGATATGAAGGACTTGGGCCCATCACAACAAATTCTAGGGATGAAGATAGTTCGAGAGAGAACAAGTAGAAAGTTGTGGCTATCTCAGGAGAAGTAAATTGAACGTGTACTAGAACGCTTCAACATGAAGAATGCTAAGCCAGTCAGCACACCTCTTGTTAGTCATCTAAAGTTGAGCAAAACAATGTGTCTTACAACAGAGGAGGAGAAAGGGAGCATGGCTAGAGTTCCTTATTCTTCAACAGTCGGAAGCTTGATGTATGCAATGGTATGCACTAGACCTGACATTGCTCACGCATTTGGTGTTGTCAGCAGGTTTCTTGAAAATCCCGGAAAAGAACATTGGGAAGCAGTCAAGTAGATACTTAGGTACCTGAGAGGTACCACGAGAGATTGTCTGTGCTTTGGAGGATCTGATCCAATCTTGAAAGGCTATACAGATGCTGATATGGCAGGTGACATTGATAATAGAAAATCCACTACTGGATATTTGTTTACTTTTTCAGGGGGAGCTATATCATGGACCTCGAGGTTGCACTCTCTATAACTGAAGCGGAGTATATTGCCGCTACCGAAGCTGGCAAGGAGATGATATGGTTGAAACGATTTCTTCAAGAGCTGAAATTGCATCAAAAGGAGTATGACATCTATTGTGACAGTCAAAGTGCAATAGACTTGAGCAAGAACTCCATGTATCATGCAAGAACAAAACATATAGATGTGAGATATCATTGGATTCGTGAGCAGGTGGAGAACGAATCTTTACAGGTCAAAAAGATTCACACGAGTGATAATCATGCGGATATGCTAACCAAGGTAGTACCAAGAGACAAGTTAGAGCTTTGCAAAGAACTTGTCAGCATGCACTCAAACTAGAAACTCCGGTGTTATCCCCTTCAGGTGAATGAGACTGGAGGGGGAGATTTGTGGTGTCCATCCCATTAATTAAGGAAGACTTTTCTTCCTTGTTAGTTGTTTTCAAAGTTGGCAGCCATCATCTCTTTTGCATTTGTCAAATTCGGCAGGCGTGCAGAAGGAAATGTCAAATGAAGTAGGCGAGGCTCTGCCTATAAAAGGAGAGCTTCGGCCCTCATTTTTATACACCAACAAAAGAGAGAAAGAAAGAGTGAGGTTTCACAGATAAGGTATAAGAAAATAGTCTGTGAAGAAAATAGAGAGTGAACGATATTGTAGTGAGGTGAAAATATCAAAAGAGGGTTATTTATTTTGAGTGTTGTAGCGGTCTTTGGAGTATTTTACTCGGACCTACAAAGTGTAAAATTTCTTACTATAGTGATATCAGTTGCTCGTCTCGGGGCCGTGGTTTTTCCCCTTATTCAAAAGGGTTTTCCACGTAAAAATCTTGGTGTCGTTGTCACTCTTTTATTGTATCTCGGTGCTACATTATCATTTCGCTTTTAGTATTGTGAATATTATTTTTGTAGGGGTTTATTCCCAACAATTTCATCAGCATATTATACGTGCAGGTATGTATGTGATATATGAATAGCATGGATTAGATTGAGTTATCTAGTAAATTTATTATAAAAATATTAGGTTACTTCAGTAATTTCATTGAATTAAATTCATATTCTTTAAGTTAAAAGGTGAATAAAAAAATCAACGTACATTCGTAAGACGGTTTTAATATGTAGTCCTCGTTTACAGTTTTGTAAAGTTTTCAAATGAGCTTATAAGGGTCTCAAGTTATTCGACCAATTACCTTAAAATTAAAATTTTAGATTTATATCTTAGATTCTTTCTTCATATTAGAGGGTTTTAATATGTAGTTCTTCTTTACAGTACCGTAACGGTTTTCAAATGACCTTAAAAGGGTCAAATAACATCTTATTATTCTTGGATTTAATGCTTAGATTCTTTCTTAAGGTATCAGTGCCTAGTTTTTACAAACCTTATTCTCCACGGTCAAGTTGTCTCCGTGTGACTTATAGCTTGCGGGTTCGAGCCTTGAAATCAGCCACGGATGCTTGCATCAGGGTAGGCTGCCTACATCACACTCCCTTGGGCTGTGGCGTCCCTTCCCCTTCCCCGGATCCTGTGTGAACGCGGGATACTTTGTGCACCGGGCTGTATGGCATTCTCAAACTCATATTTTTTTTTTATTAAATTCCATTTTTTAGTTTCAAAAATGTAACTTACCCGTGCTTGATGATGCAAACTTATGTAATTGTCCCACATAGATTATGTTAAAAGTCTTCCAAATGAGTTACATAATGTCTTGTATTACTGCTTAACGTTGTTGCTTTAAAACTTAAATTGAATGTTGAAATACTTTCACAAAAAGGATCTATGGTGTTTTAACTAAATAATAATTAACTCTACGCGTCAAATAATATTTTGAAATTGGTAGGGTCATTAGCCAAAAAGATAGTGAGTAGCAAGTTGTTGAAAGATCCTCTTGTAGGCATAATTAAGGAACACTAACAAAAATGGATAGGAACATCAAAAATAACACCAAGTGGGCCATATATATAAGACCAAAAGTCTCTTGATAAAATTGAGTGTCAATTCAAGAAACAACTCAATTTTTGAGTGACCCACGTCGGCAAAACCCTCTCTAAAATATGATTGGGTACATAAAATCTAATGGATGTTGCCAATTCATCAACTGAATGATTATGTAATAAAACTTAGAAACTAATTTTTATATATTAAAAAAATTAAAGTTCTTCTCTTTTTTCTTTATTAGGAAAGGGATGTATGCTGAAATGGAAATGTTTTTTAGGCAGATGCATTGCATTGGACAAGTTTAAGGGGTAGGCCATAGGGGAATGGGGCAAACCAATATGTGGGGATTCTCCAAAATATTTCACTAAATTATAAGAGCTAGTGAAACTTCATAGCTACTTTTAATTTGTTTGTTCTTCCCACTCAAACATCAATATCTTTTTCAGTTTGACTCTCTTTTGACCAAAATTTTGCCTTGTTTTGTTGGAGTATGCATGAACAAGGAGGGAGAAAAGGAACTGTTTGGGGTCCTACATAACTTAACAAATTGGATAACCTTGTGTTCTTGAAGTAGATTTAAGCCTCACATCCCCCTCCCAGGGGTGAAGCTACGACATTTCAAGGGTGGTCAACTGACCGTCCTTTGTCGAAAAATTACATTGTGTATATATAAAATATTAGATTTTAGAGGTATATAACATATATTGAACATCCATTATCGAGAAACTTTTTTCAAATTTGAACACCCTTAGAGAAATTCCTGGATTCGCCACCCCTCCCCTCTCTTATGCACATGGTAATATCCTAGTTGGTAATTAGTTGGAAAAAAGTTGGGACAGGTAGCAAAGTAAAGAGATCATGCTATATGGGGCAAATTCGAGTATCCTTAGCACAGTGTTTCATAATAAAACACTTGAAAAATAGGGGGAAGGAGAGGATAATTCTCAGGTTATAAATTATAATATATATATTTGCATTTGCCCGTTAGCATCACTAGTCCCACTAGTCACTACTACTATTGGTAAAGCAGCTAAAATTAAGGCACTAAAGATTCTGATAGTTGCATTTTGTATTTTTCTTTTGGCTCTTGTAAGTTTGTATATTAAGACTCAATATAAAGAAAATTGAGCTAGAGCCTAGAGGGCGTCATATACGGCCACCCATTCGCTCAACTGGCCAAAAGAAGCAAACAGCAAGTCTTATTACAAAAGTTTATTTCTATACTAGAAATCTACTCTCTCCATTCACTTTTCTAAAAATAAATTTTTATTTTTACTTGTTACTTTTAGCATATCAAAAGAAGATAATTTTCTTTTTCCTGTTATACCCACAATATTAATTACTTATTTCAAATCATTTTTTCAAATTCATTAAACATATGCATCAATTAATATGAGTATCATGATAAATGTCATGGGCTGCTTTCCAGACATGCCCCATGACCCCTTGGCCGCGCCCCATGGCGGCCTAGCAAGCCTCACAATGCCTAGCGCCATGGTCGGCCCCGTGGTCTTGGCTGCGCCAAGTGACAAGCGCGCATGTGCCTCTGTCGCCCCACCGATGCCTCTCGCCAGCGCCCAAGGGCTGGCCAATGACAACAGCGCCGCGCGCCCTGACAATGCCGCGCGCGCTGATCCTGATGCCTCGCCAGCGCCCAGCTGCAGGCCCATTCCAGCAGCGCCTCGCGCACAGACCCTGATGCCAAGCACCAGTGCCCAGCCTCAGGCCAGCACATCAAGTGTCGCGCGCGCCCACAGCAACGCGCGCGCAGATCCTGACCCGCAAGACAAAGTTGCTGCCATCGGACTTAGTTTTACCTTGTAATAATCTAAGTCCTTTTCATTGTAATCATAGACTAGTTTTCATCATTTTCATTTCAGTGTGCTTCTACAGCTTTATTAGGGCTAGTCTTGTAATGTTGGTTTATTTTTTTTAAGCATTATTAAGGGGGACCAAACAATCAAACATTTTCAAGCAAGCATTTTCTGGTGTCTCTCCCCCTCGACACCGCATCATTGTAATCAGCATTTTCATTCATCAATAAAATCATCATCATCATTCAAAACCCAATTCTCTCTCAGCTTCCGCAATTTGCTCACGACATTGGTTTTCCCGCACGGCACTGACAATCTAGTCTAGCGTGCGGCGAGGACCTCATTGGCGGACAACAACCGCACTGACATCGGTTGCTTAGCCTTACGTTGCCCTTCTAAAGATCATCAGGAAGGCGTTGCGTAACATAAATTATGCACTTCATTTATTGTTTCTTAAGGGGAGTGCAAAATCCATAATGGACAAGTAAAAAGTGAACGGATGGAGTGGTAAACTATTAATCGAACTGCTTAATAGTTAATACTCACTGTTATCATTAGTGGAAATTAATTGGTGGTGTTGCATCTATTCCAATTAATTTTTAGGTTTTCAACAAGGCCATTTATTTCACATAATTAACTGGAATAAATAATCAATTTTACATGAGCAGTTGCTATGAGATTATTGGATTTTAAAATGGTTATATTACGTTTTGAATCGTGTCCTCTTTATCATCTGAACCAGGGAACATTTTCTATTACGCTTATGTTTATGGTTTGCTTGGAACATTAGGTAGCTGCAAAGTCAGTAAAAAGAATCTGTAGCGACTGATAGCATGAATTATAAACATGATAATTCATAAACAACTACGTCTTAGTTTCAAATCGAACCTGATGCTCAACTAAATTGTATAGTTTCAAATTGAACCTGATGCTCAACTAAATTGTATTTATTGTGGTAACAACCCGAAGATTTGGCCAAACATAAAACAATTTCACCAAATTTGATAGAAAGATGAACTTAATTTGTTGCTAAATTACTCGGTAAAGATGTTTAGCAATCGAAATCAAAACTATAATCTAATAATATAGCATATTCAATAATCTAAAAATGCAAGAATATTTAGGTTGCGACCCTTCATTTTGTTATCAAATTTGGTTGAGAGCTGGGATGTCGGAATAGAAGAGCCAATAAAGCAGCAACATTGCTGCCTTCTGTAGCTGCCCTTTTAAACAATTGCTGGTTTCTAACAAGTGCTGGCCGGAAGTTGACCAGGGGATAGCACTGGCTACTGAAAATTTCCTCTCTTTAAAGGTATACAATGTTCAAGCCACGAGACTGAGCAAAATCTTAATAAGAAGCATTTGCATATTCAAATCTTCTCGACGATTAGGAGACATGACATGACGGAGGGGCTTAATACACTTTCATAGTCTCGTGTTTAATAGAGTTCCATGCATAGTGGTTGTAGATATACTACAATGACAGGCACAAGAAGAGGGGAGGGATGGCATAAGATAAAATATAGAGAACTAGAATTCGATTTGTGCAGCTAAGAGTTCCTCAAACGACAAGCAGGCAGAAATTTATAAGTTGTAGGCTACGTAGCATAAATACAGGCAAACCTAAAAACGCCTGAAAACAATCAACATTAATGAGGGGAAAAAAAGAGCGAAACTATAAAGGATTGAAACATAAACTTAGGAGAATCCTGTCTGTAAAAAAAGCAAAATAAATAGCATAGTCAATTAGCTGGACCCAATATTTCCACCCCCGTTGCAATTGTTCTTTGACAGAACTTGGTTCTCATTGACGGAGCACTTGCTGCAACTGAAGCACTTGATTTCTTTGCTCTGGAGGTAGCATGTTAATCTGTTCTGGCGTCAGGCTCCTTACTTGCTGAAGAAGCGCATTCTCCATCTCAGGACTCAGCTGCACATCGACAAAATAAACCTTTTGAGTCTCAAACTGAAGGTAAAACTAATGATTAGTTTTTAACCTAACCAAGTGAAAAATAAAGCTGTGGATATTACTGCTGGGGGCCTAGGAGGCTGATTGCCGGCACCCATCTGGCCAGGGATCAGTGGTGGTCCTGGAAACTGTATTCCTGGTGTATTCTCTGGTCGACCAGGAATCCACGCAGATCCTCTATCTGCTTGTGTGAAACTCCCAACTTGATTGAAGTCTGTCCGCAATTGTGAACCTCCCATCTGTATACACTCACATACAAGAGCATGTCAAAGCCCATAGATCACAAGTGTTGAACACAAACAAAAAATGTACCTACCAATTCTTTCCCTCTGGAAACATTATACTAATAACTTATCTAGTAGATTGCTATGAAATGCCATGTTACAGAAAAATGCTTTGAAAATGTGTAACTAGCTACAGTTTGTCAAGGTTGATTACAAGATACCACTCTATCCTCCTCGTCTATGCAATACCTAACAGAAAACTGAAACACACAGTCAAAACTTTTTCTTTATCAGGCAGACACAGTCAAACATTGTGGACCCCAGTAGAAAATTTGACAAAATATTCAACTGGTTGCCTTTGAAAGCAAAAATATGCACTAAATACAAGCAAGCAACAGCAAAGAAAACAGGAATAAATTTGTGGAAAGGCAATTTATTAATAAAGCCCTATTAGCTGTCTATGTAACTGCTCTATTATGAAAATAACATTGCTTTTGAACCTTGATTGAAGCTCATCTTACAAAAATAGATATGCTTCGACTTCTCCCATGTTTTAATTGAACCTAGATGCAAGTTATGTAAGTACATCTGAAACACTAGTAATAAGGAATGCAGAGTGTGTGTCTACAGTCCTTAGTAGGGATGGCAATGGGGCGGTGCGGGTGCGGGGCAGTGCGGGTTTAAACTTATGCGGGGCGGGGCGGGGCGGGGCGGGTTAAAATAATTCTTTTTAAAATTCATAGCGGGGCGGGGCGGGTTGCGGGTTTGTGATTAAGCTGCTGCAGGTTTATGTATTAAGCTGTTGCAGGTTTGTGATGAAATACTAGGTGTAATGTCTTGGTTCATCTGAATGCTTTTGAATTTGAACATCTGTTTGCGCGTGACTTAAATAAAAATTAATCTTTTTCTTCATATTGATATAGTTTAATATACCAAGCAAATTTTGGATTAAAATAACATAAACTACTGCCAGAAGAATCAATCACCAAATTTCAAGTTCTCCCTTATTCACTTTTGTTTTTCATTCCGTTGTCCTAGATTGCTTCCTTTCGTCACTACTCATTTGTAAAATTTAAAGTAACTGCTACTTGAATTTTCTGAAATTTAAGCATACAACTTTAGTGATACCAGATAATTATTAGTTGGCCTGCACAAGAAAATGGACCATTGATGCTAGATTTCTTTTCTTTTTGGTTGGGAAAATGGAAGAGATACTTTTCATTTTACTTCTACTGGGTATTTTTACTACTTGATGTAAAGAGTTTGGACTTTAGATAGTTTTAAAAAAATTTCCTTTTTTTATTTTTATAAATACCTTGAAATATGAATGAGCAGTATTCAACAACACAGTGAAATTGCCATTTGAAATTAGGTACGTACCAACAAAATATAATGAATTTAAAGTTTTTATTTACATTTAAATTTATGAATATATAAATAACAAAGTAGAAAAAAGGAGGGCAAAAGATTATGTGCGGCGGGTTGATGCGGGGCGGGGCGGGTTGAAAATACTAAAAAATGGCATGCGGGGCGGGGCGGGTTGAAATTTTTGCGTGTTGAGCCAAACCCGCCCCGCAACCGCACCACTGCCATCCCTAGTCCTTAGGTAGAATTTGTCTGGTATAGGAACACATTGCATCACAACAAGAAATAAATTTATAAGTCACAAAGTCCAATAATAGCATGGTTTATCCAACCTATCTACACCAGTTATTATTATACTTTGGTCTTCGTAATTATCCTCTGAAAATTCCAAAGGTCTTCAGCAGCCGTCTCCAATTGACAACTCTAAATGCATGAAGATGAACAAAGTAAATACAACAACTACTACCACCACGCCACATTCCCAAGCAAGTCGAGTTAAGTTATTTGAACCTTCCCGTCCATGTTGTTTTATTTAAGTCTGACGGTTTCAACATTAACAAATTTCAGTTTCTTTAGCATTAAAAGTTCTTTATATTTACTAACATAACAAACTTAATCCGACCTAATTGCTATTGCCTATATAGATATTTTTCTTCATTATGCCCTATATTTTCTCTAGGTGTGCATGAACTCCAGGAGATTGCAGGTCCTCTGGGACAACTCTCCTGTATGCGATTTTAGGTATACCTCATTCTTTTTAACACATCCAATCACCATGGTTTCACACCTACATGCCAGTGTAAATGGAGGTTGATGTAGTATATGATCAAACCAATTTTCTTAGAAGTCATCACTTTGTCGCTTAATGTGATAAGCGTTGCGAGGGGTTATTGCTTTGTAGTTGAAGCCACATGCTTAATATCAGCATCATTATATATTAGATGTTGAATATTAGTTATTGTAATTGTGATTTGATTATTATAGTACTAAACTGATACTCCCTCCGTTTCAATTTATGTGAACCTATTTCCTTTTTAGTCCGTGCCAAAAAGAATGACCTCTTTCCCTATTTGGAAACAATTTACCTTTATGCAATGATTTATAGCCACACAAAATATATGTGCTTCATTTTACACCACAAGTTCAAAAGTCTTCTCTTTTCTTAAACTCCGTGCCCAGTCAAATGGGTTCACATAAACTGAAACGGAGGGAGTATATTTTTGGTATTTTTTTCAAAAAAAAAAAATTCACGCTTACTTAAAAAAAGCGTGCACTTCACTTCTTGCTTTTCACTTCAAGTCCCAAAGACCATGTTGCTTTTTTCTTTTTTAAAAACGTTTTTCCCTTGTAAAAACACTGGACTGAACAATCTCAAGTGACTTTTTCTTATTTTATCAACTAAGTGCGTTACCTGCACCTTCGGCATGATCATTTTTAATCCACCTTAACAATTGCAATTTTGTAACACATATCTTGTGGATATTTTAGACTTTAGAGGCCCGATCTTTACTTGCACAATATTATTGCTGGTCTTAACAATCGTTTGATAGAACTTTTTTATTACTTTGGTAGGAATCATTCTATCACATAACACTTCGATAACACTTCTCCAATTTAACAACCTTATTCAGATTCTATGTGTATTAACATCGTCTATCAAACCATTCTCTTAGAACATTCAGCATATATATCCAAATTGTTAGCATTTAGGCACCGCAATCCCGTCTAATTTGACCTCAACTTCATTCTTCTTATGCTAGCCCAATATGCACTACTTTTGGTGGATCCGACACACACCCGATGGCATTTTTGAAGAGACCGAGCAACATAGCTAAAAACTATAGCGGTCCCAAGTACTTCTCCGCAGTCAAGCTTTGTGTTGACACCCTCACTAGTTTCGTCAATTAGCACAATAACCCTCACTAGTTTCGTCAATTAGACAATGTTGTCTGCAAATAGCATAAGTACGGTAAATTGACTATGAACTCAATGCCGATCCCTGGTGTAAACACATAGTTATCGGAAACTTCTTTGTATCTCTTACCATTCTTACGCAAGCGACGAGTCCTTCATACGTATCCTTTATGGCATGAATGTATTAAATATAAGTTCTTTCTTCTTCTTAACCACCAAAGGACTTCTCCGTGCACTTTATTATGGGTTTCTCTAGATTATGAACACCATATGTAGATCTTTCTTCCTCTCCGGATAAATTTTCATCAATCTTCTTAGCAAAAATATAACATATGTTATAAATCTACAAAGTGTAAATTCAAACCGGTTCTTTGTCACTCTTTGCAGTGCACTTAAGTCTACACTATTATCACTCTTTTCTAAAGTTTCATCATATGGCTCATAAGTTTAATGCTATGATAGTTTGCACTATTTTGAAAATCTCCTTTACTCGTGTACATAGCAATCAACATACTCTTTGTCCATAGTTGGGCATCTTACCACTTCGTAGTAAAGCATTAAATAGATTGGTAAGCCATACCACTCCAACCTCTCCAAAACACTACTAAACCTCCATAATGATGCCATTTGGATCACACACTTTTCTAATCCTTATATTTTTCATGTCGTCCTTTGCTTCTGCCGACATAATTCTATGAGTGTAGCTAAAGTTTCTAAAATGCAAAGATGTATAAAGATCTTTAAAAGTAGGCATTATAATATAGACTGAACGCCAATAATTTCCTAGTGGTAATAGATGTCTCTCAATTACATTGATATATGTGTGTGTTGCTGTGTATAAGTTTCCTTTTCAAATTGATTCCAAGGTTCTCACAAAAATATTACTCCCTACATCTCATTTTATGTGACGGTGTTTGACAGGGTACAAAGAGAAAGGAAAAAAACACTTTTAAAAATTATGATCTAAAACAATCCATACACATTTGTATCGCTATAAATCATCTCATTAAGGATATAACCGGAAGTGTAAAGTTAAATTATTTCTAAATATATAAAGATATCATTCTTTTGGGACAAATTAAAAAGGACAATGTGTTGCATACAATTGAAAAGAAGGCGTAATTATTATTGATTTTTTTTGATAAAGCAGTTTTCACAGAAATATTATCATTATGTACTCTATCCATCCCGACTAAAGTAATATAATTAGATTCTGATGATTAAATTGACCTAAGTTTACAATTAGATAATGATGGACAAGCAATAGAGCGTGGTACATGCACTATTGAATATTGTATCAACTGCAACAATATAACTTAATATATGTTGATGTCAAAGAAATATAACTTTGATCATGAGTCAACTCAGGATACTTAATTTTAGATGGAGGACGAAAAAGAAATGATTGAGGGATGCATTTATTGATTAAAAGGGACAAAAGAAATGACTTGGGGATGTAAGTGAAGGTCGGTACTGAAAGAATTTAACTGTCCATTAATTTCATCATCATAACATTAGCAACTTCATCATTTAAAATGTAATGATTTATGCCATATTTTGACCTCTTAAATCCTTTTATTTTTCAAGATCTCCGTAATCTTTGCACTCATCCAACTTCAAATTCCCACATGAATGAATAATAGTCATGAGATCTCTTCCAGTAGCTCATTAGTTCAACGTGTTGCATTTTGTCATATATATCCCACAAGTTAAAAATCTTAAAAATGGAGCAAATTTTGGCAAGGAACCAAGGACTCATCCATGGAAAGAAAGGCCTCTTTCCAGTGGAACTTAAAATGTAGCGCAGGCCCTAATGCTTATGAACAACTTTTATCAGAGAAAGAAATCTAATGATTCAAGCTTACATGACCAAAAACACCAAATGAAAACTAGTTCACTAGTTTCACTAAAGTAGAGCATAAAGACAAGGGCACCTGATATGGCGGCTGGGATGGCAGCTGACTTGGAACTGGTGGCTGCCCAGACATAAAAGAAGGCCCCATGCTTGCTGGAGGCTTCATAGTTGGCTGAATGATGAGAGAAAAAAAAATTGAATGTTGTGTATGAAAAAGGGGAAAACCCTCAGATCAGTATAGGTAGAACAGTCATCCTCTGCTTACATGAAAAGTAGGATGTGAATGGTGTGGCGGAGGCACTCCAGATGGCGGAAAACCAACATTGGACCCCATGTGAGGGTGCATTGGACGGGGGTAGGGTTGCATTGATGGTCTCACTTGTGGTGGCATCTGTGGCTGCATATGCTGGTGTTGGCTACCACTAGTATGCATTGGTTGCTCCAATTGGGAGGATGCAGAAGGCATCTGCATTTGAAAATGAGATGGAAGCTGTGAAGCAGAATGATGAGGAACTGGTGGCATGTTAACAACTTGAGAGGATTGTGGTAAAGAGATTAGCACTGATTGACCACCAATATGTCCTTTTGATTGCCGCACTGACAGCGACGGATGAGACGGTAGGGACTGAGCTTGAAGGTTTGATGACGAAAGAGAAGGAGATGGCGGTGTTGGAACAGATTGATTTTGCTGCTGTTTTCTTGTTTGATCCTGCATACCAATTTTCCCTAGCAATGATGGAGCCGACTGACCATCTGACTTTGTAAGTTGAGACACTGATGGCTGTAGATTTGGTGATCCTGTCGGTTGGATGGCCGGAATCTAAAGATAGAATGGAGTGAGATCTGTAACTACATCAAATCGTATATTTATATGGACAAAGATACTTCACATGTTCAAGATGCTATAACTAACTTACTGCTTGTTGGGGCTGCACCATCCCAAGCATAATTTGTGCCTAATAAACACATCATTAAAGGAACCAAAGTCAGAGAATCAGAAATCAACGGATGAACTCCAAATTTAATGATTTTTAGCTCAAAGATTGAAAGCTAATTAATCTGGGAATCATGTGATGCACTCGCAATAGAAGACTACATCAAAGCCCTAAATTTTCACCCATATCAAAGTAACACACTGTGATTTCTGAGAGAGACAGCAACGGTGAAACTCTCATCCATATTGCACTAACTATGTGATTTATGTTCCTTTTGCAAATAGCAGCTGTCTCTTAATCATGGCATTTGAATATTTCAAAGAGATTTTGTCATGCATCCCAACATGACAATAGATTGGAATGACATCCATGTACTTTTCCAATGTAACCTTTATGAGTAGTGATCATACATATTGGTGACTATAAAACAAGAATTTACAGTTCAAACATATGATGGCATCTCTATTTATCTCTCTCTCTTATTCTTTTATTTTACACTTCTAACAAGAATACTAGAATCTACAGTCTAAAGGCTTAAGCTGTTCGAGAAGGAACACTCTCATTCTTTTATTTAGCGACTTTTAACATATCATATCTCTAAAAGTTTCATACTTTTGTAATTAAAATAACATCTATAGTACGACTATTACTTACATAAATTGAATAACCTTAAAGCCTTAACTTAAGCATTCCATCAGCAGGAAGAAAAAAAAAAGATAACAATACTCAATGCTTTGCCGCAAAATGAGTCAGGTTAGAAGGTTGACTTAGAATATAAAATAAGTGAAACCTGAAATAGTGCTTTGGTCAAGTTAGGGTTTTGAATGAGAATTTGCCTCGCTTGTTGCTGGTTCTGTTCGATTAATCCCTGCATAAAAAAGAAATTAATAAAGCAGTAACAAATTTGAACACAAATTTATCAAGAAGCTCGTGCAAGAGAAAAACAAATAAAGTTAAAGCGAACAAAGAATTAAACTCGATTTCATCTCTAATGTGGACATATATATTCATCACGCCTATACGTAGGAACACATACATATAAATAAATACCTTCATCTGACACATAATGTCGTAAAGCTGTTTTTTGGACATTCCGGCGAAATTCGTTGTTAGGCCATCGGCGGCGACCTGCTCTCCCGCCATTTTGTCCCAATTTCTTCCACCGGAGAAAGGAGGGAAATCAATTCTCAAATTGAGTCAGATTTATTTTGGGCGATTAAAGCCTCACCGTTAGGACCTCCATGGCCCAAACTATGGGCCTGAACAATGACCCGGCAGGACAATTTTTAGTTGGGATTTTTTCACCTTTAGCCCACGCCAAAAATTATTTACATTCGGTAGCCAAAAAAACATATAAAATTTGTATAATTTTTGTATATAACATATAAAATGTATATATATAAAAAAATATACAATATTTATATATTTTTGACTGTTATTTTAAGAACGGTTATACAATATCATTTTCCCCTTTTATTAGTTGCTTCTTGATAGGAAGATTTCTTGATAGGATGATTTGAGGCCACTGTTTATATATTGTCCCCGTTTAAGAAAGTTTTACAAAATAGCCTGTGTTATATAGCTGGAAGAATGAAAATGTAACGCTTGTTTAATTGTTCTTAAATTTTGTTGGGCAGCCAAAACTTCGTATTATTGAATTGGTCACAAGTTTACCGGATGGGGAAATTTTAATAATTTTGTCAATAGTTAACAAGCTTTGTCGTGCGCTTACAATTTAGTATTATCTTCATTCTACCTATCTCGTTAAATTGTTTACAAGTTTTATTGGATATTTAAATTTTATACGTGTTGTTCAACTGTTCATAAGTTTTGTCAGACAAAAATTAGCGTTACATTCGACAATATCTTGGTAATTAACTGTTCATTACTTTGCCTAGACTGTGACTCATTTATGCAACCAGTTTTGCTACCAACCTACGTGAACTTAATTAGTTTTTACAAGTCTTATATTAGTTTTTTATGGCACAAAAAAATCATTCAAAGAAGAAACTCAAATCATCCATTGATCTACTATATATCTTTGTTTCCATGTCTTCGTTGGCTTTTGTTACTTCAGTTTAACCTTGTGAATGATGAGGAGAATAGAGTGGAGATGGAAGTATATTTACGATTTTTTTAAATGATATAAAATTTAAAATAGTGCACTACTAGAAATCAGGTGATTTTCGTCAACGGCTTTCCGACCGAAATCGGTCGAAAATAAGAGTATTTGGTCGCAAAAGTCAACAAAAATTGCCTGCCAACAAAAAAATAAAATTTTCGACTGATTTCGGTCGGAAATTGGTCAAATATTTGGTCATACTTCCATATTATGTACAAAAATAATTATTTATTAAAAATTTACCAAATTTCCGACCAAATTCGGTCTGAAATTAGTCAACTATTTGGTCATATGAACAAGAATAATTATTTTGTTAAACATTTACCAAATTTCCAACCGAATTCGGTCGAAAATTGGTCAATTATTCAGCCTCTGTATATAATGTACAAAAATAATTATTTATTAAAAATTTACCAAATTTTCGATCGAATTCGGTCGAAAATTGGTCAAACTAGTCATACTTCTATATAATATAAAAAATAATTATTTATTAATTTTTTTTCAAATTTCCGACCGAATTCGATCGGAAAGTTTGATATTTCTTGTTTCCTGCCCAAGACAAAAATTATATATATTTAATTAGCCAACCAAAATAATTATAATTCAATATTTCCGATCGAATTCGGTGGATGATCACTTAGAAAATGACTTGGAACATTCTCAATGCATATTAGAAGAAGTTGATATGGAGGAAATAACAATCATAGAAAATGAGGATGAAGAATCACCTAATGAAAATGAAATAAGTGAAGAGGAAGGATTTTTAGATGAGGAAGGATACGTTGACGAAGATGACTAGCATGTCAGTTTTTTCAAGCGTTCTTAACTTATATAGATTTATATTCTCAATTCTAACATTTTCTTTAATTTATGCAGATGGCCGGTAGGGGTCGAGGTAGGTCTAGGAAGGATAAAAGGCCTACTGATCATGATAATGGTGCTACACCCTCGCTTCCTTCCACTCCACACTTGCATCCATCTGCTGCTGATGGTCGACATCAATTTTCTAGGCACAAATCTATTCTACCACATCCATCTGCTCATCATATTACATACCACTCAACCGCCCAACAGTGTTATCACAATTCTCCTCCATAGGGCTATACCCCGCTTCCTCCTAATGATCCTATCAGTAGTTACATGGGTGCATCAAGTCACCAGTCACAGAGCCATGTGGTATGCCCATCATTTGCTCCATTTGCTTCATCTCCAGCTGGATCTCATCCATCTAGATTTCAGACGGCCGGATCACAGCAGTGGTCTGGATTACAGCAGGGGTCTAGATCGGTGTATGGATATGGATCACAGCCATCTTCATCAAGGACCCCGTCTCCCTCTCCACGGAGTTCGTCTCCTAGCATTTCTAGACTTCGTCTTTGGGATAGTAGCACTGAGTCAGACGCCCCCCTTCTGCGCATGCTTCAGATTCATCGGAGGATGATGATTCAGATGATGTGTGTTATGATAATTACCATAAGATGATCATCAAGCCTGAGGGTAATGGGTAAGATTTATTTATTACTTCTTTATTTTGCTGAATTATAATAACTACTCTTGTTTATTTAATGTAATTGCTATGTTGCAGGTTTATTCCTAAATCGGGTTACAAAGATAATCACTGATATTCTTGGCTCGTTGTATTTGACACCCTATCCGACTTGGAGTGACTTTCCAGAGAGTCTCGTACAACAGATGTTCAACCAATTTAAGGTTTTAATACAATTCTTATCTATTTAAGCGTTGTATATATTAATAATATTTTCATCTAACGTTACATACTTTATTTGCAGACTAAGTGTGCCTGGGAGGACCGGTATAACCGTGAAATTTGTAAAAATTGGGAGTACAAATACCGTAAGATACTCTCTGATTCCTTCAGCATCACTCGAAGGGTTAAAAAGAAGCCTTCATGGGTTCTACCGGATGTATGGGTGGATCTGCAGAGGTATTGGACCACCAAAAATTCAAGAAGCAGAGTGAACTGGGAAAGAAGGCCCGAGCATCTGATAAGGGTGACTCTTTGCACTGTCTGGGTTCAAGAAGCATGGGGGATACGAGGAGACAACTGGTAATTCCTTAAAATATTTCGGTCTATTTTTATCGAACTATATTTTTATATCTCCCAGTTTTTCTTTTTCAAATTAATCATAAAATTCGGTCCAATTGACTTTATATCAACATAGTGTTATCAACATTATGGGAACAAAATTTTTGTGACGAAGCAGCAAAATCATATAAAACACTCCATGCATTTTGGTGTCTTATGGATTCTATTTACATATTTCAGTTTTCTGCTATTAATTATAGTAATTAAGATTCAACAATCTTATAAAAAACGTTCCAAAGATTTAATTGAACTTCTCTACGCGTAGCATCTGCTTATATATTATGAAATTGACAGTACTTCTCCTAACAAGTTATAGCTGAAATCTAACAATGCATGAGAAACTGACCGTAATACATTTATCGATTAACCATGTATTTAGCTTAAATATAGGAAGAGTAAAGCTAAGGTGAGACTAGATGGGAAATGCCTAAATGCACAAAAATTTAAATGTCTTGGCTTGTTAGCAGTATGATAGAAGAAGGTTTTACACATAAAATTAAAATAGCTAAATACATTGAAATATAGAAGTGTCACTAGAGTGTCATGTGATAAAAGAATATATAATTGCCAAAGTAAAAAATAAGTTTTATTGAACAGATGTAAGACTAATATTATATGAGAGTGAATGTTTTGGCCTTTAAAATCCAACATATCCGGACAATGAATATTTCGGTCTATTTTTATCGAACTATATTTATATATGTTAATTTCGTTAACACGTTTTATTATATTTGAAGGAAAAAAATTGAGGAGGGAAATGAGTCATGATGAGTTCTTCATGGAGACTCACATTCACAAGAAGAAGGCACCGACAGATCCAACTAGATGGGTCGAGGATCGGGCGGAGACTACACATGTAAGTTTTATAACTACTATAAATGTTTATAATATTATATAGTTAGTAATTTTCTATCTTCTAAATAAAGGGTTGCTACAAGATCAATTTGGAGGAGTACACTCAAAGCTTGCCACCGAATGAGCAAGGCGAGTGACCACCCATTTCAGACGAAGAAGCGGAGAGGATATGGTTGGATATTGTCGGTGGTCCTAAAAAGGAGATAGCATACGACCTTTCAGATAAATCGTTTCAGCACTACAAGGCTGGATTGCAAGGTATAGGGACTTCTGCCTAAGGCGAGACGATTGATAGTTCGACTATATCGTCTATGGAACAGAAGATCGCAAAGCTGACAGTAGAGCTTGAAGAGACCAAGGCTAGAGAAAAGAAGAGATTTGATACCCTTCAAGTTCAGCTAGAAAGAAGTGACGAAAAATTTGATACCCTTCAAGTACATTTAGAGAGGAGGACCGAATAATTTGATCTCCTTCAAGGTCAGCTGGCCAATCTTCTTGCTAGTGGTGCTTTCCCCATTTTCCGGTCTCCTCCTCCTTCCCCACGTGCCGACAATGAAGGTCCTAGGAGTGAAGATGGAGATAATGCTACATAAAAAACTCATTGAATGTTGTGTATTGTTAAACAAAGTTTTGAACTTGTCAATATTTTGTTGTTGGTTATTTGAATGATGATTATATTATTATTATTTTGTTATTGAACATTTTAGTAGTTGTTGTTGTGGTTATTGGTTGTTGTAGTTGTTATTAGTTGTTATTGTTGGTTATTTGTTGTTGTTGTTGTTGGTTATTAGTTGTTATTTTGTTGGGTTTTCAAATTATGGTTGAATGGCAGCAATGTATGCTGCCATTATAGGATGATTGGTTTAAATTGGCAGGTGGTGTAGCTTAAAAGCAGGCATTTTCTGCCTAGTTTTTACCCAGATTTCTGACCGAAATCGGTTGGAAATTAATTTTTTCCCCCAGAAATTCATAATTTCCCACTGAATTTGGTCGGAAATTTGAAAATTATTTTTTTAAAATAATTTTCGTCCGATCTCGGTTGGAATATGAGATTTGACAGTCAACATGTTGAAATTTCCGACCGATTTCGGTTAGAAATTTCCGACCAATTGCAGTCGGCACACGTTTGGGACCATTTTTTTCCCGTCCAATTAAAATCGGTTAGAATTTTGTCGAAAATTATCAATTTTCGACCAATTTCGGTCGGAAATAGCGGACGAAAATCAACTTATTTCTAATAGTGAATTGGCTTAAAATGGGGCATATAATAAAATTCTCTATTCCATTGGTAAAACTACGATTGGAAAAATTAAAGGGCTAAGTGCACCACTAGCCACTTTTAGGGCAGTTGTTAGTTGAAACATAATTTGCATTGCAATGTATTAATGTATTTAAAACATAGCCACAACCTGGCTATTTTGTATGAGTTTAAATTATCAATATAATTTAACATGTAATAGCAAATTAATTACTTACCATGCATTTTACCAAATTATGAGTTACTACATATCGATAGACATAACTTGTAATTACTTGATAATATTTATAATTTCTCATATATAATTGAAGCTCTTTGAGAGTTAACGCCGACTTTTTTCTCATGTTGGAATTATTTACTACTCATCCTTGTTCCTCAAGGTAAATAACTCAAAATTCAATCAAGTGCACCATTCAATCTTTTGCGAGAATGGGTGTCAAAAGACAATATTAGACTAATTTTTAAAAATACGTACATAAAATACCTAGTTTGAAGGAGACACCATGAGTTCACGTGCCCCATAATTGGGGCTATAAATCCGCCCCTGCTACTCCCTCTGTCTCAATTTATGTGTCATATTTTTTTAATTTTTCTAATAAAGAATGTTATATTTTCTTATTTAAAAATAGTTTAACTTTAAACTTCTCATTTTATTCTCAATAAGATGATTATAGCCAAACAAATATCTGTGAATTGCTTAATACTACAAGTTTGAAAGTCTTTCTTGTTCTTTTTTATTTTTAAATTTCGTGCTCAATCAAACACCACCACACAAATTACAACTGCATGCAGATGTGGAACCTTGATATGATTGTGAAAAAAAGATATAAGTACTAGACTAGGGATTTTCCCATGTCAATCAAGGACTAAATAACATAAATTTACCACGTTTTTGACTTATTTTTGTCTCATAGACTTTTACCCTACGGACTTGCTGCAACATATACAGTAAAAATATATCTAAAAGCATTAATTCCATCAAATAGATTGCTATCGGGGAGCACAACTGGAAATAACAACTACTATCGGGGAGGATATTTTGGGACCAGACCTCGACCATTTTGTAAATATTGTAAGAAACCAGGCCACACTAAGAAAAAAATATATAAGCTACACAGTTACCCACAAGATTCCAGATTCATCAAAAGAAAAAAGATTGCTGCCAATGTATTTGGAAATCAAAGTGAGAATAACATTGGAGGTGAAAGTGGGGGTAACTGTGACGTTCAGGAACATGTATGCAAAATCTTACAAAGGAACAATACAATCAACTACTCAGTATTCTTGAGAATTTCCACACTGGAAATGCAACAAGTGACTTGAAAGCAGGGGCTATGAACTTTGTAGGTATTTTAGCTAGCTCAACTTCTTTTGATTCTGGTGTAAATTCATATGAGTGTTTTACATCAAATGTTGATTCTCGGATATTTGATTTTGGGACATCAAACTATATGACATATAACAAATCCATATTAACCAATGTAAAGACCCTAGTGTACCCTTTCCTAGTTGCATTACCTAATGGCTATAAGGTGAAGGTGAAACTGATGGGAGATATAGCTCTGATCAGTCCTAAGTATACCCTCAAAAGAGTCCTTTTCGTTCCCGGTTTCAAGTTCAACTTAATTCATGTACATTGTTTAACATTACAACTTTATTTTTTGTCTTTTTTACGAAATTTGATTGTATCCTTCTGCAGGCCCCTTCACTAAAGAGGCTTCTGGCAATTAGTAAAAGCAAGGATGGTATGTATCTTTACTCTTCAGATTCTTGCAAGTCTAATTCTCTGATTCATGCCATTTCATCTAGCTCACCTAGTAGGAATAATAGTGTCCCACACTCTGTTTCACATGTTGCATCTAGTTTTCTGACTACATCTCATGATTGTAATAAGGCTGTTACACATTCTCATATGCAATGTAATGAAAATTCCATTTCTATGTGCAATGCATCTATGTTTGACAAAAATATGGTTGATCTCTTGTGGCACAATAGATTGAGACATGTACCCTTTGTCAAAATGAGGGGAATTAAATCAATACCAGTCAATTTTTCATCTAAACAACCTTTTGTTTGTCCCATATTTCCAATGGTTAGGCAAAATAAATTGCCCTTTCTAGAAAGAACTACAGTCACAACCAAAACCTTTGAAATTCTACATGTCGACTTGTAAGGACTCTATCATGTCACAACACATGATAAGTGTAAATATTTCAACACCCTAGTGGATGATTCTAGTAGTAGCACCTGAACACACCTGCTTAACTGCAAGAGCAGTGATCTGCAGGTAATCAAAACTTTTTCTATCATGGTGAAAAACCAATTCAACTGTTCCATTAAAACAATTAGAACTGATAATGGACTTGAGTTCATCAATTCTGAGCCTACCCCATTCTTCCCATCTAAAGGTATTATACACTAGAAAACATGTCCCTACACACCCCGGTAGAACAACATAGTGGAAAGGAAACACAAATACCTTTTAGAAACAGCTAGGGTACTGTTGTATCAATTTAAGTTGCCTATATAATACGCATTCTCACCTCAACCTATCTGAGTAACAGACTTCCTTCCTCTACCCTTAAAAATAAATGTCCATTGGAGTTACTTTACAAAAAAAGACCTACTACTCCCGCCTTAAAAGCTTTGGATGTCTATATTCCCTACAACCCTTAAAACTCATAAAGTCAAGTTTGAACCAAGATCCTTACCTCATGTATTTTGTGGGATACTCTTTTGCGACAAAGGGATACAAAGTACTCAATCTAGTCACAGAAAGAATTCACATTTCAAGAGATGTCATATCCCATGAAAATGTACTTCCCTTTGCTTTGTCTCCTAGTTCAAATAAAGTCTTTCCTTTATTTCCACAAGCAAATTCAGACCTAGCACATGATTTGTTTCCCCAATGAGTCTGTTTATCCTCATAGTCCACCTAGTCAGCATATCACAGCAGTGCCACCTGAATCCTCATCACCAGGGACAAGTGAGATCATCTTTAATATAACTCCAGACTTTGAAGGATGCTCTTTACGTGACAGTGATCAGAATGAGTCACCTACCACTAACATTTCCAATCCAATAGTACAATAGCCTAGTGAAACATTAGGTAGACCTTCCAGAACACACAAAGTTACCACCTATTTGAGAGACGATAACTACTCACTCCCTAAATTATAATCAAACCACCATGATTCTCCTTCCAGCAGTAACCAAAACACCACTTCACTCTATTTTAATGCCTCTGTACCTAATGTCCAATATGTTTCACCGAATGCATTAAGTTTTGACAGTCAACAGTTGATTATGAATATGAGCCCACTTCATATGAAGAAGAAACTGCTAATCCTGCATGGCAAACAACCATGAATCAGGAGTTTGAAGCATACCTAGAGCTTAGTGCTATTCCTAAATGGAAAAAGAATAATAGGATGTAAGTAGGTATATAAGTTGAAGTACAAGGTATATGGGAGCACAGAAAGACTTAAAGCCAAACTAATAGTGAAGGAGTACACTCAATAGGCAGGGATAGACTATACAGAAACCTTCTCACCAGTTGTAAAGATAACTACTGTGAGGGCTTTAATTGGGGCAGCAGTGACGAAAGGCTGGAAGATCTTTCAACTAGATGTCAACAATGTATTATGGGGATCTCCATGAAGATGTGTATATGGAAGTGCCTCCAGGTCTTGTTGTGGAAAGACCAAACTTAGTGTGTAAGCTGAATAAGTCCTTATATGGACTCAAGCAAGCAATCAAACAATGGTATGAGAAATTGACTGCAGCCCAGATGATACACACACTACTTACTTGACTACTCACTGATCCACAAGAAACATAGAGCTTAAGTGGTGTTTGTGGCTGTCTATGTGGACGATATTCTGATCACAGGTACTGATTTAGAAGTAACCTTCAAGATAAAAGACCTGGGAAGATTGCACTATTTCTTGGGATTAGATGTGTTGTACAAGAATGATGTGGTGTTGAGTCAATACATGTAGAATTCGAGGGAGCCACACTTAAAAGCGGTATACCATGTACTGATTATACCTTAAAGGTGATCCAAGTCTAGGGATCTTCCTATCTAATAGCAACGACTATAGAGTTAGAGCCTTTTGTGACTCAGACTGGGTTGCATGCCCTGAGTCAAGGAAATTAGTCGGTGGATATATTGTATTGCTTGGTGACTGTCCTATCAACTGGAAATCCAAAAAATATTCTACTATTTCACTATCCTTGGCAGAAGCAGAATACAGATCAACAAGACAAGTTGTGGGTGAATTGGTGTGGTTAGTTAGATTGCTTGAAGAATTGACAGTCCCATTAGCCTTGCCTAATCCAATGTTCTATGATAGACAAGAAACTTTCCATATAGCCAAGAATCCTATGTTTCATGAACCTACCAAACACATAGAGATAGATTGTCATTTTGTGAGGAATCAACTCTACACATGAGCAATTGACAGATATATTCAGCAAGCCACTAATAGAGATTGAACATTGCAATTTACTTGGCAAGTTAATTGTGAGTCCCTCCCTTCCAACTTGGGGGGGGGGAGGGGTATTGAGAGTATATACACGGATGTATATTTATATGAATAAATAGTTGTAATGTATGAGTTAGTTAGTAGTTAGTACAGTTGTACACAAATAAATAGGGTGCGATATTTTGTAGCTAAGTGAACTTTCCTACTTATAATTTTAGGAGTACCCACACAAGATAGAAAATAATTTTCTCTCTCTGCCTCAACTCCCAACGGTAATATTTTTAGCGAGTAAATCACACGCTCCTCCCCATGGACCCGCCGGACGACGCCATTTTGGCGCGTTTGGATGGACAAAACGCTTCTATTAAAGAGGCGAAACAAACCACTGAAGTAATTGAAGGCAACATCTCCTATGCAACCACAGTTACAAACTCCCCAAATTCAACTATGTGCCCTAATCGCCATGAACGAGACTCTGTAATTGCAACACACACCACACACAATGGTATGTCGGCAATCATGTTCAAAGTGTCAGACTACTATGGAATCATGGCTTCTGAATGCAGATTCACTATGGTTGGCAGATTTCTTAAACCTCGGCCCCAAATAGATCAAATTAGGTCTAAATTTAAGGAATTGATTTCTCTAAAACGATCATCCAAAATTAGAGTGTATGACAATTTCAATGTGTTTCTAGATTTCAATAATGAAGAAGATTTCTCCATGGCTTGGTTCAAACGAGTTATATAGATTGAGGGACAACAGATGTGGCTTTAGAAGTGGTCACTGGATTTTAAGCTGGAGGAGGATCTCCCAATTGCTCCTATTTGGGTTCTTCTTCTTGGCCTTCCTTTTCATATGCATACATGGCAGTATGTAAAACAAGTGCTTAGCACTGTGGGAAGTCCGCTCGAAATGGACTTAGCGACTAGGGGCAGAACAAGACCAAGTGTAGCTAAGGTTAGAGTGGAAATTGATTTGTTAAAACCACAACCAGATTCTGTGTATGCGGGACAAGTATATGAAAATGCTCCTCAAAAAGAATTTGTTCAAAAACTCGAGTATGAAAGAATTCCTAAGTACTGCAAGTATTGTAGAAAATTGGGTCACAATTTGATAAATTGACGGGCAATTGAAAGAAATAAAGCACCAGAGGACAAAGAAGCTAAGATCAAGAGGAATAAAGAGGCTATTGAATAAGATCTTACCATAATCAATAGCGATTCCTTAAAATATTTCGGTCTATTTTTATCGAACTATATTTATATATCTCCCAATTTTTCTTTTTCAAATTAATCATAAAATTCAGTCCAATTGACTTTATATCAACATAGTGTTATCAACATTATGAGAATAAAATTTTTGTGACGAAGCAGCAAAATCATATAAAACACTCCATGCTTTTTGGTGTCTTATGGATTCTATTTACATATTTCAGTTTTCTGCTATTAATTATAGTAATTAAGATTCAACAATCTTATAAAAGATGTTCCAAAGATTTAATTGAACTTCTCTATGCGTAGCTGTAAGCACGTGATTTTTGCCCAATATGAGAATTACTCCCAAAAAATTCAAAAATAAAATAATTTTCCGTGGTGTGCAATTTTGTGATATTTTGAATAATTATTTGTATTTGTCTGTGCATGTTTATTTGTTAAAATAATAAAAATACAAATAATGTCGCATTTTGCATGTAGGATTTAATCCTACATTTGTTAGTAATTAATTTTGTTTTACAAAAAATAAAAATTACAAAAAATAGGCATCGTTTGCATTTTTAGCATTTAAATGTCCAAATATACAATTTTATGCTTAATTATTACTTAATTGTGCGTTAATTATTATTGGGAGTTAATTTGCGCTTTTATAACTTAATTTAGTTCTTAATAATAGTTTAAGTATTTTTATAATTTAGTTTTAGAAAAATAAAAGAAGAAAAGAGAGCAAAAAATAAAGAAAGTCGGAATTGGGCCTCTTCTTCAAATTCAAGACACAAGCCCAAAAAATACCCAATCTTCCCAAACGACCCAGTCCATTTCGAACTGGGTCGACCCAGTCCATAACCCAACAACCTATTATCTTACATTTTACAAAAAACAAAACAAATAAAAAAAAGGAAGAAGAAAACCCTAAAATTAATCCCATCCGCCCCCCCTCTCTCTCGTCTTCTCCCCAAACGACCCCCAACCTCAAGCAGCCATGGATGCTCCCCCCCACGCAGCCATCCAAGCTTCCAAGCAAACCCCACTCCACGTTCGTCACCTCCGAACAACCCCTCACCGCCAGACATAACCCCAAACAACCACAGTCCTTCAACACCAAAGCTCCACCACGAAACATGTCGTCGTCCGCTACTTCATCTTCTTCAGTCGCTGCCCAGCAGCTTTGCTACATCCAAACAGACCCCATGGCTACTGTTTCGTATTCTCCGGCGTCGAGCTTGAAGCTCGACACCCATGGTAGCTGCCGCCTTAGCTTCGACCTCCATCGCACATGGCTGCTGCTGTCTTCTTCCTTGGTGCTGCTTCAGTCCCTTCTCTGAAACCGGTCTTGAATATGCGAGGAACATTGCGGAGTGCCTTCTTGCACCTCACACATAGTGTGTGAGTCTCGTTCCTCCTCTTACCGAGATTACCTGTTCCCTTTCCTGTTACAGTGAAGTTGCAGAAACCATAGCGCCCTCCTCCTGCTTCGCTACGTCCAGACGCTCCTGCTTCGTTACGTCCAAACCCACTTTGTTTTGCTGCGTTGCTGCCACGACGAGCAGTTTATTTTGTTTCAGCTATGCTGCTGCCACCATTTCGTTTATTCGAGTTTTAGTCGAGGTCGTCGAGCGTCGTTTTGAGTTCATCAAGTTTAAAAGGGAGGTGAGCTCGTCGTTGAGTTCGTTGTTGAGTCCGGACAGATTTATTCCCATTCGAGGTTCGTCAAAACAGTCCGTACATAGTTCGTTCGATCCGGTTAGTAGATTTTGAGTTTTATTTTGTCCGTATTTCGTTTTGATATTCTCGAATCTAAAATCGGCAAATGTTTGTGTTGTTCATTATTTGGTGAATTTTTCATGTTTATTTCATGTTTGTTTTATTGTTTAGGTAAATGTTGTTAGTTTAATGTTAGTTAGATACAAATTGAAGTTTAATTAATTGTTTCCTCAATTTGTTTTATGTATTTTATGTATTTTCCAGAAATGGTTAATATTGTTAAGTTCAAGTTTAAATTCATAATTGTTTCTTCTTAGGTTTTGTTTTGTTATTTGCCTAAAAGAATTTAGTTGTGATAGGGAAGTATGTTGGTTTAATCATTTGAATCCGTCATGTTGTTTTTGTTCAAAATAAATTTAATTCATGTCCATACTTTGTTTAATTGTTCTTGAATCCGAAATTTGTATAGTTTTGATTTCTTGTTTATCATTTATGATTATTTCTTGAATTTGTCTCATAATCTTGTTTAAGTTTAATATAGGAATTGTTGGTTGTAATATTGTTAGAGTTGATTTTAAGTTCAATATTATTGAATTTAGAAATCTAAATATACTTGTTTGTTGTTGTTGTTGAATCCGAAAATAGGATTGTTTGTTTCTAAAATATTGTTCAATCAAATTTTAGTTGTTCTTTGTTGTTCAATTTGTGTTCATGTGATTTGTTGTTGAAATGTTGAAGAAATCATGTTCATGTGATTTGTTGTTTGAATTTGTGTAGAAATTGGTCATATGGGCTATATTTTGGTTAAAGTTATGATTAATTGAGTGTTTAGAGCTGATGGGGTAATTTGGTAAATTGTATTGCATTCGGGGGTAGAATGGTAATTGCAATAAGGTCGGAGGGGTAGTTTGGTAATTGAACATTATTTTGATTCTTTATGTTAAGCATGGGGGACAAAATGTAATGGGGTGGGTTGTGATATAGTTGTTTAATATAAAGGGGGGACAAGACAAATTTTAGTGTGGGGGAATCTTGTATTTGTTTATGTTGGGCATGGGGGACAAAATATAATGGGGTGGTGTGATATATTTATTTAAGGTAATGGGGATGAGTGAGAAGATAATGGGTTTGGTAGAGAAAATGGGTTGATTTTAATTGATTAAAAGATTTATGGGATGGGATATATAGAGGTCTTGAATCTGATTTAGAGGGAGAACACACACAGATAAGAGAAGACGGAAATAGAAGAGAGAACAGAAAAAAACGGACAGATAAAGAGAGGAAGAAAAAAAGAGCTGAATATTTAAGAGAGAGAAAAATTCCGAAAAATATTCAAACTTTCAAATAAAAAAAAACTAAAAGAAAAATCTTCTGCTTTCTTTCATTGTTTGAAATCAGAATTAATTGTTGTTGTTTCATCAAAGCTTGAAGCTTTTGTTTTTGGATTACCGCTCCACTGGTTTGCAAACTCTGTTCGTGGGTTGTTACTGTTGCTGGACTGTTGTTGCTGTGCTATATTGTTATTACTGCTGCTGATTCTCATCTTCATTTTCTTTTGCTTCCAATATCAGGTACACAACTGACACGCTGGTTATTGTAATCCGAAATATGAAGCATGAATACGAAAAATGAAGAGTTGAAATTCTAAATTTGTTTTAATTATATTCTGAATTTTATTTGTATGTACAAATTATTTAGCTTGCAAAAAATCAGAATCATGTAGTTAGCAAATGGTGTAGTAACTCCGTCGAGTCATCAAACGAATAGGCCATCTAGTAGGAACTGGGTAGTAATATTGTTTAGTTAAATAATATTGGTTAATTTCAGCATGTAAATGGTTTAGGATTAAAATTAGATTGCTAAGTTTTTTTTTAATTTGACAAACTGAGAACATGCCTCGTATAATGTAACTAGGTAGCAACATGTGAATAAGACGGGCCAGGTCTAGTTTTAAGTCATACACGTTAGGCCTGGGCCCGCAGTGGCAACAGACTGTCCGGTTTGCATCAATTTCAGATTTATGAATCATATTCAAAATCCATCTATAAAGTATGTAAATAATTTAAGATATTTTCTCTTTTATTTTGTAGAGACAAATTTAATAAGAGAAAAATGTAGGCATTTTAGGATTGTCCTTTAAAAATAAAATGAGATGAGCCTCGCCCAATAAAATGCACCAATTGCGGGCCCCTCAATAAATATTTAATTGAGTGTTTAGAATTCGGGATGGACTGTTTAGTGAATTCCACAGTCTTGCCCATAAATAATAATACGCTAGTCGCTTTAGGCGCGCATTTTAATAAGCTTACCTTCTTAAACTCGGGTGTGCATTTCATGCGACCCAAATCCAAATCCAAAACATTGATAAAAATACGTTCCGGATCGCGGGTGCATTTTATGTGACGCAATCCAAAGACATATTTTTAAACGATGTTCACATTTTAAAAAAATATATATATAATGATAAAAGCGGTAAAAAGATAAAATTTGCACATAAGTTTATAATTGTATTAAAATCAGATAAATAAGCCGAATATGACAGTTGAGCGACCGTGCTAGAACCACGGAACTCGGGAATGCCTAACACCTTCTCCCAGGTTAACAGAATTCCTTATCCGGATTTCTAGTTCGTAGACTGTAATACAGAGTCATTCTTTTCCTCGATTCGGGATTAAATTGGTGACTTGGGACACCCTAAATCTCCCAAGTGGCGACTCTGAAATAAATAAACAAATCCCGTTTCGATTGTCCTTTAATTGGAAAAAACTCCCTACGACTCCCGCGGGGGCGGAAAAAGGAGGTGTGACAGTAGCATCCGCTTATATATTATGAAATTGATAGTACTTCTCCTAACAAGTTATAGCTGAAATCTAACAATGCATGAGAAACTGACCGTAATACATTATTGATTAACCATGTATATAGCTTAAATATAGGAAGAGTGAAGCTGAGGTGAGGCTAGATGGGAAATGCCTAAATGCAAAAAATTCAAATGTTTTGGCTTGTTAGCAGTGCGATAGAAGAAGATTTTACGCACAAAATTAAAATAGCTAAATACATTGAAATAGAGAAGTGTCATTAGAGTGTCATGTGATAAAAGAATATATAATTGTCAAAGTAAAAAATAAGTTTTATTGAACAGATGTAAGACTAATATTATATGAGAGTGAATATTTTGGACTTTAAAATCCAACATATCCAGACAATGAATATTTCGGTCTATTTTTATCGAACTATATTTATATATGTTAATTTTGTTAACACGTTTTATTATATTTGAAGGAAAAAAATTGAGAAGGGAGATGAGTCATGATGAGTTCTTCATGGAGACTCACATTCGCAAGAAGAAGGCACCGACAGATCCAACTAGATGGGTCGAGGATCGGGCGGAGACTACACATGTATGTTTCATAACTACTATAAATGTTTATAATATTATATAGTTAGTAATTTTCTATCTTCTAAATAAAGGGTCGCTACAAGATAAATTTGGAGGAGTACACTCGAAGCTTGCCACCGAATGAGCAAGGAGAGCGACCGCCCATTTCAAACGAAGAAGCGAAGATTATATGGTTGGATATTGTCGGTGGTCCTAAAAAGGGGATAGCATACGACCTTTCAAATAAATCGTTTCAGGACGATTGATAGTTCGACTATACCGTCCATGGAACAGAAGATCGCAAAGCTGACAGCAGGGCTTGAAGAGACCAAGGCTAGAGAAAAGAAGAGATTTGATACCCTTCAAGTTCAGCTAGAAAGGTGGGACGAACAATTTGATACCCTTCAAGTTCAATTAGAAAGGATGACCGAACAATTTGATCTCCTTCAAGGTCAGCTGGCCAATCTTCTTGCTAGTGGTGCTTTCCCCCATTCCCCGGACTCCTCCTCCTTCCCCACGTGCCGGCAATGAAGGTCCTAGGAGTGAAGATGGAGATAATGCTACATAAAAAACTCATTGAATGTTGTGTATTGTTAAACAAAGTTTTGAACTTGTCAATATTTTGTTGTTGGTTATTTGAATGATGATTATATTATTATTATTTTGTTATTGAACATTTTAGTAGTTGTTGTTGTGGTTATTGGTTGTTGTGGTTGTTATTAGTTGTTATTGTTGGTTATTTGTTGTTGTTGTTGTTGTTAGTTATTAGTTGTTATTTTGTTGGGTTTTTAAATTATGGTTAAATGACAGCAATGTAAGCTGCCATTATAGGATGTATATTGGCTTAAATTAGCAGGTGGTGTAGCTTAAAAGCAGGCATTTTCTGTCCAGTTTTTACCCAGATTTCCGACTGAAATCGGTCGGAAATTAATTTTTTCCCCAGAAATTCATAATTTCCGACAGAATTCGGTCGAAAATTTCAAATAAATTCTCCAGATTACTGAAATTTCCGACCGATTTCGGCCGAAAATTTAAAAATTAATTTTTTAAAATAATTTCCGTCCGATTTCGGTCGGAAAATGAGGTTTGACAGTCAACGCTTTGAAGTTTCCAACCAATTTCGGTCAGAAATTTCCGACCAATTGTGGTCGGCACACGTTTGCGACCATTTTTTTCCCGTCCAATTAAAATCGGTCAGAATTTGATCGGAAATTTTCAATTTTCGATCAATTTCGGTCGGAAATAGCGGACGAAAATCAACTGATTTCTAGTAGTGAATTGAGTTTAAATGGGGCATATAGTGAAATTCTCTATTCCATTGGTAAAACTACGATTGGAAAAATTAAAGGGCTAAGTGCACCACTAGCCACTTTTAGGGCAGTTGTTAGTTGAAACATAATATTCATTGTAATGTGTTAATGTATTTAAAACATAGCCACAACCTAGCTATTTTGTATGCGATTTAGATTATCAATATAATTTAACATGTAATAGCAAATTAATTACTTACCATGCATTTTACCAAATTATGAGTTACTACATATCGATAGACATAACTTGTAATTACTTGATAATCTTTATAATTTCTCATATATAATTGAAGCTCTTTGAGAGTTAACGCCGACTTTTTTCTCATGTTGGAATTATTTACTACTCATCCTTGTTCCTCAAGGTAAATAACTCAAAATTCAACCAAGTGCACCATTCAATCTTTTGCGAGAATGGGTGCTAAAAGACAATATTAGACTAATTTTTAAAAATACGTACATAAAATACCTAGTTTGAAGGAGACACCATGGGTTCACGTGCCCCATAATTGGAGCTATAAATCCGCCCCTGCTACTCCCTTTGTCTCAATTTATGTGCCATATTTTTTTAATTTTTCTAATAAAGAATGTTATATTTTCTTATTTAAAAATAGTTTAACTTTAAACTTCTCATTTTATTCTCAATAAGATGATTATAGCCAAATAAATATCTGTGAATTGCTTATACTACAAGTTTGAAAGTCTTTCTTCTTTTATTTTTTTTTAAATTTCGCGCTCAATCAAACACCACCACACAAATTACAACCGTAGATGTGGAACCTTGATATGATTGTAAAAAAAAGATATAAGTACTAGACTAGGGATTTTCCCATGTCAATCAAAGACTAAATAACATAAATTTACCACGTTTTTGACTTATTTTTGTCTCATAGACTTTTACCCTATGGACTTGACAGTAAAAATATATCTAAAAGCATTAATTCCATCAAATAGTCTTGGTTGGTTCCAACTCCTCCTTTACAAAGCTGTAGTTAGTTGTGCTACTAAAGACTAATTATAACGTACGTACATAGTTACGTTCCTCGGCTCTTCACCAAATATTGGAGTCCAATTTGTACGGTTGCTCCTGTGTCTCTTGCTGCTGGACAGAATTATCAAACACCATAGATGAAGAAGGTCCCCCAATATTAGTAAAATTAAAACTAAAATCGTTCCCTTGTATAGGTGGCATAAATGAGTAATCTTGAGTAGTAGTTGTAGCTTCTCTTGGTTGATAGCCCCTTAACTGTAATGCCCTAAAAAGCAACGAATTTACTGACGAAAGATTAGAGCTGTTTAACAAGCTAGAAGCCAAGTTCATATTCATGTTCTCATTGTTGTAATTGTGCAAGGAAATATTGTTGCTAATCATCCCATTTGATGAATTGGCTAGGCAGTTGAAATTTATTGGTAGCTCAATATCTCCAAGTTCATTTGTAATTATTGTGTTAGTGTCACAATTAGGAGACTCTAGGGATTGTGGAGAAGATGATGTTGGCTGTGGTTTCTTCACAGTTGAACTCTTTTGGAACACTCTACAAACTACCCATTCCTCCTGAAAGCAAGAAAAAAGAAAGTGTGATTCAATGTAGTAAAAATTTAAGTTATATACACCGTCAGAATAAACACATTTAACAATGCTAGTATAAATGATAAATCCAGAAAAATAGAGTGGCCATCCTCTATCAGTCTCATGGTGTACTAGATCTATTCCTTTCTTCTAGAGGTGCTAAGTTAAAACTTAATTATTGCTCCCTTCAATTTAAAATATTTGTAGCTGTTTTGTTCCAAAATATTTTATATTTTAGAACAACAAAATGCCATTTTTAAGTAATTAAATTATTACCATTCCAATTAGTAGAGTGCATGTTAATTAAGTAGAATATAAGAAAAGAATAAGGGTAGTTTAGACAAAAATCTTATGATTAAGAATATTAAATGTCTGTACAAGAAATTTATGTGGACATGAAGTAGTTTTATTTTACTTTCTTAGTAATTTACTATCTCTGTCATAAATTATGTGACACACTTTCCATATTAGCTTGTTTCACGAAGAATATCACCTTTCACTTATTGAAAATTATTAATTTTTTTTATCCCAAATTATTCTTAATGAAATGACTTGTTGAGAGCCTCACCACCACTTATGTAAAATAAAATAACATATGAAACTATTACCACCATTTATTTAAAAGAATACTTTTAGCAGTTTGAAGGGGAGCCTTGGCGTAATGGAAAAGTTATTGTCATATGACCAGGAGGTCACGGGTCACGACATGGAAATAGCCTCTTGCAGAAATGTGCATAGCAGGAGCTTAGTGCACCAGACTTTTTTTTTTTTTTTTTTTTTGTATACATTTGACTTACATGCCACAAGCAGTCAAATTACATCATATAAAATGAATCAGAGGGAGTAATTATACATTACCTTAGAAGGTTTGAAACCAAGTCTGGTTTCAAGTCTATATTCATGCATAACCCAATTGGTTTTCTCACCCTTGGGAGCTCTTCCTTTGTAGAAAACTAGGGTTTTCTTCATCCCAACAAGAACTCCTCCACGAAAAATCTCCTTGTCTTTACCTGTTGTTTTCCAGTAGCCTGCTTCTGTTGCTCTATTTGTGCGAAGGCCAGTTGGGTACTTCCTATCTTTAAGACTATAGAAATACCATTCCTTTTCTCCCATTGAAGCTTTAGCTGTACAATTCAATATAACAATATAATGTCAATATTTCATTATCTTTATAGCCAGCTAGGCTTTGTTGTGCGGACTCTCCAGAAATATCAGCTGACAATATTTTAGAAAATTCGAGCAACATAGCAGCTAAATTATTACTTCGAATTTTCATGCAACAACATCTTTGTTTCTTTTTTAGTTTTTTATTTTTCTTGACATAGTGGTTGCTATTTGTTGAGCTTATTTAGTTAGAAAGAATTTCCATTCATTTTATTCTCCTGGATCTCCACTTTGACACGCCATGTTTGTCAACATAGATTATAAAAAAATGCTACTAGTAAACAAGCTGCAATATTGATAAAAAAAAAATATCCAGAGAGCTTTTGCAAAAGAAGGATGTCATTTTCTGTTTGTTTGATAGGTAAATAAGCATTCTTACATGCAGGTATAAACTCAGACGCAATTTTTGCCTATTATTTAACTATATTTAGGGTAAACTGTGTTTTTTCTTGGAAAAAGAAGATTAACAGAAGCAAGAAATTTATCTCATTTTTGTTCTCCCTTGGTTTTCTTCTCATGTCAAAAGAAAAACATAGAAAATCTCGATCCATCCCATGAGTGCTTGTCAAATTTGAATTTCCTAATACATGGTATATTATGCTTTTAAATACATTAGTCCACAGTAAGATCTGGATCTACATCGCTTTAGAAAAATCAATAGGTAAAAACTAAAAGCAAATGCTGCAGGAATCAACTAATTAAGTGTATCATCATGCTAGATGCTACAATATTATATAAGCCGACTTTACAAATAATTCAGATTTGTATGACCTAATTAAAGCGATATTTGAACCCCTTTGACTACTTCATTAGAATTTTTTCCCATGTCAAATGGATTCAACAGTGTATATATAACGAAAAAATTCACTATTTGCATAGTAATAATCTTTTAACGAATCGAAGGGAATTCAGTTGAACCCCTTTCCTTCGTCTAGCTCCACCACTGCTTCTATGTTGTTTGTTGACTGTGGTATAAGGGGTTGAAGAGAAAGAATAATTAAAGCAAATGATCAAAGAGAAGGATGCAAAAGAAAATACAGTTACCAGGGAGGTCCCAAGGCTCGCACTTGTTGAGATCAACATCAGCAATAGCTCTAGCATTGAAACTGAAATCAGAAACTTTGTTAGTAAGATAAAAAGTGATGAGTTCTTCATCTGTGGGATGGAACCTGAACCCTGGAGGAAGCTTTTCCTCCATTGTAGGATAGAAACTTTGTTTAATTTTGTGAGGGGATTAATTAAAGTACGGATACAAAGAGGCTGCTTATTATATATGGTGTCAAGCTGCGTTATTTCCTATATACCATACTTCTGGAAGAAGCAGCCAATTCCTCAGTCTTTTTTTAATCTTTATAGTATATGATTATTACAGCTACCGTATTGACAAAGATAGTGTATATACGAGGGAGATTTATATTTTCATTTGTCGGGTGATTATTATAATGCCACCGGATGATGTAAGCTAGCTACTGCTTACTTATACCCTTTAATTAAAAAATGACACATTCACTAGGGTTTAGATTTATATATTGCATAATCTTATGAACTTAAAAGGTTCTTCTTAGCCATCGGAGGAGTATTAATAAGTTTTGTACGGATATAATTTATTTAATTGAGTGAAATTAGGCCAATAGTTTTTTCTGAACGTGAGGCGAATCCAGGACTAGTCTATTATATTACATGCACGTAGAGTATTTGAAAAACATGTTTCTCCTCTCAAGTTCTCCTCTAGGGTCCAGTAATAAACCATTATTGTTAACCTATGATAAAAATTAAAAATCAAGTGGAAGTAAAGTTTTCCATAACGTGGCAGTAGATACGAGTGGCAGATAAATTAATTAGGGGAGAAAATGAAGTTGAGAATCAGGGTTACACCTGATGCCAGATATTCTATCAGTTTGCATGTCCAACTACCTTACACCAATTTCTACCCACCCCAAAAAGTCTGTCTAACCTTCACTCTGCTCCAATGAGAAACCCAAATTAAACTCCCTTTCGTCATCCTCAATATTCTAGTGACACTTGTTTTTTCCTTTTCATTTTAGCCTCAACTCTGAGAATTTATTCACAAAAAGTGTTTATATCAAATCACATTGATTTATTGATTTATGTATCATGGCTAAAGTAGTAGATTGAACTGATGATACATGTTCTTTTTGTTTTATTTTATGTGATATTTTATCTTTGTTTGTCTGCTAAAAAAATACTCCCTCCGTTTCAATTTATGTAAACCTGTTTGACTGGGCACAAAGTTTAAGAAAAAATAAAATTTTTTGGAATTTGTGGTGCTAAACAAATCAAAAAGGGCTCTAGAGTATTTGTGTGGTTATAAAAGCTTCTCATTAAAGGTAGAATTGTAAGTTTAAGCTAAATTGTTACCAAATTTAGAAATGAGTCATTCTTTTTGGAACAGACCAAAAAGGAAATAGGTTCACATAAACTGGAACAGAGTTATTACAAGATGTATATTAAAGGAAATTGTGACACCTGTGAGCACGTGATTTTTGTTTTATGCGACAATCGCTCCAAAAGAAATAAAAATAATAACAAATGGTCCTGCTGTACAATTTTTGGATTTTACATGACACTTTGTTAATTATTTATGATTTTTGCCCATTTTATTTTATTAAAACAAAATACAAAAAATGTATGTGTCATGCGTAATTTGAACCGTAATCCGGTTGTTAAATAGAAAATCATAAATAGGCATCTTTGTCCGTGATTTTTGTTTTGTTTGATTTTACCTGCTTCAAATATTTTAATATGTGTGTGCAAATAATTGTATTAAGTATCTATTTAATTTTAATTTGATTTACTTGGGTTTTGTTTTTAAAATAAAAAATATATATAAAAAATATAATGATAAAAGAGAATGCAGAATTGGGTTGAAAATCAGTTTGGGCTCATTTTCATTTTAAATTTGAGGCCCAAATCAAGCCCAGAACGTGAGCCTGCACCGGTCCAGACCAGCTGATACCCAGAGCTTCCAAACGACACCGTTCTAACCTGGCCTAATCTGGGCCGTTGATCTCAGATTGATCAACGACCAAGATCACTTCCCCATAACCCACTGATGAACCCGACCCGTTCCACCCGGACCGACCCAAACCCCTTTAGGATGAAACGACACCGTCACCCACCAGCCAAGAGATCCTGACCCTTCATCGTACCCCATCCAACGGCTAGGAATCAACCCCTCACTAACTATATAAACCTATAACCTTTACCCTGCCCCCCTATCCGAACCCCCTGCCTTAGGTCGTCTTCACCCCAGACCTCAGACCTTCAAACCCTAGCCGCCCCTATATACTTTCACCATGAAAGCTGGCGGCATGGACGCCGGTGACCCCACCCTTAACACCATAGATGCTCCTCACCGTCCTGAACCCAAATCCACCAACCACACACTTCGAATCCCCTCCCACCTTCTCGAATCTTCATTTGAAGATTCGAGTCGGAACCTAACTTACACCGATTGACTCTAGTTTTATACCAGATAGTCCCCGAACCTCCCTCGTGACCAAACCATGCTTGGTTTGGTCCGAATCTGACCAGGGAAACATGAATCCCAGATCTGATGTTTTGAACCCTAGGGTCCTCGTGTCCGTTCCGTGCCTGTTCCGTGCCTGTTCCGTGCCTGTTTAAACCAAGAAATTAGGGTCTAATCCAAGCTAAGCCAAGGGTCTGTTCCGTGCCTATTTGAACTAAGAGATTAGGTTCAAACCTCGTGCCTGTTCCGTGCCTGTTTAAGCTAAGAGATTAAGGTCTGATGGACTTTAATCGAAATGTTTCTCATCTGAGAAACACTTCGTTTAAAGTCCGTTCAACCTTAAGAGAGGCCTGTTCGAATCCAAGCTAAGGCTCTTTGATTTTTCGGGATTTAAGGTGAGTTTTGTTTTCCTTTTTCTTTATTCCATGTGCTGATTAAAGGTCTGTTCATGTTTTGTTTTAATTCGTGTTTTTGAATTTTATCAACTGTTGATTGTCCACCTTGCATGTACCCTTTTGTTTGATCGAATGTTTCCTCATTCACTGATAATGTGTGTGTTTGTGAACTGCCTAATTGACTGAATCAAAATTGTTTGAGTAATCAATCCCCAAGTTAACCTCTGTATTGACATGTGCAATCTGACCCCTTGTTGATACTGTTTGATTCTAATCCTTGGCTTTGATTGTGTATGTTGTAACTGGTATAGTCGATTCGATACATGTCGTCAAATAGTTTTTAGCTGTTTGAATGGTAACAGCTTGATTTGTCTTGCTGAACATTGTTTGAATTAAGAATCAACTATAGCTACTTACCTTTGATGTATTTGAATCAGAAATGTAAAGGGATTGGTTTTATCTAATTGCAATCTGAATTGATAGCATGTGCACTTGTGCACAACATGTGCATAAAGGCCCTTTTTGAATTAAAATAGTTTGACAGCATGTGCTATCAGAACACACCCCTGCTGTACATACCCTGCTTTAGTTTAAGAAGTATTAAACCTCACTTAAAAGAGTAAGACTGCAGGGAATATCATGGGGGGGGGGGGGGGTTTGTTTATACTTAAATAGCTAAGTGGAATCTGAAAAGAGGATAGCACATGGGAGGGGTGTTCTGATTGTCGAACAGCCTGTTAAAGGGTTGATTTTAGGCTTATAAAAGGGAAGGACTTCCATCAGTTTAGGGGAGGACATTGAAACATACACACACACAGGGACAAATTTTTATACACACACACACAGACAGAGAGAGTTTGATTTTGGGAGAAGGACAGATTTTTTGAAAGGAAGAGAGAAATAGAAGGGAGATACAGATACACCTTGAGAGAGACACACACAAAAGGGAAGCTGAAACCAAACAGAATCAGTTTCTAAGTGAGAAAGAGAGTTTATTTTGGAAATCAGGAGGGGGATTTAGAAAAGAAATTCTTGTTCGACTGGAAAACACTACTTTTCCTCATCCTTTCATGTCTAAAATCCAGCATCCAGTTTGGTTTGTTTCTATCAGATTTTAGGATTTTCCTCTGAGTTTCGAAAAAATCAAACATTGAGTACTGTACCATTGGTTTACTGCTTTGGTCTGTTGGCCTGGGATTGTCATTGCTGCTGTATTGCTTTGTTGTTACTACCATTCTTGTGCTGCTGCTGCTGATTCTTCTGCTTCCACTTCTTCTTTGCATTTCAGTATCCAGGTACACATTTCAAGTCCCATATTGGTGTAACTGTAACAGTCTGAAAGCATGAAATGAAAAGTTGGAGAAGTTTAAATGTCTGTTGTAATACTCATGGCATGTTGATTTCTTTCTATATATATGATTAGTTGGTAAATTTCAATAGCAGGAAAAGATCAGTTGATGCATAACTGAGTTCTAGTCTCTTGCGTCTTAGTTTATAGTTGTTTGTTGTTACGAGGTATGTAATTGTACAATACACAGAATGTACGGATAATTGACATAGCGACTGACCAGATTCCTGTTAGCTATAATGATATGCATACGATAGAGTACTTCCATTTTTACACAATGATGTTCTGTTTTATTTTTAGTTTCCTTTATCAGGACCCGCTAGGCAGTATATAGAAGCGCGTTCAAATCCCTATTAGTAATAACGCCTAGTAGTTAATTCCCTTAATCTAGCCTAAATAAGTCTAGTTAAATTCAATTCAAGAAATGTTTGAATGCAAGTATAGCATTTCGTCAGCTCGCATGTAGTCTCTTTGTCAAATTAAGGTATCTTCCGTTGAAGTATAATGTTCTCTCCACTTTGTAAATAATTAATCAGGAATTGATAAGGATCCGGATCAGGCCGAAGCATATAATTAAATTAACATATATCTTTCTTCTTCTCTTTTTAGACAAACGCAGTTAGAAATGTAGCCGCTTTAGGATATCCTTCTAAAATAGAGACGAGCCTCGCCAAATAAAAATGTAAATTGCGGGGCCCTCAATAACTAAACATAATAAATATTTAGAATTCAGGACAGGTCGCTTAGTAAATTTCATGGCCTTTCCCAAAAATAATAACGCGTTAGGCCCTTTAGGCACGGCTTAATTAAATTACATTCTTAAACTCGGGTGCACATTGATGTGACCCGAATCCAAATCTCAACAGAGTCGAAATGTATTGATAACTACGGGTGCATTGATTGTGACGTGGTTCGAGATGCATTTTCACGATGTTGCAATTCTATAAGAATAAATGATAATAATAAAAGCGGTTTAAACTTAATAAAAGCACATAAGTCACAACATGTATTTAAATCAGATATTTAGCCATTATAACAATTTAAGCAACCGTGCTAGAACCACGGGATTCGAGGGTGCCTAACACCTTCCCTCGGGTCAACAGAATTCCTTACTTAGAATTTCTGGTTCGCAGACTTCATTTGGAAAAGTCGAAAATTTCCTCGATTTGGGATTCAAGATAAACCGGTGACTTGGGACACCAAAAACCAAACCTTTCCCAAGTGGCGACTCTGAATAAAAATAAATAATCCCATTTCGAATATTGTCACTTAAATTGGAAAAACTCCCCTCGCGCATTTACCCTTCGGGGCGGGCGCGCAAAAAGGAGGTGTGACAGCTCTGGCGACTCTGCTGGGGATGTGACCCAGAACCACTGGTTCAGGGTTCAAGAATTCGAGCTTAGAATAATTGTTATATTTGGCTTTATTATCTGATCTTTATTACATGTTTTTGCATAACGTGCTAAATGTTGTCTTTTACCGCTTTGATATTATCTGAACTGTATATAAACTGTGCCGAAACCCTTCTCTTCTTACCTCCGGGGAGAAGCTCGCTGGTCGAGACTCCCTATTCTGTTAGTGTCAATACCTGAAATAAGAAAGAGGTCGGACAAGTTACAAAGCCGGACGATCTCGCGGGTCCCCGGTACGTAGCCCCCTCCTCGACTCGAGTTGTCCGCTCGGGTACACAGTCTAGAACAAATGCCCAGGTTATAAACCTAGTATAACGAAACTTCATGCCGGATCCCTAGTAGGAATGCTTATTTGCATCATGTTGCATTTGACTTAGGGGACTCAACACAGGGGTTGGGTCTGTCTAGGACAGGCAACCTGTAATGAAAAGACCATCCTGCTGCATCCTATTTGTTTTGCGCATTTATTTGCTTCGGTTCCGCATGCTGACCGGTTTCTAAAAAGGGGGAAAAATAGCAGCGAAGGGAGATAATTACTTATTTTGGAAAAATAACCAATGTCCAAGTAGTCAAAACCTCGCCGGAATTTTTCTAAAAAAAAAGAATAAAACAAAATTTGTCTTCTAGTTTGATTTATTAAAAAAAAACATATAAATTTTTTTTCTTTTTTATCACTTTCAAAATCAAAAAAAGGGTATTTATTTAAAAGTAAAAAAAAAACGGAAAATTCATAATTCAAAAAAAGATGTTGTTTCTTTCGTAGTACCTCCTTTATAAATTCAGACTAATAGTCCAAATATTTCCTTAAAAAAAATAAAAATTTTTCTTTAGTCTTTATCTCTTTTCAAAAGAAAATAATGAAAAAATATATTCTAGCTTTCTAGGTTTAAGTGATTTTTCTCTATATACCGAACTACGCAGGTTTGATTCTCACCGGATGTGAGATACGTAGGCAACCCTCATCGGGTTCGACCCCATTTTTGCTAAAGTAGCCAAAATCAATAAATAAAAAAAAAAAAGAAAAAAAGAAAAATGTGTGTCAATTTTTTTTTTTTTTTAAAAAAGAGTCATAAATAAATCGGGTAATGCTGTTTTGTCATAAATAGCCGAATGTTCCCGAAAGGGACGCCGGAAGGCTGACTTTGCATAAATAGCCACCTTTGGGTCTTGTTTAGTATTTTTGTCCAGTTGACCCACACGGCCTTAAAATCTTCGTCCCCGAAGCGCTTAAGGGCCGTGTTCAAAACTTGATCCCCGTTGTAAATATTATTGAGTCAAGTCATTTTGTTAAAATCACCTTAATAAATGTGCAGGATGAGCACGATGCAAAATGAACATTTTTCAATAATGACCAAAATCCCTGTCAAGTTACGGCTATGGTGGAATGATCTAGGTGTTGAAGGACAAAATGAGGTCAAGAAATATCTGAAAGGTCTCGTGGGTTTAATGGAAATCCAGCCTCGGGGAGATATCATAAGAGCTTTGGTTACCTACTGGGACCCGGCGCACAATGTTTTCCATTTCTCTGATTTTGAACTCACCCCGACTTTGGAAGAAATGGCCGGGTACATCGGGAATGCTGAACTTCCGTTGAGACAAAAATACTTGGTCGCCCCAAGAGTTGTCACGGTACATCGATTCCTAGATTCATTGAAGATACCCAGAACGGTCCACAACCCGGATCTGGCAGCCGGATTTTGTACTCCATGCTTCATATATGATAGGTACGGTCATGAGGGGGGATTCAATAATCCAATCAACAAACTGTGCAACAAAGGTGTTCGTCAGAAGTGGGACAAACACAGACGGGTAGCTTTCATGATGATGTTCCTGGGCCTTCTGGTATTTCCAAGGAAAGACGGAAACATTGATTTGAAGATATCCGGGGTCGTCAGCACTTTACTCACGCAAAATGACAGTACTCTCGCACCTATGGTGGTATCTGACATCTTTCGAGCTCTTACAGCTTGTAAAGCTGGGGGAAATTTCTTCGAAGGTTGTAACTTGCTCCTACAAATGTGGATGACCGAGCACCTCTGCCATCGTTCCGAGATTTTGAGCCATGGTTCCCCGGAAAAGACTTGCATAGAAGAATTTTACACGAGAACCAAAGAGATCAGTTTGCCCAAAGGAGTCCTGGCATGGACCTCGTTCTTTCAAGCTCTTACTGCCAGCCAAATACAATGGACGCTAGGATGGTTGCCTGTTGATGAGATCCTATATATGTCGGCAGCTAAAACTTATTTCTTACTGATGGGGCTTAAGAGCATTCAACCTTACGCACCCTGCCGAGTTTTGAGACAGTTCGGAAGATGCCATACAGTACCTCATGAGGAAGATCTTAGCACTCAAGCAATTGAGATAAGTCCTAACGGACAATTCCCAGAAGCGAAGATTCGCCAAATCTGGAGTGAGTGTCAATATTTGAAATCAGATACTTGCGTGCGGGATCGAGCCAAAGGAGAGACGGCGCCAGGTTACCTTGCATGGTATAGAAGGGAACTTGAGCATGAAAGGCCGGCTAAGAGACCCCACATCCTGAATTTCGCCGAATCATCGCAAAAGCAGTGGGATTGGTTAGCGAAAGAAAGAGGCTATTGCGCCGAAATCAGCAGGTTGAAGAAACAAGTGGAAAGCTTGAAATATGAGCACAACGTGCAAGTTGCTACCAATCTGGGAGAGCGGAACAGGTTAATTCAGGAAAACGAAATGCTCAGAGCCCAGATCAAACAGATAAGGGTGGATGCGGATAAACAACCAAGGCGTCAATCAGACGAGCAGTTGATAAAAAGGCTAAAAAGTGAAATCAGGGAATGGCAAGATGGTTTAGAGAGATCTGAAAACGTCATAGCAGAGCTCAGGGCACAGTGGGATACAAGAGCAGATAAGCATCGCCGATACCTGAATCAATTGGAAGGCGACCACGAGAAAACTGTTGCTAAAATGAAGAGAGAGATGGTTACACTTGAGATCAAAACAACTAATCAGGCCAAGGATTTCCAAATTAAGAGCAGATACTGGTACGACTTGTTGGCCTAGATGAAGTTAGAAGTACGGCAACTGAAGCATCAACATATACAGGATGCTCTGGTATTCAAGATATGTAGCGATCAGATAAAACGCCTCCTCATAGAGAAGAAGCAAACCAGAGATAGGATCAAGGCCATTGCCCATGCCATCACCAGACGATGCCTACGATGTGAGGACATGACCAGTGTTACCGTCCTCTCGGCAGTGATGGGTTATGTCAAGCAGACCATGCATGAGCTGGAGCAACTTGAAGGGGATCTCACGCCTAGGACCGCAGCGAGGCCGAACGATGCCCCGCGGACACCAATTTTCAAAACCATAATACACTCATAAGTCAAGTCTGTATCTTGGCATCTTCTGCCTATTTTTTCCAACAGGGTGATTTTTAGTCTATTTTGAGTCTAGGTTTATTTTCAAAGTTTGCTTTTTCTTTGCAAATGTAGTTTGTAATAGACCGTTTCAACAATAAAAGGTGTGTTTCTTTCATTTGTGTTTTGAACTACGTAATGATCTGATTCACGTAGGCATCGTGATACGTAGGCAACCCTCATCGGATCCGGTCGCATTTCTTTTACTGCAAAATGAAAACATAAAAGAAAAACAAAAAAAAAGAGAAAAAAAAGAAAGAAAAAGAAAGGGGGAAATAAGAGGAAAAATGCCGGAACGACGCATGCTCTCGTCGCAAACATGTAGGAATCCACTTAACTGTATAGGTGCATCATGCCCAACGTGAGATTGCCTATATGTTATTTGCTGCAAGTTAACCGTGCGTTTGTCTTTGAGTACTTCCAGGGTCTTTTGGAAAAGACGGTTGGTTTGGTGAATGTCTGGCCTCACACTCATACTTCACGAGGTCAAAGAGGAGTGTTCAACTACCTTTTGTTAAGTCGAGAAGCAGTGCTCACTCTTACTGCACAAGGTCAAAAGGAAGTGTGGAAATGTCTTCAGAAATTCCGTTACAAACAATCCCTGTTTCCGAGGAGAGATCGATCTCAGCCGTCCTCACACCTGAGTCCGCAACTGCGGAAGAAAATAGAATCCTAAGACTCCGTATGTTGGAAATGCTAGACGACTGGAATAACGGAAAAGAACCGCCAAGTATCGTCCCCGGATTCCCTGAGTTATTCTCCAGATCAAGCGGGACTTCTAATGTCCCCATAAATTATCCTGCTACTCCATTCGGATACCTAGCCACTTCAGCATTCTCTGCTGGATCGCCTTCTGAGCCTCATCCCCGAATGTCAGCCACCGATGCAAGCATGAACATCTTTTCTGCACTGCCCTGCCCGATTACGGCACAGCCTGCTGCGTACAAGCCAAGCTTTGACTCATCCTCTTTTACATTCCAAGCACCCTCATTCTCAATGGAACCAACTAGGTTCACTACCAACACTAATCCTCCACCGCCTCAGTGCGAGCTTGCACCCGGGCAGGATTAGAACCCCAGAATTGCAGAACAAAATGAGATGGCCAAAAGAATGAGAAGCCTTGAACAAAGTTTGAAGAATATGCAAGGTTTAAGCGGACAGAAGAGCATCTCTTACGCCGACCTATGTATGTTCCCTCACGTGCACCTGCCCGTGGGTTTCAAGACCCCAAAGTTTGAGAAATACGATGGGCACGATGACCCCATTGCACATCTTAAGAAATATTGCAACCAATTGCGGGGAGCCGGCGGAAAAGAAGAACTGCTAATGGCATATTTTGGAGAAAGTCTAGTAGGGATAGCCTCGGAATGGTATATGGACCAGGAAATGTCCCGAAGGCATATATGGGATGATCTCGCCAGAGATTTTGTGAAATAATTCCAGTATAACATCGACATTGCACCAGACCGAAATTCTCTGTCGAATTTGAAGAAGAAACCTTCAGAAAGCTTCAGAGAATATGCTATTAAGTGGCGTGAGCAGGCGTCGAGGGTGAAGCCTCCCATGGATGAGGTAGAAATGGTCACTACTTTTCTCCAGGCTCAAGAGTCTGACTATTTCCAAAACATGATGTCAGCCATGGGAAAGCCGTTTGCAGAAGCAATTAAGATTGGAGAGATGGTGGAAAATGGGCTGAAAACAGGTAGAATTCTGAGTCAAGCAGCCATAAGGGCGACCTCCCAAGCCGTCCAAAGCGGGTCGGGGGAATGGCAAGAGGGAAGAAGAAGGAAGAAACGACCATGGCAGCCTCAGAAGCAAGGGAATATCGTAATCCCAGGCCCCGTTTTTCGGAAAGAACCCCACAACACTACTACCCCCACTCGAATCTGGCATATGCTCATCAACCCTATATGGTCATGAATGCCCAGCCTTATGCCCATCCGCCGCAACAAGCCAACCGAGGCCAAGCTCCACCTCCCAGAAATCAGCCTCTTTACCGCAACCACTATAACCCACAACCTCCGCAGAATAACTTCCGCCCGCAGGAGCCGCCTAGAAGGCGGACTTTCACGCCCATCGGTGAACCATACTCTACTTTGTTCCCGAAACTAGTCCAGTTGGGTTTCCTGCAACCAATCCCTCAAACAAGGCAAAACCCGACCTCACCTTCTTACAAAGCTGGAGTCAGATGCGCCTATCATTCAGGGGCCGAGGGGCACGATACAAATGACTGCTGGTCATTGAAAAGAGTGGTCGAGAATTTGATAGAGCAAGGGAAAATAGTGCTAAGGGACGAGGAGATCCCAAATGTGACTAACAATCCATTGCCTGCTCACAATAATGGGCCGCTGATCGGAATGATTTGCGAAGACAAGGAATTCGACCCTGCTCTGAAAGCTATAATCGCCATTGTCGACACGGGGAAAAGGCCTGAGACAGACCAGAAACCAGAAAAGGGGGAGGAGGCCAAGGCTATAAAGAGCGAGCCTGAAAAGAAGGTGGAGAAGAAAGTGGTACCGGTAAAGGATGGAGTTCTTTACATACCGCGAGGTCGAGCTGAGAAGACGCAGAACTTCGGGATCAAAAAGACAAAACCTATGTACGTGCCAAAAGGGGCCTATGTGGTCCGGGGGACGATTCAACCACCTCGGCTGAATGAGCCAGTGGTTATCGGACGCGTGCCACAAAAGCCGATGACCAACTCGTCCACAGTACCGTGGAATTATCAGAAGACTTTGGTAATGTACAAAGGTAAAGAGGTCATGGGAGAACTTCCAGAAAATACTTTCATTGGAAGGTATTCAAATACCCAAGAGTTGAACAACGCCATACAAAGGCGCTTCCCACCAAAGAAGCCTGTAAGCGTTGAAGAAGCGGAAGTGTTCTTCCAACAAATGAAAATGCCGGATTACGAAGTGATAGATCAACTGCGCAAGTACCCCGAGCAAGTGTCCATGCTATCATTGTTGATGAGGTTGGCCGAGCATCAAAAGATCTTACTGAAGACCCTGAATGAAGCATATGTGCCAGTTGAAACCTCGGTTGAATAACTAGAGCGGATGACAGAAAGATTCTTCGCCGTCAACCAAATCTCTTTCAGCAAGAATGATTTACCCCCGGAAGGAGCAGCACACAACAAGGCCTTGCATCTAACAGTTAAATGCGAGGACTACTATGTCAAGTGGGTAATGTTGGATGAGGGATTAGGTGTTGACATTTGCCCACTCTCCACGCTACAAAGAATGGAAATTGGGACCGGAAGAATCCGACCCAACAATGTCTGCGTAAGGGCTTTAGACGACATCAAGAGAGATACCATGGGGGAAATAGACCTGTTGTTGGTCATAGGACCAGTCGAGTTTGAAGTAACCTTCCAGGTGCTCGACATGGATATATCCTACAATTTTCTCCTCGGCAGACCTTGGATCCATGCGGCAGGAGCTGTGCCCTCCACTCTTCACCAGATGGTGAAGTTCGAGTACGAAGACCGAGAGATCGTGGTCCATGGAGAAGACGAGCATGCTATCTATCGGGACCCATCCGTCCCATATCTTGAACCGAGAGAAGGGAGCGAACATACGGTCTATCAAGCTTTCGAGATTGTATTGGCAGAGCAGCACGAAGAGGGAATACCCTACCCCCAGCCTTTCTTGTCTAACGCCTCAGTTATGGTGGCCAAAGAGATGATCCGGCACGGATTTAGGCCAGGAAAAGGGCTTGGACGAACCCTTCAGGGAATAACAGAACCCATCACCTTGCCAGTCACCAAGAAACCTTTTGGACTAGGTTTCAAACCTACTCCAGCAGACGAAGAGTGGGCAAAGAAAATGAGAAATGAGGGTTGGAAGTTACCTCAACCATTGCCGGATTTATATGAAACTTTCATCAGGCTAAGGTACACCGAAGAAGAAGACAATGAGGTCTTCACGGCTGAGGAAATCGATGAGATATGCGGGGCAATGAGAGAGATGCTCTACGAGGTCCACATAGTTCAACCAGGTGAAGGCACAAGCACTGCTGAGATGCTGTACGTGGGGCCGAATGCCAAACTTCGAAACTAGGAGGCCACGCCATTCCCGACTAGACAGAAGTCCGGGTAGACCTGTCCTGCCACCTTTCCTGTGTCACAAGTTGTCTCCAGGACATAACTTGAACGTTTTCTTCCTTTCAATTGTTGTTTTGAATTCCTAAGTTGTAAACACTGTTGTCTTCCAACTTTCCAAAGAAAATAGAAAAAATCAATCATTGCTTTCCCATTCTTTCTTTTGTTCTGATTTTTGTTGTTTTTCCTTTTATCTTTCCTTTCATTTATAATAATGCGGCTTTAAATATGACATGCTTGCGGACTTCATGACCAGATCACAACGAGCTATTTAACTGTGAATTAATGAACCCAGAACCAGAATATGATGAGGAAGAAGCTTTTAGGGAAATAAATCGAGAGTTGGAACATTTTGAGAATAAACCTAAGCCAAATCTGAACGACACTGAACCGGTTAATTTAGGAACTCCGGAAGAAATCCGGGAGACCAAAATAAGCATTCACACGGACAAGAAAATGCGAGAGGCGATAATTCAACTTCTTTTTGAATTTAGAGACGTGTTTGCTTGGTCATATGATGACATGCCGGGACTAGGTGTTGATCTAGTGGTTCATAAATTGCCGATTCATCCTGATTGTCCTCCAGTTCAACAAAAGCAACGAAAGTTCAAAACTGAGGTCAGTGACAAGATCAAAGAGGAGATCACCAAACAACTGAAAACGGGAGTGATTCGGGTAGTCCAGTATACAACATGGTTGGCAAATGTGGTTCCAGTACCGAAAAAGGACGGGTAAACTCGGGTATGTGTAGATTACCGAGATCTGAATAGAGCAAGTCCTAAAGATAATTTCCCACTACCCAACATCCACATCCTCATTGATAATTGCGCCAAACACGAGATACAGTCTTTCGTAGATTGTTACGCTGGGTATCATCAAGTATTGATGGATGAAGAGGACGCCGAGAAAACTGCCTTCACCACGCCTTGGGGCACCTACTGTTATCGCGTCATGCCATTTGGTCTGAAGAATGCTGGGGCTACTTACATGAGGGCCATGACTGCCATTTTTTATGACATGATGCATCAGGAAATAGAGGTGTACGTGGATGACGTGATAGTCAAGTCTAGAACGCAGGATAATCACATCCAAGACTTGAGGAAGTTCTTAGAGAGACTAAGGAAGTACGACTTGAAGTTGAACCCAGCCAAATGTGCTTTCGGAGTCCCGTCGGGCAAGCTTTTGGGCTTCATCGTAAGCAGGAGAGGTATCGAACTAGATCCAACTAAGATAAAATCTATCAGAGATTTACCTCCCCCGAGAACAAAGAAAGACGTGATGAGTTTGTTGGGCAGATTGAACTACATCAGTCGATTTATTGCCCAGCTGACAAACACGTGTGAACCCATATTCAAGCTGTTAAGGAAAGATGCGGCGATCAAATGGACAACTGAGTGTCAAGAAGCCTTTGATAAAGTCAAAGAATACCTTTCGAATCCTCCAGTTTTGGTCCCTCCAGAGCCAGGGAGACCCCTTTTCTTGTATCTGACAGTCCTGGAGAACTCTTTCGGTTGCGTCCTCGGGCAACACGACATAACTGGAAAGAAGGAGCAAGCAATCTACTACTTGAGCAAGAAATTCACCGGCTACGAGGCCAAATACACTCTGCTGGAAAGGACATGTTGCGCTCTGACGTGGGTTGCTCAAAAGCTGAGACATTATCTCCAAGCCCACACTACTTTCCTCATAAGCAGGCTAGATCCTTTGAAGTATATATTTCAGAAACCAATGCCTACTGGGAGACTGGCTAAGTGGCAAATCTTGCTTACTGAATTCGACATAATCTATGTCACTCGCACGGCAATGAAAGCCCAGGCGTTAGCAGATCACTTGGCCGAAAATCCGATCGATGAGGAATACCAGCCATTGAGTACTTACTTTCCCGATGAAGAAGTAAATACCGTAGAAGTGGTCTCAGAGGACACTCATGTTTGGAAGATGTTCTTTGATGGAGCCGTGAATGCCAAAGGTGTAGGGATTGGGGCAATTTTGATTTCGCCTTCTGGTCAGCATTATCCCGCCACAGCTAGACTGCGTTTCTTTTGCACAAACAATACAGCTGAGTATGAAGCTTGCATCATGGGCATGCATATGGCGATCGATCAGGATGTCGAAGACTTACTGATTATGGGAGATTCTGACCTGATTATCCGGCAAGCCCAAGGCGAATGGGAAACTCGGGATGTCAAACTTATCCCTTACCGACAGCATGTGGAGGATCTCGGCAAGCGCTTTACATCAATAGAGTTCAGGTATATCCCGAGGTGTCACAATGAACTGGCGGACGCACTTGCTACTCTGGCTTCAATGCTACCCTACCCGGGCAACGCCCACGTCGATCCTTTGGAAATCCAAATCAGGGAAAGACACGGTTACTGCAATGTAATCGAGGCGGGATCAAATACGTAGCCTTGGTACCATGACATCAAGAGGTTCTTGAAGACGCAAGAATATCCCGAGCATGCTACTGGAGATCAAAAGAGGACCATTAGGCGACATGCAAGTGGTTTCTTTCTGAGCGGTGAATTGTTGTACAAGAGGACCCCGGACCTCAACCTCCTAAGATGTGTCGACGCCGAGGAGGCGAGAAAGATTATGCACGAAGTACACGCAGGTGTGTGCGGACCTCACATGAACGGGTATGTCTTAGCGAAGAAAATCCTTCGAGCAGGTTATTACTGGATGACCGTAGAAAAGGACTGCTTTAGTTTCGTCCGGAAGTGTCATCAGTGTCAGGTGCATGGTGATTTGATTCATGCACCTCCCACAGAACTGCATCCCATGTCTGCGCCTTGGCCATTCGTCGCCTGGGGCATGGACGTCATTGGACCAATCGAGCCAAAGGCTTCAAATGGACACAGATTTATACTGGTTGCCATAGACTACTTCACAAAATGGGTAGAGGCTGTCACTCTCAAGTCGGTCACTAAAAAAGCTGTAGTGGATTTTGTACACTCAAATCTTATCTGTCATTTCGGTATTCCTGCGACTATCATTACAGATAACGCAGCAAACTTGAACAGTCACTTGATGGAAGATGTATGCGAGCAATTCAAAATAACGCATAGGAATTCTACTCCTTATCGGCCGAAGGCCAACGGTGCTGTAGAAGCAGCGAACAAAAACATCAAGAAGATTTTGAGGAAGACTATCCAGAGTTCCTGACAGTGGCACGAGCAGTTACCATTTGCATTGTTGGGATATCGTACTACGGTATGCACGTCAGTAGGAGCAACTCCTTATCTTTTGGTTTATGGGACCGAGGCTGTGATACCAGCAGAAGTAGAAATCCCTTCGCTTCGAACCATTGTTGAAGCAGAAATCGAAGACAGCGAGTGGGTCAAGACTCGATTAGAGCAGCTGACTTTGATCGATGAAAAGCGAATGGCCGCGGTTTGTCACGGGCAGTTGTACCAACGAAGGATGGCCCGTGCTTACAACAAGAAAGTCCGACCCAGGAATTTCGAAGTAGGTCAGCTGGTACTGAGGCGTATTCTGCCACATCACGAGGAAGCGAAAGGGAAATTTGCTCCAAATTGGAAAGGCCCATACATCATAAGGAAGATATTGCCGAGAGGAGCATTGTATCTAGGTGATATCGAAGGAAATGACCCCAAAACAGCAGTAAATGCAGATGCAGTCAAGAGATACTACGTCTGAATTATACTCCAGTGGTCCCGACACATTTGAAAATGACGAAGGTTTTAATCCCCACTACCCCCAAACACTACCAATTCTCTCTACAAGCCATTTGAGCCGGTCACATCCCTTCGACGACCAATAACAAAAAAAAAAAAAAAAACGAAACAAAACAAAAATTGATTGAGGCCTGAACTACGTCTGACTTGATTCCGAAAGGATACGTAGGCAGCCTCTCCCTGAGGTTTAGTCACACCAACAATAAAATCCCATTTACCCTGAAATTGAAATTGGGCATGTCAAACGGTTTAAAAGTTGTAGTATCATCTACCTCTCTTTACCAAGTACAACCCTTCAGATCAATTACCAAAGGTAGCGGGAAGCCAAAAAGCGTCACAAATGAAGACCGGTACACTGTAAATTGAAAGAAATAAAATGAGAGAGTCTCGTCGGTGAAAACCTCAGGGCACCGCGAGGCGACGGGAGTAGAGAAACCAAAATGAGAGAGCTTGTGTAGTAAAAACTCGTAAAGAGTGCTATCAAGCGACAACAAGGAGGGAAATGAGAGAGGTCAGCTAGCGAAAACCCGCAAAGGGCGCTGTTGGCCGAAAGAACGACTCTACCCAAGGAATTCTCGGCAAAGTTCCACCGGTTTGGAATCACAAATCCGTTTTGATTCAGGGAAACGCAAGCTCATGAAAGGTCAGGCGTCCAGTCCAAAGAGCATGTCATGTCATTTAAAACCAGCATTATCTTCCTCAGATAAGTCTCTCTCGTCCCGAAGGGGGCACTCCTTTTCTGAAATTTGTTTTTATCTTTTCTTGGTTTTCTTCAAATCTCTTTCATGTTTAACCCCAAGTTCTAGATATACCGGAAAGGACAGGTGGCAGGTTTGGTTTCACGGAATTCCGTTTCATGAGAGGAAGCACCTCGTTTCGTTGGTACGTCTGTCCAAACCTGATGAATCATGACGTCTGATGGCGTTCGAAATAAAGAGGAAAGAGAGAAATTTCCCCAGCAAGTTTGCATCGCACAAATCCCCACAGGATTTCCCTTTGTTAATAAAAATGGGGACACAAATTCCCATCACATCCCCGGCGAGTCCCTTTGTAAAAAATCCCCAACAAGCTTACCCCAACAAATCCTAGAGAGCCCGTTTTGAAACAAATCCCCAGCATGCCCCGTTGTACAGAAATCCACACAAATAATCCACTTTGTAAATGTTCCCCCACAGAGCTTCCTTTTGTACAAATCCCCACAGATACCTCCAATAAATCCCCGTTGAGAATCTCCAAGCAAAACGGGACACAAAAAAAAAAAAGAAAAAAAAAAGAAAAAAGGGAGCCTTACGAGGCAAATCATCACAAAATCTGGAAATACAAGCCTGAGCAGTCTAAAGGGTTTCACCATTTGAATCAAGTCAATGGCGGGACTTCACAACGGAAATAAAGACGCAACAAAGCAACTGGGAACGATCAAGGTCACCGAACCGACCGTCATTTCCGAACTAACAATTGTTCTTTGTCTGAAAAGTTGAAACTAGTATAATCCAAGACAACCGTGCAAGAAGCAGGTGTCGCCCAAAGAAGAAGGTACACGGGTACAAGAAATACTTTGGCAATGATGAATTCACCCGAAAGTTAAGTTTCCACGAAACTCCCTTTTATCTTCTACTAAAACAAGAAAATTCAAAAAAAAAGAGGTCGTTTAGTATTCTCGAACTTTGTCCCCGGCCAGCCAGCATTAGGGTTTTAAACCCTAAACTGAACCTTTCCCTTTCAGCCAGCATTAGGGTTTTAAACCCTAAACTGAACTTTTTCCTTTAGTCAGCATTAGGGTTTTAAAACCCTAAACTGAACTTTTTCCATTTCGCCAGCATTAGGGTTTTAAACCCTAAACTGAGTTTTTTCATGCCATCAGCATTAGGGTTTTAAACCCTAAACTGAATTTTTCCTTTAGTCAGCATTAGGGTTTTAAACCCTAAACTGAACTCTTTTCCATTCAATCAGCATTAGGGTTTTAAACCCTAAAACTGACCTTTTTCCTTTAATCAGCATTAGGGTTTTAAACCCTAACTGAACTTTTTTCCTTTCAGCCAGCATTAGGGTTTTAAACCCTAAACTGAGCTTTTCCATGCAATCAGCATTAGGGTTTTAAAACCTAAACTGAACTTTTTTCCATTCAGCCAGCATTAGGGTTTTAAACCCTAAACTGAGCTTTTCCATTCAGCCAGCATTAGGGTTTTAAACCCTAAACTGAGCTTTTCCGTGCAGTCAGCATTAGGGTTTTAAACCCTAAACTGAACCTTTCCCTTTCAGCCAGCATTAGGGTTTTAAACCCTAAACTGAACTTTTTCCTTTAGTCAGCATTAGAGTTTTAAACCCTAAACTGAACTATTTCCATTTAGCCAGCATTAGGGTTTTAAACCCTAAACTGAGCTTTTTTATGCCACCAGCATTAGGGTTTTAAACCATAAACTGAATTTTTCCTTTAGTCAGCATTAGGGTTTTAAACCCTAAACTGAACTCTTTTCCATTCAATCAGCATTAGGGTTTTAAACCCTAAAACTGACCTTTCTCCTTTAATCAACATTAGGGTTTTAAACCCTAACTGAACTTTTTTCCTTTCAGCCAGTATTAGGGTTTTAAACCCTAAACTGAGCTTTTCCATGCAATCAACATTAGGGTTTTAAACCCTAAACTAAATTTTTCCTTTAGCCAGCATTAGGGTTTTAAACCCTAAACTGAGCTTTTCCATGCAATCAGAATTAGGGTTTTAAACCCTAAACTGAATTTTTCCTTTAGCCAGCATTAAGGTTTTAAACCCTAAACTGAGCTTTTCCATGCAATCAGCATTAGGGTTTTAAACCCTAAACTGAATTTTTCCTTTAGTCAGCATTAGGGTTTTAAAACCCTAAACTGAACTTTTTTCCATTCAGCCAGCATTAGGGTTTTAAACCCTAAACTGAGCTTTTCCATGCAATCAAGCATTAGGGTTTTAAACTCTAAACTGAACTTTTTTCCATTCAGCCAGCATTAGGGTTTTAAACCCTAAACTGAGCTTTTCCATGCAATCAACATTAGGGTTTTAAACCCTAAACTGAATTTTTCCTTTAGTCAGCATTAGGGTTTTAAACCCTAAACTGAACTCTTTCATTCAGCCAGCATTAGGGTTTTAAACCCTAAACTGAGCTTTTCCATGCAGTCAGCATTAGGGTTTTAAACCCTAAACTGAACTTTTTCCATTCAGCCAGCATTAGGGTTTTAAACCCTAAACTGAGCTTTTCCATGCAATCAGCATTAGGGTTTTAAACCCTAAACTGAATTTTTCCTTTAGTCAGCATTAGGGTTTTAAACCCTAAACTGAACTTTTTCCTTTAGTCAGCATTAGGGTTTTAAACCCTAAACTGAACTTTTTCCTTTAGTCAGCATTAGGGTTTTAAACCCTAAACTGAACTTTTTCCATTCAGCCAGCATTAGGGTTTTAAACCCTAAACTGAGCTTTTCCATGCAATCAGCATTAGGGTTTTAAACCCTAAACTGAACTTTTTTCCATTCAGCCAGCATTAGGGTTTTAAACCCTAAACTGAGCTTTTCCATGCAATCAGCATTAGGGTTTTAAACCCTAAACTGAATTTTTCCTTTAGTTAGCATTAGGGTTTTAAACCCTAAACTGAACTTTTTTCCATTCAGCCAGCATTAGGGTTTTAAACCCTAAACTGAGCTTTTCCATGCAATCAGCATTAGGGTTTTAAACCCTAAACTGAACTTTTTTCCATTCAGCCAGCATTAGGGTTTTAAACCCTAAACTGAGCTTTTCCATGCAATCAGCATTAGGGTTTTAAACCCTAAACTGAATTTTTCCTTTAGTCAGCATTAGGGTTTTAAACCCTAAACTGAACTCTTTTCCATTCAATCAGCATTAGGGTTTTAAACCCTAAACTGACCTTTTTCCTTTAATCAACATTAGGGTTTTAAATCCTAACTAAACTTTTTCCATCCAGCCAGCATTAGGGTTTTAAACCCTAAACTGAGCTTTTCCATACAATCAGCATTAGGGTTTTAAACCCTAAACTGAATTTTTCCTTTAGTCAGCATTAGGGTTTTAAACCCTAAACTGAATTTTTTTCCATTCAGCCAGCATTAGGGTTTTAAACCCTAAACTGAAATTTTTCATGCAATCAGCATTAGGGTTTTAAACCCTAGACTGAACTTTTTCCATTCAGCCAGCATTAGGGTTTTAAACCCTAAACTGAGCTTTTCCATGCAATCAGCATTAGGGTTTTAAACCCTAAACTGAGCTTTTCCATGCAATCAGCATTAGGGTTTTAAACCCTAAACTGAACTTTTCCTTTAGTCAGCATTAGGGTTTTAAACCCTAAACTGAACTTTTTCCTTTAGTCAGCATTAGGGTTTTAAACCCTAAACTGAATTTTTCCTTTAGTCAGCATTAGGGTTTTAAACCCTAAACTAAACTTTTTCCATTTAGTCAGCATTAGGGTTTTAAACCCTAAACTGAATTTTTCCTTTAGTCAGCATTAGGATTTTAAACCTTAAACTGAACTCTTTCCTTTCAGTCAGCATTAGGGTTTTAAAACCCTAAACTGAAATTTTCCATTTAGTCAGCATTAGGGTTTTAAACCCTGAACTGAACTTTTTCCCAGTTGGTCAGTATTAGAGTTTTAACTCTAAACTGAACTTCTCCCAGCTAGTCGGTATTAGGGCTCCAACCCTGAACTAAGCATTCATACCTTCTTTCATCAATTTTATGAACTTCTTGGCGAATAATTCACGAAATTTTCCTAGTGAAACTGGGGCAGAAAATTTCGTTCGTTTGTTTTTCCCGCAGGTCTAACCTCGAGCCACACGGATCGAAACGACCCACAAGATGTGTCTCAACTCAGAATCTAAGAAGAAAAGACAAAAAGAAGATGTCCCGAGATACCGGAGAAAATGGAAGGCGGATCGCTCCAAGATTTGATTAAGGTCCAGAACTATGCCAGTCACGTCTCACTGAGTATCCCAGAGATTAAGCAAGCACCTGCAACTCGCAAGCATCAAGATTCGGATCGAAGTCTCCAAGCAAAATCAGCTAAGACCCATGATCAAGTCGCAAAAGAATCATAGATAGGGATCTTGTAACTAGCAGTTGACATGCATATAAGTATTTAGTTCAGTTTCAATTTTTCTTTGGTTGTAATAAGACGGTCAGTAAAGCAACAGTGACAACAGCAACAACTGTAACAACAAGCAATGCAGTCCCATGGTAGTCCCAGCTACCGAAACTTCCCGAACTACATTGACCTGATTCCTGTTTAGCCCAGGATATGTAGGAAATCTTTGAAGAAAAGATTCGGTCAAATCTTTCAAAAAACATGCTTCACACGGAGTAGTCCATAGGCAAAAATCGCTCATATCCGCTCACTTCATCTTTGCACGAAAACTCTTCGTGTTTCCGAACAAAGAGGGGCAGCTGTGAGCATGTGATTTTTGTTTTACGCGACAATCGCTCCAAAAGAAATAAAATAATAACAAATGGTCCTGTTGTACAATTTTTGGATTTTACATGGCGCTTTGTTAATTATTTATGATTCTTGCCCATTTTATTTTATTAAAACAAAATACAAAAAATGTATGTGTCATGCGTAATTTGAACCGTAATCCGGTTGTTAAATAGAAAATCATAAATAGGCATCTTTGTCCGTGATTTTTGTTTTGTTTGATTTTACCTGCTTCAAATATTTTAATATGTGTGTGCAAATAATTGTATTAAGTGTCTATTTAATTTTAATTTGATTTACTTGGGTTTTGTTTTTAAAATAAAAAATATATATAAAAAATATAATGATAAAAGAGAATGCAGAATTGGGTTGAAAATCAGTTTGGGCTCATTTTCATTTTAAATTTGAGGCCCAAATCAAGCCCAGAACGTGAGCCTGCCCCGGTCCAGACCAGCTGATACCCAGAGCTTCCAAACGACACCGTTCTAACCTGACTTGATCTGGGCCGTTGATCTCAGATTGATCAACGACCAAGATCAATTCCCCATAACCCACTGATGAACCCGACCCGTTCCACTCGGACCGACCCAAACCCCTTTAGGATGAAACGACACCGTCACCCACCAGCCAAGAGATCCTGACCCTTCATCGTACCCCATCCAACGGCTAGGAATCAACCCCTCACTAACTATATAAACCTATAACCTTTACCCTGCCCCCCTATCCGAACCCCCTGCCTTAGGTCGTCTTCACCCCAGACCTCAGACCTTCAAACCCTAGCCGCCCCTGTATACTTTCACCATGAAAGCCGGCGGCATGGACGCCGGTGACCCCACCCTTAACACCATAGATGCTCATCACCGTCCTGAACCCAAATCCACCAACCACACACTTCGAATCCCCTCCCACCTTCTCGAATCTTCATTTGAAGATTCGAGTCGGAACCTAACTTACACCGATTGACTCTAGTTTTATACCAGATAGTCCCCGAACCTCCCTCGTGACCAAACCATGCTTGGTTTGGTCCGAATCTGACCAGGGAAACACGAATCCCAGATCTGATGTTTTGAACCCTAGGGTCCTCGTGTCAGTTCCGTGCCTATTTAAAACCAGTTTAAACCAAGAAATTAGGGTCTAATCCAAGCTAAGCCAAGGGTCTGTTCCGTGCCTATTTGAACTAAGAGATTAGGTTCAAACCTCGTGCCTGTTCCGTGCCTGTTTAAGCTAAGAGATTAAGGTCTGATGGACTTTAATCGAAATGTTTCTCATCTGAGAAACACTTCATTTAAAGTCCGTTCAACCTTAAGAGAGGCCTGTTCGAATCCAAGCTAAGGCTCTTTGATTTTTCGGGATTTAAGGTGAGTTTTGTTTTCCTTTTTCTTTATTCCATGTGCTGATTAAAGGTCTGTTCATGTTTTGTTTTAATTCGTGTTTTTGAATTTTATCAACTGTTGATTGTCCACCTTGCATGTACCCTTTTGTTTGATCGAATGTTTCCTCATTCACTGATAATGTGTGTATGTGAACTGCCTAATGGACTGAATCAAAATTGTTTGAGTAATCAATCCCCAAGTTAACCTCTGTATTGACATGTGCAATCTGACCCCTTGTTGATACTGTTTGATTCTAATCCTTGGCTTTGATTGTGTATGTTGTAACTGGTATAGTCGATTCGATACATGTCGTCAAATAGTTTTTAGCTGTTTGAATGGTAACAACTTGATTTGTCTTGCTGAACATTGTTTGAATTAAGAATCAACTATAGCTACTTACCTTTGATGTATTTGAATCAGAAATGTAAAGGGATTGGTTTTGTCTAATTGCAATCTGAATTGATAGCATGTGCACTTGTGCACAACATGTGCATAAAGGCCCTTTTTGAATTAAAATAGTTTGACAGCATGTGCTATCAGAACACACCCCTGCTGTCCATACCCTGCTTTAGTTTAAGAAGTAATAAACCTTACTCAAAAGTAAGTCTGCCAGGGAATATCATGGGGGGGTTTGTTTATACTTAAATAGCTAAGTGGAATCTGAAAAGAGGATAGCACATGGGAGGGGTGTTCTGATTGTCGAACAGGCTGTTAAAGGGTTGATTTTAGGCTTATAAAAGGGAAGGACTTCCATCAGTTTAGGGGAGGACATTGAAACATACACACACACAGGGACAGATTTTTATACACACACACAAACAGAGAGAGTTTGATTTTGGGAGAAGGACAGATTTTTTGAAAGGAAGAGAGAAATAGAAGGGAGATACAGATACACCTTGAGAGAGACACACACAAAAGGGAAGCTGAAACCAAACAGAATCAGTTTCTAAGTGAGAAAGAGAGTTTATTTTGGAAATCAGGAGGGGGATTTAGAAAAGAAATTCTTGTTCGACTGGAAAACACTACTTTTCCTCATCCTTTCGTGTCTAAAATCCAGCATCCAGTTTGGTTTGTTTCTATCAGATTTTAGGATTTTCCTCTGAGTTTCGAAAAAATCAATCATTGAGTACTGTACCATTGGTTTACTGCTTTGGTCTGTTGGCCTGGGATTGTCATTGCTGCTGTATTGCTTTGTTGTTACTACCATTCTTGTGCTGCTGCTGCTGATTCTTCTGCTTCCACTTCTTCTTTGCATTTCAGTATCCAGGTACACATTTCAAGTCCCATATTGGTGTAACTGTAACAGTCTGAAAGCATGAAATGAAAAGTTGGAGAAGTTTAAATGTCTGTTGTAATACTCATGGCATGTTGATTTCTTTCTATATAATTGATTAGTTGGTAAATTTCAATAGCAGGAAAAGATCAGTTGATGCTTAACTGAGTTCTAGTCTCTTGCGTCTTAGTTTATAGTTGTTTGTTGTTACGAGGTATGTAATTGTACAGTACACAGAATGTACGGATAATTGACATAGCGACTGACCAGATTCCTGTTAGCTATAATGATATGCATACGATAGAGTACTTCCATTTTTACACAATGATGTTCTGTTTTATTTTTAGTTTCCTTTATCAGGACCCGCTAGGCAGTATACAGAAGCGCGTTCGAATCCCTATTAGTAATAATGCCTAGTAGTTAATTCCCTTAATCTAGCCTAAATAAGTCTAGTTAAATTCAATTCAAGAAATGTTTGAATGTAAGTATAGCATTTCGTCAGCTCGCATGTAGTCTCTTTGTCAAATTAAGGTATCTTCCGTTGAAGTATAATGTTCTCTCCACTTTGTAAATAATTAATCAGGAATTGATAAGGATCCGGATCAGGCCGAAGCATATAATTAAATTAACATATATCTTTCTTCTTCTCTTTTTAGACAAACGCAGTTAGAAATGTAGTCGCTTTAGGATATCCTTCTAAAATAGAGACGAGCCTCGCCAAATAAAAATGTAAATTGCGGGGCCCTCAATAACTAAACATAATAAATATTTAGAATTCAGGACATGCCGCTTAGTAAATTTCATGGCCTTTCCCAAAAATAATAACACGTTAGGCCCTTTAGGCACGACTTAATTAAATTACATTCTTAAACTCGGGTGCACATTGATGTGACCCGAATTCAAATCTCAACAGAGTCGAAATGTATTGATAACTACGGGTGCATTGATTGTGACGTGGTTCGAGATGCATTTTCACGATGTTGCAATTCTATAAGAATAAATGATAATAATAAAAGCGGTTTAAACTTAATAAAAGCACATAAGTCACAACATGTATTTAAATCAGATATTTAGCCATTATAACAATTTAAGCGACCGTGCTAGAACCACGGGATTCGAGGGTGCCTAACACCTTCCCTCGGGTCAACAGAATTCCTTACTTAGAATTTCTGGTTCGCAGACTTCATTTGGAAAAGTCGAAAATTTCCTCGATTTGGGATTCAAGATAAACCGGTGACTTGGGACACCAAAAACCAAACCTTTTCCAAGTGGCGACTCTGAATAAAAATAAATAATCCCATTTCGAATATTGTCACTTAAATTGGAAAAACTCCCCTCGCGCATTTACCCTTCTGGGCGGGTGCGCAAAAAGGAGGTGTGACAAGTATATAAACGGATGTATATTTATATGTATAAATAGTTGTAGTGTATGAGTTAGTTAGCAGTTAGTACAGCTGTACATAACTGTACATGCGTGTATAAATAGGGTGAGATATTTTGTAGCTAAGTGAACTTTCCTTTTTGTATCATTTTTTACTCAGTTCATTTTAATCAAAGAAAGGTTCCAGAAGTTTCTCTCTTTAGGGCTCTCATACCCGCCATTAGAGCTCATTCGAGCTCAACTCTTCTCTCGTTTCTACTACTATTTTGACATGGTATCAGAGCAAGACTCTTAATTCTAAGCTCAATCAGCCAATTCTTCAAGCTATTAAGCATTACAATAGGTTTTGTGCGAGTTGCGAAGTTGTTCCCTAATTTCAACTCAGTTATTGAGAAATAGTTCGAGCAAGGTCAATTTCTGCTCCAAACTGGCCGAGAAGTATGGCTATTGACAAAAGCGTGGCAGATTCCTAAAATCCGCTTTTGGATTCGACAAATCCACTCTACATGCATCCATCTGAAAGTGCAGGATCTACGCTCGTGCCGATATCTTTTGATGGACCGGGATATAGGTCATGGAGGAGAAGAGTCCTTAGAGCTCTCTCACTGAAAATAAAGTAGGGTTCATAAATGGAAAATGCAGGAAAGCGGACTCAAGGGACCCTAATTACAATCAATGGGAACGCTGTGACGACATGGTCACATTGTGGATTTTGAATTCTCTCTTAAAGGATTTAGCGGACAGTCTACAATATGTCAATGATGCTCAGGAACTTTGGCAGGAATTAGAGGATAGATATGATCAACAAAATGGGGCAAATTGTACTAATTGCAGAAAGAGATAAATGATTTGAGTCAAGGAAACCTAGATATCACTGGCTATTATATTAAGATAAAGAAGCTTTGGGAAGATCTAAATACACTGAATACACATGCTCAGTGCAAATGAAATTGCACATGTGGTGCTAAATCATGCTCAATGCAAATATGCAAAAAACTGAACAGGATAAGAGACTGATTCAGTTTTTAATGGGGTTGAACGAGGTCTACATTATGGTGAGGGGAAGTATTCTGATGATAAACCCATTGCCATCACTAGCATAGGCTTTTGCAATTCTCATCCAAGAGGAAAAGCAAAGAGAAGTCAAACCAAATAATCAGTTTGTGATCGAATCTATTGCTTTGAGTGCAAACAGATGAGGAAATAATTCCTTTAGAACAAACTATAATCAACAATCAAATACCTCTGATAACACTGGATATACAAACTACAACCAGAAAGGGAGCAGAACTGGAAATAACAACTATTATCGGGAAGGATATTCTGGGACCAGACCTCGACCATTTTGTAAATATTGTAAGAAACCAGGCCACACTAAGAAGAAATATTATAAGCTACACAGTTACCCACAAGATTCCTGATTCAACAAAAGAAAAAAGATTGTTGCCAATGTATTTGGAAATCAAAGTGAGAATAACATTGGAGGTGAAAATGGGGGTAACTGTGAAGCTCAGGAACATGTATGCAAAATCTTACAAAGGAACAATACAATCAACTACTTAGTATTCTTGAGAATTTCCACACTGGAAATGCAACAAGTGACTTGAAAGCAGGGGCTATGAACTTTGTAGGTATTTCAGCTTGCTCAACTTCTTTTGATTCTGGTGTAAATTCATATGAGTGTTTTACATCAAATGTTGATTCTCGGATATTTGATTCTGGGGCATCAAATCATATGACATATAAAAAATCCATGTTAACCAATGTAAAGACCCTAGTGTACCCTTTCCTAGTTGCATTACCTAATGGCTATAAGGTGAAGGTGACACTGATGGGAGATGTAGCTCTGATCAGTCCTAAGTTTACCCTCAAAAGAGTCCTTTTCGTTCCCGGTTTCAAGTTCAACTTAATTCCTATACATTGTTTAACAGTATAACTTGATTTTTTGTTATCTTTACGAAATTTGATTGTATCCTTTTGCAGGCCCCTACACAAAGAGGCCTCTGGCAATTAGTAAAAGCAAGGATGATTAGTATCTTTACTCTTCAGATTCTTGCAAGTCTAATTCTCTGATTCATGTCATTTCATCTAGCTCACCTAGTAGGAATAATAGTGTCCCACACTCTGTTTCACATGTTGCATCTAGTTTTCCGACTACATATCATGATTGTAATAAGGCTGTTACACATTCTCATATGCAATGTAATGAAAATTCCATTTCTATGTGCAATGCATCTATGTTTGACAAAAATATGGTTGATCTCTTGTGGCACAATAGATTGAGACATGTATCCTTTGTCAAAATGAGGGGAATTAAATCAATACCAGCCAATTTTTCATCTAAACAACCTTTTGCTTGTCCCATATTTCCAATAGTTAGGCAAAATAGATTGCCCTTCCCAGAAAGAACTACAGTCACAACCAAAATCTTTGAAATTCTACATGTCGACTTGTAAGGACTCTATCATGTCACAACACATGATAAGTATAAATATTTCAACACCCTAGTGGATGATTCTAGTAGTGGCACCTGAACACACCTGCTTAACTGCAAGAGCAGTGATCTGCAGGTAATCAAAACTTTTTCTATCATGGTGAAAAACCAATTCAACTGTTCCATTAAAACAATTAGAATTGATAATGGACTTGAGTTCATCAATTCTGAGACTACTTCATTCTTCCCATCTGAAGGTATTATACACTAGAAAATATGTCCCTACACACCCCGATAGAATGGCATAGTGGAAAGGAAACACAAATACCTTTTAGAAACAGCCAGGGTACTGTTGTATCAATCTAAGTTGCCTATATAATACTGAGGAGAGTGCATTCTCACCTCAACCTATCTGAGTAACAGACTTCCTTCCTCTACCCTTAAAAATAAATGTCAATTGGAGTTACTTTACAGAAAAAGACCTAACTACTCCCACCTTAAAAGCTTTGGATGTTTCTATTCCCTACAACCCTTAAAACTTATAAAGACAAGTTTGAACCAAGATCCTTACCTCATGTATTTTGTGGGATACTCCTTTGTGACAAAGGGATACAAAGTACTCAATCTAGTCACAGAAAGAATCCACATTTCAAGAGATGTCATATTCCATGAAAATGTACTTCCCTTTGCTTTGTCTCCTAGTTCAAATAGAGTCTTTCCTTTATTTCCACAAGCAAATTCGGACCTAGCACATGATTTGTTTCCCCAATGAGTCTGTTTATCCTTCTAGTCCACCTAGTCAGCATCTCACAGTAGTGCCACCTGAATCCTCATCACCAGGGACAAGTGAGATCATCTTTAATATAACTCCAGACTTTGAAGGATGCTCTTTACATGACAGTGATCAGAATGAGTCACCTACCACTAACATTTCTAATCCAATAGTACAACAGCCTAGTGAAACATTAGGTAGACCTTCCAGAACACACAAAGTTCCCACCTATTTGAGAGACGATAACTACTCACTCCCTAAATTATAAACAAACCACCATGATTCCCCTTTCAGCAGTAACCAAAGCACCACTTCACTCTATTTTAATGCATCTGTACCTAATGTCTAATATGTTTCACCGAATGCATTAAGTTTTGATAGTAAGCAGTTGATTAAAAATATCTCACATGAATATGAGCCCACTTCATATGAAGAAGAAACTGCTAATCCTGCATGGCAAACAACCATGAATCAGGAGTTTGAATCATACCTAGATCTTAGTGCTATTCCTAAATGAAAAAAGAATAACAGGATGTAAGTAGGTAGATAAGTTGAAGTAAAAGGTAGATGGGAGCACAGAAAGACTTAAAGCCAGACTAATAGTGAAGGAGTACACTCAATAGGTAGGGATAGACTATACAGAAACCTTCTCACCAGTTGTAAAGATAACTACTGTGAGGGCTTTAATTGGGGTAGCAGTGACGAAAGAGTGGAAGATCTTTCAACTAGATATCAATAATGTATTTCTTTTTGGGGATCTCCATGAAGATGTGTATATGGAAGTGCCTCCAGGTCTTGTTGTGGAAAGACCAAACTTAGTGTGTAAGCTGAATAAGTCCTTATATGGACTCAAGCAAGAAATCAAACAATGGTATGAGAAATTGACTGCAGCCAGATGATACATACACTACTTACTTGACTACTCACTGATCCACAAAAAACATTGAGCTTAAGTGGTTTTGTAGCTGTCTATGTGGATGATATTCTGATCACATGTACTGATTTAGAAGAGACCTTCAAGATAAAAGACCTGGGAAGATTGCACTATTTCTTGGGATTAGATATGTTGTACAAGAATGATGTGGTATTGAGTCAATACATGTAGAATCCCAGGGAGCCACACTTAAAAGCTGTATACCATGTACTGATTATACCTTAAAGGTGATCCAAGTCTAGGGATCTTCCTATCTAATAGCAACGACTATGGAGTTAGAGCCTTTTGTGACTCAGATTGGGTTGCATGCCTTGAGTCAAGGAAATCAGTCGGTGGATATATTGTATTGCTTGGTGACTGTCCTATCAACTGGAAATCCAAAAAACATTCTACTATTTCACTATCCATGGCAGAAGCAGAATACAGATCAACAAGACAAGTTGTGGGTGAATTGGTGTGGTTAGTTAGATTGCTTGAAGAATTGATAGTCCCATTAGCCTTGCCTAATCCATTGTTTTTTGATAGACAAGAAGCTTTTCATATAGCCAAGAATCCTGTGTTTCATGAACCTACCAAACACATAGAGATATATTGTCATTTTGTGAGGAATTAACTCTACACATGAGCATTTGACAGATATATTCACCAAACCACTAACAGAGATTGAACATTGCAATTTACTTGGCAAGTTAGCTGTGAGTCCCTCCCTTCCAACTTGGGGGCAGGGTATTGAGAGTATATACATGGATGTATATTTATATGTATAAAATAGTCGTAATGTATGAGTTAGTTAGTAGTTAGTACATTTGTACACAAATAAATAGGGTGAGATATTTTGTAGCTAAGTGAACTTTCCTACTTATAATTTTAAGAGTGCCCACACAAGATAGAGAATAATTTTCTCTCTCTACCTCAACTCCAAATGGTAATATTTTTAGCGAGTAAATCACACGCTCCTCCCCATGGACCCGCCGGACGACGCCATTCCGGCGCGTCTGGATAGACAAAACGCTTCTACCCAAGAGGCGAAGCAAACCATTGAAGCAATTGAAGGCAACATCTCCTATGCAACCACAGTTACAAACTCCCCAAATTCAACTGTGTGCCCTAACCGCCATGAACGAGACTCTGTAATTACAACACACACCACACACAATGGTATGCCGGCAATCATGTTCAAAGTGTCAGACTACTATGGAATTATGGCTTCCGAATGCAGATTCACTATGGTTGGCTGATTTCTTAAACCTCGGCCCCAAATAGATCGAATTAGGTCTAAATTTAAGGAATTGATTTCTCTAAAAGAATCGTCCAAAATTGGAGTGTATGACAATTTCAATGTGTTTCTAGATTCAATAATGAAGAAGATTTCTCCACGGCTTGGTTCAAATGAGTTATAGAGATTGAGGGGCAACAAATGTGGCTTTAGAAGTGATCACCGGAATTTAAGCAGGAGGAGGATCTCTCAATTGCTCATATTTGGGTTCTTCTTCTTGGCCTTCCTTTTCATATGCATACATGGCATTATGTAAAACATGTGCTTAGCGCTGTGGGAACTCCACTCGAAATGGACTAGTGATTAGGGGCAGAACAAGACCAAGTGTAGCTAAGGTTAGAGTAGAAATTGATTTGTTAAAACCACAACCAGATTCTGTGTATGTGGAACAAGTATATGAAAATGCTCCTCAAAAAGGATTTGTTCAAAAACTCGAGTATGAAAGAATTCCTAAGTACTGCAAGTACTGTAGAAAATTTGGTCACAATTTGATAAATTGCCGGGCAATTGAAAGAAAGAAAGCAGCAGAGGACAAAGAAGCTGAGATCAAGAGGAATAAAAAGGCTATTGAATCAGATCTTACCACAATCAATGAGATTGAAAAGGCTCAAGGAATTAAGGATGGCAGCAGATACATAGGTATAGAGCAAAAGCCAAAGATTATGTAGAATGATGCAACCAAACAAGTTACAGAGAAGGAGGCAACCAAACAAGTTGATGAGAAAGAAAACTTTTAGCAGAATGGTACTCTCCAATACAGTATGTCCATTCAACACAATGAACAGGCGGTTGAAAGCAATGACATCAAAACCAGAACTTCCAAAAAGAAGAGGAAAATCAGCAAAAAAAGAGACTCCCCAAAAGAAATCCAAAGTGTCATTTAAACCTATATGGTGTCAAGTCAGCGGCAATAAAAGGTTTAACAAAGGCAAGGTGGATCAAGCCAATCGACAACAACAAGAACATGAAAAAAAAGATGAAAGCAGTGATGCTGGTGTGGACCTTGATATAGGAAACAATGATGATAACAGAGACACTGACTCTAGCAATAACTCCAAAGAGTGTAGTAAATCCATTCCAACAAACAAAAATTTTGAAGGGTCAAAACAGGTGGTGCAAGAATCCTCTAACATTCAAATTCATATGGCTCAAGAAAAGGAAGGGAGCAGTCAACATACCAACATTGAACAAGCTCAACATGACCTAATCAAATATCTCACAACTAATAAGGGATCAGTCAGCATACCTTTAGAGATCAAAGCAATGCCGGGGATTAATATGGTGGTTCAACTAGACCTAGAATCTCCATAGTCATTGACAAATAAACCTTACTCTATGAAGAAAACTAATCAACAGATAGAGGTGAATTCATAAATAAAGTTACAGTGAGGATTTCTGAAGACCAAATACAAAATGCCCAAAGCAACCAAGAAGATAATGAGGGATTCTCACTGGTCCAAAAGAGCAAAAACAGAAACAGAAGCAAAAAGATGGGAAAGAAAACTAAAGAGAAGCAGAACTCTTCCAATGTGGAAGGGAGTACAAACTAATCTTCCCTCGACTTCATGATTAATTCCATCTTTTGGAATATTAGAGGTGTGAAATCAAAAAAAGTCATTCCCAGACTTAAAAAACTCATCAAAATGTACAAAGTAGAGCTAGTGGCAATTTTTAATCTTTCATTAGCATTAGTAAAATTGACAAATATATGAAATTCCTTGGCTTTCAACACAGTATGGCCAACACAAATGGTAAGATTTGGTTCCTTTGGTCAGGGAACTACCAAACTAGTGTGGTCGACAATAAGGAGCAGCAGCTTACCATGAAGATGCAATACACCCCCGCTAATTGTGATCTATATGTCACTGCAGTATATGCCAAATGTACTGAGAATGAAATGAGAGAGATTTGGAGTAGTTTGGAAGACATCCACACTCACATCAAAGGTCCTTGGTGCATTAGGGGTGACTTCAATGTAATACTAGACCCAGATAAAAAAAAGGGGCAATCCTCACAGAATGCACAGAAGCTTTGAGTTTAGTAGCTGTATGGACAATTGCTAGGTGGTGGATTTGGGGTTTGTAGGCCCTAAATTCACGTGGTGCAACAACTGGAGTGCTAGAAAAAGGATTTGGAAGAGACTCGGCAGAGTCTTTGTTAACGACCTATGGACCCAAATTTTCCAGATTAATATGGTCAAGCACCTTGGTAGAACTGGATCAGATCTTAAGCCTCTACTCATCAAATGTCAAAAAGATCCTCAAGCTGGCATCAAATACTTTAGATTCTTAGATTTCTGGGCTGAGCAACCATCATTTATGAACCCGGTAGAAGATGTTTGGAGAACTCAAGTTCCTGGAAATCCCATGTGGAGGCTGCAAAAAAAATGAAACTTCTTAGTAAGAGTCTCACTAGATGGTCGAAAGAGAAGATTGGAAATATTTTTGAACAAGTTAACATATGGGAAGCAAAAATGGTAAACTTGGAAGAGATTGACACTCTTAACAACACAGATCAATCCAGAGAGGAGCTCAATAAAGGGCAGGCAAAATGCATCAAGTGGCTAGGTATGCAAGATGCCATCCTTATACAGAAAGCGCAGCAGAAATGGTATGAAGAAGGGGATATCAACACTAAATACTTCCATAGTTTAATTAGAAACAGGAGATGTAGGCTCCATTTTCACACGATCAAGGATCATAATGGCTCATGGGTCCAAGGGGATGAAAATATTTCAAAGGTGGTTGTGCATCACTTCAAGCATTTGCTTAACCTCCAACATCAATTCAATAATCATGAGGTCCTCAACTGTATTCCTAACTGTATCACTAAGGAAGATAATAATCTGCTCAATGCAATACCTGACGAGGATAAGATCAGGGATGCCGTGTTTAGTATGAATGCTTCAAGTGCAGCGGGACCGGATGGTTTTAATGGCACCTTCTATAAAAAATGCTTGAATATCATTAAGAATGATATTGTAGACTTTGTGTAGAACTTTTTCAATGGCAAGGGCATGACCAAATTCTATAATCATACATGTCTGATTCTAGTTCCCAAAGTCGACTCCCCAACCAACTTCTCTGAGTTCAGGCCTATTAGTCTGAGCAACTTCACCAGCAAAATAATTTCTAAGATTCTTTCTAGAAGACTGAACCATATACTTGAGAAAATAATTTTCACTAATCAAAGTGGTTTCGTCAAGGGCAGGATGATTACTGACAATGTGCAACTAGCACAAGAAATTGTCCGCAATATAAGGCAGAACAATAACGGGGGTAATGTGGTTATCAAGCTGGATATGGCTAAAGCCTACAATAGAATGTCGTGGAATTTTCTAATGGCTGTCATGAGAAATTTGGCTTTTCAGAAGCATGGATTGATATCATTTGGAGATTTGTTAGTGATGTGTGGTATTCTATCATTATTAATGGGTTTAGAAAAGGCTTCTTCACATCTTTGCAATGTCTCAAACAAGGTGACCCGCTATCTCCTTCCCTGTTCATTATTGGAGCTGAGTTACTGTCCAGGTCCTTAAACAACCTTGCTACTCACAATAACTTCACCCCATTCTCCATGGACCATAGAGGTCCTATCATTACATACCTTGCTTATGCCAATGACATAATAATATTCATTGGAGGTGATAAGCACTCGATAAAACTCACTAAGAGTCGGATAAGAAGGTATGAACAAACATCGAGTCAAAGAGTGAACAACGACAAGAGTTTCTTTGTTATTGCTCTGAATACCTCTGCTAGTAGAATTAATAGAATCAGAAGAAATTCTGGTTATATGGACAAGCCCTTTGCTTTCAATTATCTCGGATGTCCAATCTACAATGGCATGAAGAAAATTAGCATCTTTGATGGCATGCTAGCCAAAATTGTGAAAAGACTCAACGGTTGGCCGGGGAAGATGCTTTCCTACGGAGGGAAGATAACCTTAATCAAACATGTCCTCCAATCCTTGCCTACCTACATTTTATCTGCTATGAACCCTCCCAAAGACATCATCAAGCTTATGGAAAAACACTTCAACAATTTCTTCTGGGGGTCTTCTGAAGGAAAAAACAACTATCACTGGTCCTCCTGGAATAATCTTTGCTTACCTAAAGATGAGGGAGATTTGGGAGTCAGGAAAATGGAAGACATTACTGAAATGCTCTCTTTGAAAAGATGGTGGAGATTCAGGACTCAACCATCCCTTTTGGCCACTTTCCTTAAAGCTAAATATTGCAAAAGAGCTCACTTGGTTACCAAAGTTCCTATCCCTCTGACTCTCACATTTGGAGAGATTTAACGAAGGCCAGGATCAAAGCTGAACCAAGCATCATTTGAAAAATTCAAGCAGACAACTCTAGTTTTTGGTGGGATAACTGAACGGGCCAAGATGCTTTGGCCAGGGTAGTTCAGGGCCCGGGTAAATCTCACAAGCTTTTCGTTAAAAATTTCATCCATGAAGATACCTGGGACACCAACAAATTAGTAGACACTATCCCTCCTCATATGTTGGATATTGTTACTAAGGTGGATATTGGAAACATAAGTCTTAATGACTTTCCAATATGGAATTTAGCTAAAGATGGACATTTCAATAACAAATCGGCTTGGGACTTAGTGAGAATGAAAAAGCAGGAAAATAACTTCATTGGTAAGATTTGGCAAAAATCTATACCTTTTAAAATCTCCTTCCTATCATGGAAGTTACTTAAAAGGCGACTACCTTTTGATAATATTATTGGTAAATTTGGCACTAACATTGTTTCTAGATGTTCTTGTTGTTGTTGTTTGTCGCAGGTTGACACTATGGAACATGTATTCAATGGATGCGAGGTAGCAAAAATAGCATGGAACACAATTGGCAATCCACTGGGCATAAGACATCAAATAGAGCCGGTGGTGGGCACATTTAAGAAATGGTGGGAAACAAGCTCAAAGGACAGGATCCATAACTTAATCCTTCAAATAGTTCCGTTAACAATTTGCTGGGAATTATGGAAACAATGAACATTGTGCCAATATGGTAATCAGAAGAAGTTACAACCAAACATGATGGTGCATCAAGCTATCTGGAATATCAAAGGAGCCATTTCGAAGATTAAACCAAGCTGGGACAACCACCACCCTTGGCCAGATCTCTGCCAAAGAATCGAAAAGTTGAAACCAATGCAAAGCTGGAGTCAAGTCTTGTGGTCGACACCAAATCATGGATATATCAAAGTTAATACCGATGGTAGCTACATCAGAGAAAACAACAAAGCAGGTATAGGAGGCATCGTAAGGAATAACAACGGTGATCTTATTATGGCCTTCTCGAAGGATGTCCAGTGTGATAACAACAATACTGCGGAGGCTCTAGCTGCTGAGTTTGGAATGAAATGGTGCAAGCTACAAGGCTACACTAATTTTATCCTTGAACTCGACTCTATGGTGATTGAAAACATGTTGATAAATAGAGACACCAACAATCTTAAAATCAAACAAATGATTGAGAGCATGCTGTAGACTATACAACAGGCCAATGTAAGAGTAAAGCATTGTTACAGAGAAGGCAACCAAGTTGCAGATTGTCTCGCGAAACCGGCTTCTACCTCGGGTAATAGCATGACTATCAACTCATATCAACAACTTCCTACATGTGCTAAAAGCTATTTCCTCATGGATAAGTGGCAAATGCCAAGTATCAGAACCAAATTCGACAAAGCTAATTTTTTTGTCTGCTAGAGATGTATTCTAAGCTCTTCCCAGATGGATAACTCCTTCTGTATATATCTCCTCTGGTTTTTCTTTTCTTCTTTTGTTGTTCGTTTTTGGGTGATGGAATCACCAAGTTGTATTTTATGAGGTTAGGCCTAGCCCCCCTCACTGATCCTTTTTGAATACGACTTAGCCCAGTATTGCAACTGGGTAATTGCATAAAAAAAAGTGAACTTTCCTTTTTGTGTCATTTTTCTACTCAGTTCATTTTAATCAAAGAAAGGTTCCAGAAGTTTCTCTCTCTAGGGCTCTCATACCCGCCATTAGAGCTCATTCGAGCTCAGCTCTTCTCTCGTTTCTACTACTATTTTGATAGAAAATAGTTTAACTTCAAATTTTTTAGTTAGTAGGTACATAAATATAATGGGATATTGAAATCACAAGTTTCAGAAGTGTTCTTCTTTTGTCTTAAACTCGTTACATTAAATGAAATTGAAGAATATTAAATAACCATAATTATAATGTAAATATTCCATCAATATGTCATATATATATATATATATATATATATATATATATATATATATATATATATATATATATATATTTGTTAGTTTGTGTAATGAATTAGCCTAATCTAACGACTGTGATGAAGTATTGTATCGTTTTGACCTTATCCCTTTGAGACACCTCAACACTTTTGGACCTCATAGTTTTGTTCCCTTGAGCTTTGACTTACAAGACAGTTCAACAGTTGAATCCTGAACTCGCCCTTATATGATTTTAACGTAATCCTCCCAAAAACGTCTCGGCTTAATCCTCAACTTGCCCTTATATGGCGTTAACTTTCTCCCATTCTGATTGTGGAATTTTTCTAAAATAAGTTTTACAGCTACGAACTCCATTTCGAGTTCAACCACTAACAATACATGGGGTGTTGCATATCGATTGTGAACAAATTCCCTAATACCCAACTCATACGAGGAAAAAGAAAACCCCTTAATTAGCTAGGAAGTATGATTTATGTCTTTGAGCACGAGAGCATATCAATGTTTTCTGTTAATTTATGCCACATCTTATACGGTTCTAGAATACATATTGTAGATAAAGATAGTTTTTTTTTGTTTCCTACCCTGGTGTCTGGTACTCATATTGAGGCCCGACTAAATCCGAATTCGTATCGGAAAGTCCCACATTAGGGGGTAAATCGCTCCCTAACAAAGGCGATTCCATACTCAGGGAGTCGAATCCGAGACCTCTGGTTAAAGATGAAGGAGTACTTACCACTCCACCACAACCTTTGTTGGTGGATAAAGATAGTTACTTGTTGCTTTGCGTCGCTGAGCAATGAGATGCCAGCCTGGTTGTCTTTTTCCTGATTTTCTTAGGCAAGAAATTAGAGCGTTAATGCTTAGACTTAATCCTAACATTTACTGGATCATTTCGTCTTAATTGTTCGACAATTTCCGCTTATCCGAGTCACTTTTATTAATTTTGAAAACAAAATCCTTATAAATACATAAATAACTAACTTTTAATATACCAAAATAATGATAGAATGCATTTTAAAAATTTTAGAGCACAAGTGCGCAAGTTTTGAATCTAGATAGTGAAAATTCTTTAGATTTTTGAAACTGAATAAATAATATTTATAATTTGGGGAGACACAATTACATGTTTCCTGGTTACTTCTCAATCCTTTTCTATCTTTTGATTTTGGCCAGAGATTACTGGACAGAGTGGTTAAATTCCTCAACCAACCATATGACTGCCTAATACTATCTCCTATATTTCCGAGTCTTGATCTCAAAGTTTCCTTAATTAGTTTATTTATATCTTTCTTTTTTCCCATTTGATTTGGTCTTTGCCATCTTCCCCTTTTTTCTATCCTAACAAAAGAACTCGTTCGTACTTCAAATACTGCCTCTTTAGCTTTCTAGAAAGCGCCTTCCCCATGTACCCCCCGCGCGCACACAAAAAAAAAAAAAAACAGAAATAAAAATATATTAATAGAAAAACCAAAACCTTAATTAGTTTTGGACATAGTCTAACTTCTGTATACTTGCAATGTAAAGGAACTTTTACGGTACTATTAGGTCGATTACCAATCAGATAACTATTTGTAACTGTCCATAAAAAGTTGAATTAATAGCCTGGAAAATAACATTGTTACCTACTAAAAGAAGTTAAAATACACTGATAATATAAAAATTCTATACAGTGTAAGCTAAGTGTGAATAATTAAATCGTTTTCGAACATGTCGTTAGAAGTGATCCATGGAGTCAGCCATAAAGTAGAAACTTGGCAGTCTTTTTCATTCGATATATCTACTTTATCCGATATCAGAATATCTTCAAGTTTACGACTTTTTGAAGGGATATATAATATGCTAGTCATGGTGGTTGTGACTCTAGCAGCTGCCTTAATATCTTTCATTTTGCTCAATTCTTTTTTTTAATTTGCAAATAAATGGTGTGTGGTGTGCGTCTTGGTACGTGAGTTTAATTTGCACATAGGAAATAAATTTCGAAAAACTTGTTAATGGCTTGTCAATGGTGATTCTTCCATGGAAGCAGTGGGCAGTATGTACCTACCAATAAGTCTAATATATTAGCACGTCAGATCGGTTTGCCTAGGAATAATAATAATAATAATAATAATAATAATAATAATATTATTATTATTATTATTATTATTATTATTATTATTATTATTATTATTATTATTATTATTATTATTATTATTACTATATACTATATAATTTATATAACGACGATAATATATAACAACAATCAATAATAATTAACGACAATAACAACGAGTCCGGAACCAAAATGTGTTTTTTTTTACTCAAACTACACAAATAGGTGGTTAAAAAAAGGTACATTTTTATATATAGCGCCACAATACCTGGCGCTATACATTAACAGTAACGGAACCGTTAATGTATAGCGCCAGGTATTGTGGCGTTATACTGTAAAAGCTGACATGGCCAGGTATAGCGCCACAATACCTGGCGCTATACATAGCGCACTAATGTATAGCGCCATGTATTGTGGCGCTATACATAGATTTTTTATACCCCTCCGTCTTCTTCTTCGATTCCATCCATCCCCCATTTTTTTAAAACTCTTCCCCACTTCTTGGTCCCCCCAATTCTGCCCGTTTCTGTAAAAAAATAAAAATAAAATTTGGGTCCCCCCGACACAAAACTCGAAGAAAAAGGGTCCCACATTCGAGTAGAGTTTCGTGCTATTGTTGATTCACAATTCCGGAGTCAAAATTTCAATCTTTTTGCTTTGCCAAAATTTTAAATCGAGGTATTTCGATTTATTTTAAGTTGAAACATTTATAATAATGTATATTATTTGATTTGTATGTGTTTTATTTCGGTTTGTGTTTTTTTTTCGAAACTAGCATGTTAAATTTATCCGAATTTAATATTAGTGTTTTCTAATAAAATATAAATTAGTAAAATAAATTTGTCTGTTAATATCCTGATTTATATATATGTTTTTTTATTCCGTTTTGTATTTTATTTGCAATTAAATTTATTTGTTGTTTATGCTTAGTTTAGATTATTTTTTAGCGTAGTAAAATCCAGACCTTTTTAGCGTAGTAAAACGTAGACCCTTATAGCGTAGTAAAATTTAGAGCCTTGTAGCGTAGTAATGTGTAGTATTTTAGCTTAGAATTCTTTTTGTTTAAGTATCTTATACTGGTATTTGAAAATGCAAACTTTGTACAATTAAGTTAATAATTGTATCAACACACATAATTAATAATTTGTACAATTAGGTTATTAAAAAATATGAATTTAAATTATAATAAAAACACATTATATATATATATATATATATATATATATATATATATATATATATATATATATATATATATAATTTGTACAATTAAGTTATTAAAAAATAATAATTTAAATTATAATAAAAACACATAATATATATATATATATATATATATATATATAATTTGTACAATTAAGTTATTAAAAAAATAATAATTTAAATTATAATAAACACACACACACACACACACACACACACACATATATATATATATATATATAATTTGTACAATTAAGTTATTAAAAAATAATAATTTAATTATAATAAAAACACACACACACACACACACACACATATATATAATTTGTACAATTAAGTTATTAAAAAATATGAATTTAAATTATAATAAAAAACACATAATTATTAATGATAGTTTAATGATAGTTTACAGTTGACGACATAGACGCGACTATACATCCCGGCCATCGGACGTTGGATCTATTAGTCCTACAGCCCCAACATAGATCCGAGTATATATGGGACAGACAGTTGCTTACGCAGACTTTCCGGGCTAGGAGAGTGGATCTATTGTGGGAGTTTTTGAGTCCTCCTCGCGTTCTACATCCCCGCGTGGTCCATTACCTGGAGAAAATGGGATTATATAGGATTATTAGGATTGGCCGGATACAACTCGACTATGCTTTGATCATGGCCTTGATTGAGCGCTGGCGACCGGAGATGTACACTTTCCATTTGCCAATCGGCGAGGCCACCATCACACTGCAGGATGCTGAGATTTTATATGGCCTGTCCGCTGATGGCTTGCCAGTTTTACTGCCTGCGACCATGAGATATTATTCGCGGCAGGCATATTGGGATATGCTGCACATGCTCACGGGTTTCATGCCGGAGGACGAGGAGGTAGCGTCTGGGTCCAGTCGTATACAGTTGGTCCCCATTAGAGACCACCTGGTGCAGATCCACCATACTATCACCGATGAGTCAGCGGAGGTGGATGTACAGCGATATACGAGGCTGTTGTTGCTCCTTCTATTTGGAGGGGTCTTGTTCCCGAACACTTCGGGGAGCCTAGTGAGCCTCCGTCTTTTGCATCATATTGCCCGATTCGAGGATACAACCATCTACAGCTGGAGTGGTGTTGTCATCTCATACCTGTACAGGCAGATGTCCGGGCTTGCATCGGCACACAAAGAGACATTTGTGGCTTTCTGCCGCTTCTACAGGTGACAATATATTCAAATAATATGTCTATTAGTTACAATTCTACTTAGTTATAGTTAATCTTATAATTTACGTCAACTTTGTATGTTAGGTTTGGGCCTGGGAGCGATTTCTGCAGTTTCAGCCACCTCTACCACAGCTACCGGCTAATGTAGAAATTCCATAACTCCCTCTAGCCTGTAGGTGGGTTATGCGTCATACTCTTGCATGAGAGTATGATGCCCATCATAATCTCCCCCTCTGCAGGGATGTGTTGGATCTGCTGGATGACGCACAGGTGAATATCTAACTAAACTTACCTGTTATAGATTAACTTAGTGCTGCGCATACTAACTTTTTGTGTTCTTATTTGATAGTTCATCTGGACGCCGTATAGCGATGAGGTGATAGGTACCCTGCTAGCGTATTGCACGTTCGACCGACATATTTGGAGGGCTTCTGTCCCACTCATATGCCTCGATATTGTCGAGCATCATGCCTCCGAGCGGGTATTTCGCCAGTTTGGCTTGCCGCAGCCTATACTGACTCCGCCTGCATGGCATGCTTTACATTATGAGAGGGATGATCGGTCCAGGGCGGACGACACATTTATGGCATGGCTTAACGAGTAGCTGGGTACTTGGGACATGCGAGGGGACTTGACTCCACCTCTGCAGCACTTTCCTATTCAACGTTATATGGCATGGTACCGCACTGTTTCCCGACTTTTTATCGGGAACCCAGTTCATCAGACACACAGTCGGTACGTCCCATACGCCGGGAGACACGAGGCCTTGGTATGTTTTCTGTTATTATTAATTATATACCTGTAATTTAGTGTCAAATATGTAGTTTATATTTTTTACTTTGTGCAGGCGATTGGATTGCATACCGTCTATCATATGGGGCAGCAGATGCAGAGTTATGTCCACGATCCTGTGGCCATGCAGGAGTATAGTCGTCGATTCATGGATGTGGCTGCCCAGACATTGCAGCGAGCACGATCGGATCAGCGTTTGGCACACGAGGCTGATTATATGGACCCAACGCAGTACCATCGAGGTCGTGGTATCCCACGAGCTGGTGGTTCCCGACGTGCAGGTGGTGCCGAATGACGTGGTCGTGGGCGGAGAGGAGGTGGTCCCCAGCAAGGGGGCGTTAAGGCTCCTGCTGCTGATGTTGCTGCTGATATGGCAGGTGGCATGCATGAGACGGACATGCCGTCTTACAATTAACATTTTCAAATTACTTAATTGTACAAATTATTAATTATGTGTGTTGATACAATTATTAACTTAATTGTACAAAGTTTGCATTTTCAAATACCAGTATAAGATACTTAAACAAAAAGAATTCTAAGCTAAAATACTACACATTACTACGCTACAAGGTTCTAAATTTTACTACGCTATAAGGGTCTACGTTTTACTACGCTAAAAAGGTCTGGATTTTACTACGCTAAAAAATAATCTAAACTAAGCATAAACAACAAATAAATTTAATTGCAAATAAAATACAAAACGGAATAAAAAAATATATATATAAATCAGGATATTAACAGACAAATTTATTTTACTAATTTATATTTTTTTAGAAAACACTAATATTAAATTCGGATAAATTTAACATGCTAGTTTCGAAAAAAAATACAAACCGAAATAGAACACATACAAATCAAATAATATACATTATTATAAATGTTTCAACTTAAAATAAATCGAAATACCTCGATTTAGAATTTTGGCAAAGCAAAAAGATTGAAATTTTGACTCCGGAATTATGAATCAACAATAGCACGAAACTCTACTCGAATGTGGGACCCTTTTTCTTCGAGTTTTATGTGTCGGGGGACCCAAATTTTTTTTTTTTTTTTTACAAAAACGGGCAGAATCGGGGGGGACCACCAAGAAGTGGTGAAGAGTTTTAAAAAAATTGGGGATGGATGGAATCGAAGAAGAAGACGGAGGGTTATAAAAAATCTATGTATAGCGCCACAATACATGGCGCTATACATTAGTGCGCTATGTATAGCGCCAGGTATTGTGGCGCTATACCTGGCCATGTCAGCTTTTACAGTATAGCGCCACAATACCTGGCGCTATACATTAACGGTTCCGTTACTGTTAATGTATAGCGCCAGGTATTGTGGCGCTATATATAAAAATATAATTTTTTTTACCCCCTATTTGTATAATTTGAGTATAAAAAAAATCACATTTTGATTCCGGACTCCAATAACAACTAGTCTTAATTCCACAAACAATTGGAATCGATTATGTAGATCTTCTATATCAATTAATACTCCATATATACAACCTAGCTACTTATAAGCATGTTTCATTTTCAGTACTCAATAATTTTTCGCTTTCTAAATCTCACATGTATCACTACACTATCCCACAATTCTAACCTAACAATGTAATACCAAGATATAAACATTTAGGAGCAACACCTAAATGGCCATTTGCACGATAGATTTGGAATAGATTAAAATGTTCTAAAACATTGTTTTATAGGCTGGTTAATTATGAGACAGAGATTATTTACGAGGGACATATTATATATGATGGGAGTGAGCCGGGAGAGAACATGTCTACTATGTGGAATGCAGGATGAAACAATCCATCATCTGTACTTTGAGTGCTAATTCTCCAGAAGGTGCATTGATGAACTATGCAACTGGCTGGGAATAAAGCTGAAACAACCAGATATGCAGAGCATTTGGTGGAAAATGGGAAGATATATAAAAGGGAGAGTATGCCGAGGATTCGTGACCTCAATCATCACAACAATAATATATGGGATATGAGGAGCAATGAATGAAGCACTATGGAATCAGAAAGTACCATACCAACAAAGATGTGAAAGAGCATAAAAGTGGATAGCAAATACAGGTTACAACTCATAGAAACCAACAGAAAGAATAGGAAAGAAATAGAGTGGATCAATCAATTGTACAGATAGAGAAATAGCAATGACTATGCAATAGTGTAGAGCTAGCTTCTAACTGGGCAAACTTACCTAGTAGGGATGCTCAAGGAGAAGAGAATAACGATATAATTTTGACTTTGAGCTAGATAGGATAGCTTATAGATTATGGATTGGAAATATAACTTGTAAGTAACTTTGTCTGGAGGGGATTAATAAAATTTTTTCGTTCACCAAAAAAAAAAATAAACTTTTTAAGAGATTAATAAATTATAATTAATTGAATGTGTTTCCGAGCATATTCAATTTTCTTTGTAGAAAAGCACTTATCACTAGATATGAAAACAGTGTATGATATCTTAACAATAATCATATTGTATCCAATGAGAGGTTGGACACTCCAGAACAGCTAAGGAATTCTTCTGAAGGGCCAAATTAAAATCCATGCCCATCCTCCTTTTTTTCGTCAGTAAATACTAAATATACGTACGTTGGTATGTCAAGCCAATATTCTAATGATGTGGGTTAGACTTGTTCCGCCCAATATTTGGTCCTAGACTATTTGGTATCTAAATTGTGATTTATTCTACAGCCTAATCACTCGGCTTTAAAGATTTTCATATTCAGGAGATACTATAGCTAGTAAACCATTTCCTAGCCAGATGTATTTTAGCGCATGGGTGCACCACAAAAGAAAGGAGGAGGAAAAAGTGTGAAGTGGAAATTGATCATTATTTCTTTGAATAAATAATTAAGTATTGAACCAAGTGTACCATTCAACCTGTAAGGAGTATGGATGTCAATAAATAATATTGGACCAATTCTAGAAAATATATACATAAAATATCTAGTTTGACGAAGGGACCATGGGTTCACGGACCCCATAATTAAGGCTATAATAGATGATGTATAATATGTTTGGATTTAGTACTTTTTGGCCAAATACTAATACAGACCCTTAAAGTTGCCCGAAAATCCCATTTAGACACTGAAATTTAACTTTTTCCAATTGAACACAATACTATGTTCATAACCATACCTATTAGGCACAACTAGTTCAAAACTCGGTCAGGTGTTATATTAAGTGAAGCGTGTGTTTTTAAGCGCAACTGACATAGAAAGCTAACTAATTAAAAGACGCCAACTATTTTAATACACCACATCAAATTTCTAAGTAGGCACCTCTTTTCATAAAATTAAAAGACCCGTTCATTACTAAGTAGACACACATTCTCTCTTCCCGTTAAACCCAATTGAAGAATGGCGATTAGAGGTCCGAAAAAACCCTAGAAATATTCCATCAATTACCTTTGATTCTCACTGTATTTTCAGTTTATTCTCTTCGATTTATCAGTGAAATCATCTCTTGTTTCGTATGTTGTGGGTTACGATCAGTCAATGACATCTTGAAGTTTGCTAATTGACCGCAATTACAGTACACAACATCAGTGGGAGGCGCCTTCGATGAAGTTCGTCATTAAAACTTCTTTGACGAAGAAACGAGGCAAGAATTAGAAAGAAATTCAGAAGAATTACAAAGAAACAAAGAAGAATTGGAAAGAAACGAAGAAGAATTAGAAACAAGATGTCTTTCGACCTAATTTGGAAATAATTGGGGCAAAACTAAACGAAAGGGAATGAAATTAGGGTTTATATAAAATCGGGTGGGTCTAAATAGGTATATATTTATATTATTTTTTAAAATATAATCGTTAGAATCCACGTGTAATAACATTCACGCGCTCAAATACTGTGTGCCCCATGTTATGTGCCAAGTCAACTAGTTGTGCCTAATAGATATAGTTATGAACATAGTATTGTGTTCAATCGGAACAAAGTTAAGTTCAAGTGTCTAAATGAGATTATTTTATCAATTTTAAGTGTCTTTATATGTATTTGACCTACTTTTTTTTAGTTTAAGTTCTCTATACCGACGTTGTAGGGATATTTGGACTAGTTTCAACCAGAAACAATTTAAATTTGTTATTGTGGGGAAACTAATATCAAAATTATTAAACCTTACGCCCATTTTCGAAAAAGTAACTTTTTTTACACAAAGAGAAGACCAAATTCAAACGAGCCATACAAGACTACAAGTAACTAATTGGCTTTTGAGATCTTATTTTGCCCACAAAAAAAAGGTTGAAACTTGAGGCAGAGACTATAGAACAGGTATTGAGATCCTTCACTCCTAAGCAACAAGCTGACAATATGTTGTGACTTGGGAATCAATTAGCTCGACTCCAGAAGGGCAATTTTTGCATGGACCACTTAATCTAGAACCATGTTTACCTCGAAAAATGTAAGTAACAATTTAAGATATTGTTGGTTTTAAAGATACGTGATTTATTCTAATACTAGTGATTATATAAGTAATATTGAGCTTATGTAAGAAGAAATAATAAACCAAATCAATATTGTTGAAACAGTAGAGGCCTCGAGCTCGACTATCCAGGGACCTCGAGGTCAGGTAAGACTAATAAAGTATGAACAATAAAGTAAAGGCAATAAAGCTGAAGAGTAATTGCTGAGCACGTTAAACAAGAGAAGAATAAGAATGTTCTATTGCATTGAATGATCTGATGCGTTACAAAATGATTGGAGTCCCCTTTATATAGGAGGGGAAAACCCCCAATATAGTACATTCCCCATAAAAGTAAAGAATTCTATTTATACAGGTGTATAATGGCCTAACACGGATCTGTACCATTTCGTACAAACCTTATCCTTTAACTAATGCCCTAATCCACGTGTTCCTGAGAAATTCCCGCTCTTTCTTGATTGCCCCTGAGAATGTACTGCCCTCGATATAGGTCGAGTCATATCTTTGATCTTCTTCCTCGAGGTGTATGTTCTCCAATCGGGTCTGACCTCTACCTCGAGTCACCCGGGCTCGAACTCACAGCTTAATTTAAGGCTTCAAAATCGGACTTCTTGATTTTGACCGTGTACAGATAGTCCCCGCGTTTCTTAGAATGAAATTATATAAAACGATTTGGATTCTCGAAGCCCTTAGCGATGATGTCATCCTCGTGATGCCAGCATTCGAAGTGACCGAAACATCCCATCGGCTCACTTCCCTAAAAACATTGAATGCACGCCAGCGTTGGTCGGTTACTAGTGCCACTAAACCGCTGCTGCTCCTCTATAAATATGAGGTGTTTTCACTAAGTAAAGAACTTTACTCGTTCTTCAATCCTTTCCCATCTTTATCACTTTCTTCAATAATTAGTTTCCTCCGCCTCTTTAAGCGCTGGAAAACACCAAAATTTTGCCTGAAATACCACATCCCCGTACACCTGCATTCTTTCGTTTACAACCATGGCCAACACTTCTAAGGCAATCCCCAAAAAGGACAAGGTATCAACTTCCTATGCCTCTCGGCCGGTCACGACAATGGTGCCACCAACACGTGAGGAAATCACCTCTGGTGATTGCATCATTAAGAAGGACTTTGGTATCGAGAACTCCCCCAATGTCAAAGGCCGATGTGAGCACGTATCCTGATACATTAGCTTGATAACAGTGCAGCTTACTGATGAAGTAAAGAAAGATTGTAGGTGGGGAAACGAGGTCGAGATCCAAATCTCGGGGCCCGGTGAAAGCATAACTACCCACAAGGAGGGATTTTTGAGTGTTTATACTTACCCCTTCACACTGGGTCCCCTCGACCCAGTGTTGATCGATTTCTGCAAGACGTACGAAGTCACTCATGGTCAAATCCACCCTTCCTTTTGGCGTATCGTGATCATGTTGCGGTACTTTTCTAAAAAGGCCAAGGGTTTGGAGTTCACCCTTAGCCACCTGGTTCGGTTGTATCGGCCCCAGCTATTTCGAGGGCTTATCAAGCTGCAACGCCGAACAACGAAGTCCTTTTTTGCCAGCACTGACAAACCCAAAGACCGGGGTTGGATGAGCCAGTTCATTAGAGTAAGAACTTCGGACATCATCCCATAGGAAAAAATATGGTTCTCGGAGAAGTGGAACTTTAACCGTAAGTGGAGTTCGTCTTTCTTGTATACATTCATATTCTCTCAAGTTCCATAACACCCTTACCTTTCTTCTGGCAGCCAAAGCTGCGCTCCCCTAGCGGTACCCGACCTCAAGGATTGGGTTAGAAAGTTAGCTGCCATTTCTTCCTACGATGAGCGCAAGTGGCGCGATTTAGCAAGGGGCCAGTAGGAGTCCAAGAACCACGGTAAGTGCCTTTCTACATTTTCAACACTTTCCATACATTTGGTGGTACTTTTACTTACCCATGCTTGCCTATGCAGGCTTTGGAGATGCATCCGAGATGAGACCGCCCTGCCCGGGGAAACAACCAAGCCTTTAAATCCAAAGCCCGAGAAGGATAATAAAAAAAAGGTCTCGAAACTCGAAGACCCCCAAGACAAGAAAACCTCCACTCGAAGGCTGCGAAAAAGGTTCGCTCAAACGGGCACAGACTCAGCCCATGAATCCCCGTATGGTTAGGAAAATGATGAGGAAGAATCGGCGCTGATGAATAGGACCAGGAGGCTAATCGAGGCTGTCGAGCCTTCTGAACTAGAAAATCCACCTTGTGGTGAGGATGCCCGAAGGGAAGAGAAGGGCAAGGTCCCCATATCTCCGGAGCTTGAGATTGTCCCTCCATCTTCAACAACTATACCAGAGGGGGTAAATGTTGAGGCCCCCGAAGTTAAGGAGAACGCCCCAAGTGAAGAGCTCGGGGCCGCGACAACAGGTCATTCCCTTTCATTGCCAACTTATTCTAGGGAGGAAATCGAGGAAGCCAACACTTTGCATATGCCCGACCCAAGTAAGGTCATCGAGGACGATCCTTTCCAGAGTTGCTATGTTGGAGTTTAGGGTGCCGATGACTTCAATGATGCATCCTCCATTTTTGAAGAGGCCTAGTGTCTCTTTTCCCGGGCAAGGACCTGCCCTTTATCATTGTAATTTTTTATTTCTTCTCTTTCAACTGACTTGTCTTTATTTCATGTCTAGGCCATTGAAAAGTTTAGAGCTGAGTTGAGCCAATGTGAGACCGAGCTCGAGAAGGTTTCAGGTGAAGAAAAGGCCTTGAGGCTCCTCTGTGGCTAGAAAGAAGAGGAGCTTAAGGATCTCCGATCAGCATTGGCTAAAGCTCGGAAAAGCGAGTCCGAGTTGGACGAGTAGGTAAATTTGATTTTAACAGAGTACGGCCTTCTTGGCCCTGCTTCGGGGGCTAATACTTTGACACCTCAGCTGTAGCAAAAGCTAGACATGATTGGAAAGTTCCAGGGCGAGGTGGATCAGGTTCGGGCTAATTGTCATCAATGGAAGAAGAACATAGATCAACTTGCCATTGATAAAGAAGCTATTGCGTCCCAACTGGCCTCAGCTGAGGCTCAGATTCGAGATGTTGGAGTGAAGGGCCTAGCTCAGGCTAGAAAAATCGAGGGGTTGGAGGCCGAGCTGGCTAAACCCCGGATTGAAGCTGCATAGGCTAAGGCTAAAGCTGCACAAGCTAAGGCCGAATCTGAGAAGACGAAGGCTGCGGCCGATAAATCCATCTCTATATACAGGAGAGAAGCCGCAGACATTCAAGCTGAGTTGAGGGAGGCCTCCGACCGAGCAAAACGGAGCAATGAATTGGCTAAGTGCTGAGCCCGAAGGGAGACTCTCGAGGAAGTCTATGCTCGAGGGTTCGACCTTGCCGAGGAGATAGCCGAAGCACAAGCACGTGAAATCAATGCTAGGTTTCTTGTCTCGTCCGATGATGAAGATGTAGTGAGTGGCTTCGGGGACGAGGAAAGTGAAGAAGATGCTCCCGAAGGGGAAGAGGCTCCAGAAAATAAAGCCATTGGAGATGAAGATGACATTCCCGGGGACGTTGCCTCAAAAATAGATTAGGTTTCTATTTTTGTATAAGGGCCCCTAGTTGTAATATGCTTTATAAATTTCCCGGATGAATATGAAGTAGTTTTTGCTATATTCTTGATTTGTGCTGATTTTTTATTTTGTCTCCGTTCATGAAAATTTCTGATGATTCACATGTTAAGTCCGAGTGTTGGTTTAGATTCGCAATGAGCCCTTAGGCTTTTATTTCCCAAGATCGTACCCATTAGGATTTTAGATGATCCTCGAGCTAAACTTAAAGTCAAATTAATGCGAGCTCGGGGCCTTTGGGTCCGAGTTAAATGAGAACGGGGTCTCAGACCCTATATTTCTTTTTAAGCTGGCCCTTAGGCTCTTGTATATTGTCCCTTAGGCTCTTTTAGGTTGGCCCTTAGGATCTTTAAATATGGCTGTTTCGGCCTCTAAAAGTGGCTATATAGTTTTCCCTCACTTCGGCTAAAAGACTTAATGAAATTTAGTTATGCCTTAGCATATATTTTTTGTACCCATTGGGTTTTTTGAAGGCTCGATGTGTCGGAACCTTATTAGTCATTTTGTTTGCATCGAATGCCTCTTAAGGGTTTTTCGAAGGCTAGTGTTATTGAAGCCCTTGGATTGTTCGAGGGCTGATTTATCGAATCCCTTAGATTTTTCGGGGGCCGAATTTATTGAGGCCCCTTATATTTTGCTTTTGCCGGGGGTAGCTTGATTTAACCGGTTTTTCAATTTTTGAAGGCCTTTAGTTTTATAGCGAAAGTCGAACGTCTCCGAATCGCATTATTTTGGCCGTAGCCTTTGTGCGACCGTAGTCTTTAGTATGGCCTTAGCCTTCCCGTTTGTCACTTGGACTCGTTTCCTGATAACTTTTCGAACTTGTTCGAAAAGTTAGTCCCCGAGTGAGTTGGCCTTGGCCTTCATTTCGAGGGGGTGCCTCTTTGAGGTCTTATGGTGCCTCTTTGAGGTCTTATGAGTCCGAATTTTCGATGACTCAGATATTGACTGTCAATGACAGTTCCTAGGTATTTCAGGGTGCTTTGGCCCTTGAGCCGCTTCCCGTAGGATTGTAAGTATAGAGCTCATATGAGATACAAAGTGTTTTTTGATATAACTAGAATGCTTCTTCAAATAGTTAATACATGCGTACACGCTTTGCCATTGGGGCTCGATTATTCTATATGGACACGGTTCATATGACCGTTGACCCATTATAAAGTTCTCCTGCCGAGGCCCTCTTAGGCGCAAAATATCTTTCTCAAAGCTAAAACCTCCGAGGGTGGTGCCCCCCGATATTCGAGGTTGATTGAAAAGAAGCCTTGAATACTTGTTGAGTGACCCTTGGGTAGCATATAGGTGTTGCCTCGTTAAAAACCTTGCCAGTAAAACCCATTTGGGATAAAACCCGATCTAAGGGAAAAAGAGTGGAACACATGCTTTCAAACCCAAAGTCTTCGAGCTCAGCAGTAATATCGCTTGAGCATTGATATATTCCAATTATTTGGTAGCTGATCGCCTTCCATTGTGTTGGGTTTGTAGGATCCTTTCCCTATAACTCTGAGGGAACGGTACGGTCCTTCCCAATTAGGACCTAGCTTCCCTTTGTTTGGGTATTGAATGTTAACAGTGACTTTCCTCAGTACTAAGTCCTCGACTTTGAAATATCGAAGGTTTGTCCTTCTGTTGTAATACCTTTCAATTCTTTGTTTTTGCGCGGCCATTCGTATTAATGTAGCCTCACATTTTTCATCTACTAGCTCGAGAGAAGTGTTCATCGCTTTGTGATTTGAGCCTTTGATGGTATGCTGAAACCTTGCGCTAGGCTCCCCGACTTCGATTGGGATTAAAGCTTCGGACCCATATACCAAAGAAAACGGGGTCTCCCCCGTACTTGACTTCGATGTTGTTTGATATGCCCATAATACCTCGGGAAACACCTCTCTCCATTTACCCTTTGCCTCATCTAGCCTTTTCTTCATGTTTTGAATAATGGTTTTGTTGGTGGACTCGGCCTGCCGATTTGCCCTTGTTTGGTAAGGTGCTGATAGGATCCTTTTGATTTTATGGTCCTCAAGGAATTTTGTCACTTTGCTACCAATGAACTATTTTCCATTGTCACATGCTATTTCAGTGGGTATGCCAAACCGTCATATGGTGTGGTCCCATATGAAATCGATGACTTCTTTTTCTCTTACCTTCTCAAAGGCCTGTGCTTCAACCCATTTTGAGAAGTATTCAGTCATAAACAAAATGAACCTAGCTTTACCTGGCGCCATTGGTAGGGGACTGACGATGTCCATCCCCCATTTCATGAATGGCCACGGGGATAGGACTGAGAGGAGTTGTTCACTGGGTTGATGAATTACTGGTGCAAATCTTTAGCATTTATCACACTTCCGAACTAACTCCTTGGTATCTTTTTCCATGCTATCCCAATAATATCCTGCTCTAATCACCTTGTGAACCAGAGAGTCCGCAACAGAATGGTTCCCACAGGAGCCTTCGTGGATTTCCCGTAGTACATAGTCTATATCCCCGGGTCCCAAGCACACTGCCAGTGGTCCATCGAAGGTTCTTCTGTATAACGTTCCATTTTCATTGAGCGAGAATCGAGCCGCTTTGGCTAGGAGTGTTCTGGACTCCTTTGGGTCCGCGGGGAGCTTCCCTTACTTTAAATAATCGATGTACTTATTCCTCCAATCCCATGTTAAGCTTGTCGAGTTAATCTCTGCATGTCCTTCTTCGATCACTGACTTTGATAACTGGATGACAGCCCCCAGGACGATATCGTCTTCTTCGACTGACGATCCCAAGTTTGCTAGTGTCTCAGCCTCGCTGTTCTATTCTAGAGGTACATGATCCAGTGTCCATTCCTTGAAGCGGTGCAGTGTTATATGAAGTTTTTCCAAGTACCTCTGCATTCGATCGTCTCGAACCTCGAAGCTTCCGTTTACATGGTTTACCACCAAAAGGGAATCATACTTTGCCTCGATGGCCTCTTCTCCAAGGCTCTTGGCTAATTCAAGACCTGTGATTATGGCTTCATACTCGGCCTCATTGTTAGTCAATTTAGAAGTTTTGATAGATTGTCTAATAACACTGCCCGTAGGCGGTTTTAAAATGATGCCGAGCCCGGTCCCTTTCACATTTGAGGCAATGTCTGTGAAAAGGGTCCAAACCCCCACCGATGTACCCGTTTTTAGCAAGAGTTCCTTTTCTACTTCGGGTAGGAGGGTAGGTGCTAAGTCGGCCACGAAGATTGCCAAAATTTGAGACTTGATGGACATTCCGAGGATGATATTCGATATCATATCCTCCAAGTTCAATGGCCCATTTGGCCAATCTGCCCGATAATTCGGGCTTATACAAGACATTTTGAAGCGGATATGTAGTTAGTACACATATAGGATGGCATTGAAAATATGGTTTTAATTTCCTAGATGCGCTTATCAATGCAAGAGATAATTTTTCCAAATGTGGATACCTGGTTTCTGCATCCCCTAAGGTCCGACTCACATAATAAATAGGAAATTGCGTACCTTGCTCTTCTCGAACCAACACGCCACTTACTGCTACCTCATTTTAATTTTTCTAGGGCTCGCTGGCATTCTGGGGTCCATGCGAAGTTCTTCTTCTTTTTAAGCAGGGAGAAGAAATGATGGCTCCGATCTGATGATCTCGAGATGAATCGACCCAGGGCAACTATCTGTCCCGTCAGCCATTGCACGACTTTAACATTGTTCACCACAGTGATTTCCTCAATGGCTTTGATTTTAGCGGGATTGATCCTGATGCTTCTGTTCGATACCATAAAGCCCAAGAACTTGCCCGAGATGACTCCAAAAGTGCATTTCTCGGGGTTGAGCTTCATGTTATACTTTCTAAGGATGTCGAATATTACCTGCAAATGGGTCAAATGGTCCTCTGCGCGCAAGGAACTTAACTAGCATATCATCAATATAAACTTCCATGGATTTTCCTATTTGATGTTCGATCATCCTATTAACTAAACGTTGATATGTGGCTCCTGCATTTTTTTAGCCCGAAGGGCATTACATTATAATAATACGTTCTGTACTTGGTGATGAATGAAGTTTTCTCCTGGTCCTTCGGGGGGATTTGGTTGTACCTGAAGTAGGCATCGAGAAAGTAAGGATCTCGTGGCCGACCATCGCATAGATCAAATGATCAATGTTGGGCAAAGGGAAAGAATCTTTAGGGCATGCTTTGTTAAAATCTTTGTAATCTACACATATGCTAAGTTTATTCCCCTTTATAGGGACTACCACTACGTTGTCGTGCCCCCTTTTTCTCGCGAAATCAGGTTTTGACATTTCTGGATAACTCCTTTCCAAGAGTGTGAATTGGAATTGGAAGAGTTGCCACCTAACGAATTAAGGTGCATTAGGGCACCTAGAGTAATTAACTCATATAACTAGTCTACATCACCAAAGATCGGGTAAGGGCTCGAAATTACCTAGAGGGGAAGGTGTTAGGCACCCCTCAAGATCCACAACGGTAGGTCCCGGCCTAACTTAAATTAAGCGAATTAGTCTTAAAGGGGAAGAAACAATTAGGACAAATGCAATATTCAGTTTATTTCAAACAGGAGTATAGGGTGGTCCTAAGTTCTTTTTAGCCTATATGATTATTCCATACAATTCTTTGCAACTACCTCAAGCCGGGGTTTTACTCATAGCATTAACGCATGGGATATTATTTCCTTTACTACACAATTACTATCTTCAAGTTGTAACTTAAGCGCACTAATTGATTCTAAACCGTACCCTATGCGTGCACTACTCGTCCCTTACCTATGGTCCTGGAGGTATTAGGACCTCTATTTAGGATGGTTCTAGACCAATCTATGTTACTTAAAAATGTGAAATCTAGGCGACACACAAAAAGCAAATAGGACTTTCAAATAAAGAGCAAATATAGGCTCATGTTAACTGATCGATGCCAACCCTACACCACTATAAGATAATGAAGATTCAGTGTTAAAGTAGCTACAAATTATTCAAAATAGAATAAAACAGTCGTTCACGTGCTCTGGAGTCTAACATATTACAAAAGATACCCTAAAAATATGAAAAGAAAGTATTTATACTAGGCTGAATTTTTTGGACAAAAATACCCCTGATGAGGTACCGCGGTCCGCATAAAATGCATCCCGGACCGTGATGAGGCTTCTTGGCTTGATTATACATTCTCTGAATCTGGCCACTGCGGGCCGCATAAAATGAACCGCGGCCGCGGTGGCTTCAACTACGGTTCGCATTAGCTTCTATCTTCAAACTCCCAACTCTTTGAACCCCCCTCTCTGTGGACCGCACAAAATGGATTGCGGCCGCGGAGAGGTTACTGCGACCGCAAGAAATCCTTCGCGGACCACATTGCCTTAGGCTCCAAAAGTGCACCTCTCTGAATCTCCTCACTGCAGACCGCACTAATTGGATTGCGGTCGCAATAGGTCTGTTGCAGCCGTGCTTTGACTTGTTCTTGGTACTTGTGCATGTTTCACTCTTTTTTGAGTTGGTTTTGACTAACTATCACCTTTTTAACCAAACTCTACAAACAAGTACAACATGTAAGCCTTTGGGACTATTTTGTATACATTTTTAATCAAAACTCAAGTAAAAAGGAGTGTAAAATGAATTAGAATCCTAGTTATCAACTCCCCCAAACTTAAGCTTTTGCTTGTTCTCAAGGAAACAAAATAAGACCCACCTCCTTAAGAGTAAATCCAAGAAAATTCAGCTGACCTAAAGTGACCTCATCTAGCATCAATTGGGACTAACAAATGCCCTCAATTCAAATGAATAATTAATAACATTCGACCTTCTAAGCACCATGGATTTAATACGACACAAGAGCATCAAGAGTTGACTCAACCCATCAAGGAAACTCTTTCTACTACTTTGGTCATTGTGGAACCCAAACTCATACTCCTCAACTCTCCCTAAACAAACCTCACCTTTAGGTTGTAGCACTCAGAACAAGGATTGTGGAAAACACACTCATCTCTCTCAAAGAAAGGTTACAAGTCCGGCTCTAAGTACCATAAGCTTGCCCCTTATGCGAGTCACCACTAATGTAAGCTTCATTCAACTCAAGATCATATAGGGCTTTTGTGAAGATATAGTGAAGGCTTTTGATTCAGGGTAGGAAATATTTGGTCTAAGTAGGTTCCATCTTCCCTTAAGCACTTCATTTGCTTCATTTTGGCACACATTATCTTGACTTTTTGAGTCATTAACTTCTTTCTTGGGGTTAGAGAGACACACTGTCACTCTTTATTATTCATTTCAAACCTCTTTCTCCTTTCTCAACTTTCCACACCTTTCATCTCTTTACTTTTATTGAATCCCTTCATTTTATTCTACATTGATCATTCTTTTTGAATTTTTGATTTTCTTTATTTTTTATTGCCTTTCCTTTTATTCATTTTGTATCTTTTACCACTTTATTGCATTCCTCGTCTCTCCCCCTAAACTTATGCTTTTGCCTTGTGCTAAGGAAAGATTGGGTGCCAAGAGAGGGTATTTTTAGAATAGGTAAAGACTTTTATTGTAGTTTCTGAAAGAAAAAGGTCTATGGCTCAAAAGGGTTGACTAGGGATATTATCATTGGTAGGCTATGGAAGTTTTCAAGATATCATTCGGATCAAGGAGAGACTATAATCACATCTCAAGTCAAACTACACTTAGAATTTCGCCCAGACAAATATTTAGGGCAAGTTCTAGACTAATGGCTCGGGACTTGGACTTGCAATTTAAATTCTCACCACACAGGCTATAGGATCACTAAAGAGACAGATTTGGGGGCCCACAACAACCTTAGCTAAGATTTGAGCAATACAATGGTCCTGAAAAATCACTTGATGATTATCGGCCAACACAAGAGTCTCAAGGTCACAACTTTCACCATCCTATACACAACAATTTATTTTTGACCATAGGATCAAAGGCAAATGTGTTAGGCCCAAGTGAAGCTTTGTTTGAAGCACCATTACTCACTAGTTACTATTTACACAAAAAGCAAAAAGAAAACAGACTCAAACCCTTAAGAAGATTGTCATGCCATCCATCATCAGGAAGAGCCACCCCGTTCACACAATTTCCACCTTTGGAAAAAATCATGGTATTAAGAAAACCAAAGGTTTATTATATGCAAAACTCAAAATAAGAAGCTACGAAAATGAAATAAGAAGCCATGAAAGAAAATGCGAAAGTAAAATAAATATGTACAATAGGGGATTTAGACGAATATACATAAGAGTGAATGAATATATACATAAGAAAGTAACTTTATATACAGACAAAAGTTGCAAAGTACGAAAAGTGCAATAAATTAGTAAAATTATATACATACCAAAAGTAAAAAGAAAGCATAATAAAAAGAAAGTAGTGTCATATTTACAACCCAATCATCAAATAAAAATAGGGCTACCCCCTCAAATGAAAGCTAGCATTGTCCTCAATGCTAACTAACCAAAAACAACTCAATAGAAGATAGAGAGTGAAGATAAACTCCCTATTGGTCCTCCGTCTGCATAGGATCATGAGTCTGGGTCCCTGGGTCCTCGGACTGCTCGGGAACCTCTGATTGGATCCCTATAACCTATGTTTGTACTGGGTCCTGGGCCTGCACTAAGGCCTGAGGCTGGCAAGAGGAACCTCCCTGCGGGTCCTCCAACTCTATCACAACATCATCAGCACGGGGAATCACCCTCTTTCTCTTTGCTGGCCTTTCCACCTCCCGCTCCGGCTTAGGCTGGACTGCTGGAGCCGGGTCATACAATAATAGCTCCAAGGGCAAGTGATCAGCCTTCAATTTCTCTACCTCCACCCTCAACTCTTTCACCGACTCCTTTGATGCCCGAGTCTTTCTCAACTTCTTTGTTTCCTTTGTGAGCTCCTTTAATGCTTTTCCATGTGTACCGACAGCCTCCAATATCAACTGTTGGTTCTCTAGGAGTTTCTTCTGATTGTCCAGAAGCTCTTTGAGAGTGTCCTCCACTGACTGTAAGACCTGTGACTGAGGGGGTACAGACTGGGCTGCCACCTAGGTAGAAAGTACAAACTGCTTAGAAGTGGCTGCCTGCATCTAGTTGTAGATACTAGCAAGGGTCTGGCTTAAATGGTGGGCAGTTAATGGGTAGGCTGAAGATGAAGGGATATCTGTGGAAGTGGAGGGTCCTGGGGCCATATTTGGGGTAGCTAAAGGAGGCTGAGTAGGAGCTACTACTACTACTGGCTCTTCAGACTGGCAAGTAGGAGCAATGGATTTGCATTTAGGATCTTTGCCTTTGGGGTTGTCATCACCCTGTAGGCTGTACCAGGAAAAAGGTGCCCTTGCTTTCACCTTCACATCGAATCTCCTTTTTCTACATCCTGATCCTCAAAGTACATAGTCAGAAAATTTGGAAAGGGGTATGATCTATCACCTTCATTGACCACCCGTGTGATTACCCTGGATAACATTCCCGATGTTAATCGGGTACCCCGCCATGATAGCAGCTACCAAAATTTCCCAGGAGATAGGAAGAGAGTTCTCATGAGTGGTGGGGTCTAGCCTACTGTAAACAAATGTCTCCCACCCTTTGGCCTCAAAGTTCAGGATTCTCCTCAAAATTTGGACTCCCGCTATCAACCATACTGGGGTGGTACCTGGGATTTCCATGTACTCTACTAACCACGGACGGGCATCCTCCTCCAATGCTACCTTTTCTAAATATAATGTTTCATCCTCCTCTGGAAAGCCCAGGTAGTCATTGATTGTCTTCCCATCAAACTTTACTTTAAAATTTCGCACCTTAGTCACTGTAGTGCCCTTTTTGATATGGGCAACATTAGTGTAAAACTCCTTCACCTAGTGCTCATTTGCATCCTCAACGTTGCCTATGAAATAGTCCGAACCCAACCTCTCTCTGAATTGCCTCTGCACATTTGGGTTGTGAGGCAGAAGATCCTTATCAATGAATCGTCGTTCAAGTATCAACTTCCTCTCGGGCCACCATTCTCTGAACTTGTGGTATGCCAATTCACTAACAAACCTATCTTGCCAAGCTTTCGGTTTTCTGGTTCTAGCCACCCCTTCTATGTGGGGCTCAACCCCTCCTCCTTCTTCTTCTATGGGATCCTCACCGGGTGTTTAAACTGTAGGTGAAGTAGAAGAAACATCATCACCGCTCTTAGCTGAGCCCTCAGACTAATCAGAAGAAATTGTAACTGAAGCTTGAGTAGTAGGAGTGCCCGGAGGTGTATCTCTCAAACTTCACCTTTCCGGCCAATCAGGAACATACTCCAGCACTGACTCAGAGTCGGATGCCTCCCGGGAGGGCAAATACTCACTTCCCGAATGGGAAACAGCTCTATCCACATCCCTTATAGATTTTCTGGTGTCCTTAATTGCTTGCCGGACTTGTAGGGTCAATCTGATCATGCCTCATCCCCTACCCCGGGAGGACTCTCCTTTGACTTTCTATTTATCACCTCTGCCTCGTGATTTCACCATTATCTGCAAGGAAAATTCATTCAGTTATTGTTAGTATCATAGTACTAGATGAAGCAGTGAAGATTACGATTGCAGACAGTTGACAATGTAAAGTAGAACTGCAGACTGCGGACCGCATAAAATGTAGTACGGCCGTAAAGGGACCATTATGGACCGCACAAAATGGTACCGTGGTCAGCATTGAGGTGGGGGTCAGAATACCCACTCTCTGATAAAGGCCACCGCGGACCACAAGAATTGTAGTGCGGCTGTGGTAAGGCACCGCGGATCGCAGAAAATCCACCGCAGCCGCGGTTCTCAAACCTTCACTCTCTGAAGTTTTACCACCGCGGGCCGCATAAAATGCCATCGCGGACTGCAGAGAGGCAACGCGGACCGCGAAAAATCCACCACGGACCGCAATGAACCTCATTTAGCAACACCAACCTAGGGCTTCAAATTTTTCTCATTTTGAGCCTAAATGCACATATTATGAACCCACTAGGTAGTTAATCATTGTATTTAACTAATTAACCCTACTCTAACAGTGTTATGTAACCCTAAGTTATCAATTAAAAGAAAAAGGGAAGAAGAAGACATAGAACTAATCAATTAAAAGAAAATAAAATACAATTAAAGACTAAGGAGAGATTAAAAGTACCAGTAATGAAATGCAACACAGATGAATGAGAATTAGAGGTTGAAATCGTGCAGTTAGGGTTAGGGATGAACAATACTTTTTTACTATTTGGAAAGAAAATGAGTGAAAAGTTTTAAATGAAGGCCTCGGGTCCTATTTATAGAAAAAAGGACCTTGGGTGCACTTCACCTACCCACCGTGGACCGTATAAAATGGCACCGCGGTACTCAAAAGTCTGAAGCACTGAAGAGGTAACCACTGTAGACCGCAAGAAATGCTCTGCGGCCACAGTGGGCATCGCAGACCGCAAGAAAGGCAATGCGGACGCGGTGACAACTTCAGAGAGCATTCACTTTTTTCCAATCAACAGTGCGGACCGCAATGAAATTTTTCCCCCGCAACAAGGCCATTGTGGTCGCGAAAAATGCATTGCGGAAACAGTCCAAACTTCAGAGAGTGCATCATTTTTCCATTTTTCCAGTTTAGTTCATGCACTGCATCAAACCAATCCTACACACATCTCACAACCAGTTAGACCAAAAGAAAATCCTATACTACAAAGAAAATCAAAGAAAAACAAAAAGAAAGACACATGGGTTGCCTCCCAAGAAGCGCCCGATTTAACGTTACGGCATGACGCAGGTTACCATCAAATCACTTTAGATGGAGTAGTGCCATCACGTGGCTATCATCAATCTTGCCCAGGTAGTGCTTGACCCTGTGCCCATTAACTCTGAAAATCTCCCCATTTTTATTCTTCAAGTCAAGTGCACCAAATAGAGTCCCAAACACCACTTCAAAAGGTCCACTCCATTTCGACTTAAGCTTTCCCGGAAACAGACGTAACCGAGAATTAAACAAGAGAACTAAATCACCCACTTTGAACTCCTTGCCACGAGCATACTTATCATGGAGGTACTTCATCTTGTCCTTATACAAGGACAAATTGGAGTAGGCATGCAATCAGAATTCATCAAGTTCATTAAGCTGCTCTACACGAAGATTTGCTCCCACATCCCATTCAAGATTCAGCTTCCTCAAAGCCCACATGGCCTTGTGCTCTAACTTAACCGGTAGATGACAAGCTTTCCCAAACACCAATCAGTACGGAGACATACTAATCAGAGTCTTGTAAGTAGTTCTATAAGCCCATAGAGCATCGTCCAATTTCTTTAACCAATCAGTCCTATTTGCATTGACCGTCTTTGACAATATACTCTTGATTTCCCTGTTTGAGACTTCAACTTCGCCATTCGCCTGAGAATGATAAAGAGTAGAAACTTTGTGATTGACACCATACTTTGCAAGCAAAGTGTCAAAAGCTCGATTACAAAAATGAGACCCCCATCACTTATGATTGCTCGAGGAGTGCCAAACCTAGTAAAAATGCTCTTTTTGAGAAATGCAACAACACTCCGGGCTTCATTGTTGGGCAAAGCCACGGCTTCAACCCACTTTGAAACATAGTCGACTGCTACTATATCAACTTCAAGAATGGTATTGAGAGGCATCTCATCTTTCTTTGAAATTCCACCCGCTCTTTGACATTCGTTGCATTTCACAAGTTCACTTGCATCTTTGTACAAAGTTGGCCAATAAAACCTACAACTAAGAACTTTTGAAGTTGTCCTCCCCCCGCCATGATGGACACCATATGGAGAGGAATGATAAGCCACTAAGATACTCAATTGCTCCTCCTCCGCGACATATCTTTGGATCACACCATCTGTGCAGATCTTGAACAAATACAACTCATCCCAATAGAAGTCCAAACTATCTCGTTTGAGCTTCTTCCTTTGGCTAGAAGAGAGCTTATATGGGATTATACCAGTCACAATGAAATTAGTCACGTCCGCAAATCATGGCATACCATTCACCAACACAGAAAGGAGTTGCTCATTGGGAAATGAATCATTGATATCTAGGCCATCACGAGGCCTCCCCTCCTCCTCCAAGCGGGACAAGTGGTGCGCCACTTGGTTATCACTAACCTTCCGGTCCACAATCTCCAAATCAAACTCTTGAAGTAACAAGACCCATTGCATCAGCCTAGCTTTGGAATCCTTCTTCGTCATCTAGTACCGGAGTGCAACATGATCAGTATGAATTATGACCTTGGCACCCATGAGATATGGCCGAAATTTTTCCATTGCGAACACAATAGCCAAAAACTCTTTCTTAGTCACCTTGTAGTTCACTTGAGCATCATTCAATGTCTTTCTCGCATAGTACATCAGATGAAATATTTTATTCACTCTTTGACCCAAGACCTCCCCAACCGCAACATCACTCGCGTCACATATAAGCTCGAAAGGCAAGCTCCAATTGGGTGCGGTAATAATAGGAGTGGTAGTCAACTTGTGCTTGAGAAGTTCAAAAGCTTGCATACCTCCCTTATTGAACACGAACTTGGCATCTTTTTCTAATAACTTGCACAAGGGATTCACTACCTTCGAAAAGTCTTTGATAAATCTCCGGTAGAACCCCCCATGCCCAAGAAAACTTCTAACTCCCTTGACTGAAGTAGGGGGAGGGAGCCTTGAAATCAAATCAATTTTTGCTTTGTTCACCTCTATACCATGCTTTGAAATTTTATGCCCAAGAACTATGCCCTCCTCAACCATGAAGTGGCATTTCTCCCAATTAAGCACAAGATTGGTTTCTTCATAACGGGCCAACACTCTATCAAGATTTTTCAAACATTCATCAAACGAGTCACCCACAACACTAAAGTCCTCCATGAACGCCTCTAAAATAACTTCCACCATATCGGTGAAAATGGCCATCATACACCGCTGGAATGTAGACGGTGCATTACACAACCCAAAAGGTATCCTAGAAAAGGCAAAGATGCTATATGGACAAGTGAAGGTGGTTTTCTCCTGATTTTACGGAGCAATCAAAATTTAGTTGTACCCAGAATACCCATCCAAGAAACAGTAGAAGGCACGCCCAGCAAGTCTGTCTATCATTTGATCAAAAAAGGCAATGGAAAGTGATCTTTGCGGGTCTCTTTATTCAACTTGTGGTAGTCCATGCACACCCACCACCCGATGACAGTCCTTGTTGGAATTAACTCATTCTGCGAATTGGTAACCACGATCATACCACTCTTCTTCAGCACACATTGCACCGGTGAAGTTCAGGAGCTATTAGAGATGGGGTACACAACCCGACATCCAACCGTTTGATCACCTCTTTTTTCACAACTTCTTGCATTGCCTCGTTCAACCTCCTTTGATGTTCCGAGGAGGTCTTTGCATCATCTTCCAAAATAATCTTGTGCATACAGAATGCGGGTCTTATCCTCCAAATATTAGCTAAAGTCCATCCAATTGCGTTCTTCCACTTTTGGAGCACCGCTAATGTGGCATCAACCTTCATATTAGTAAGATAAGAGGAAAGAATAACTAGCAAAGTTGAACTAAGGCCTAAGAACTCATACCTAAGGTGTGGATGCAATGGCTTCAACTCCAACACCAGAGGTTCCTCGATTGAAGGTTTTGTTGGTGGAGTCTTCCTATTCTCAAGATCCAAAGAGAGCTTCCTAGGCTCATAAGAGTAAGAGCCCATTCCATGCAAAGCATTTACACACTCCACTCGGCCTTCATCCTCATTTACATCAAGATTCAACAATACTGCCTCTAGAGGGTCCTCCACATTGATCATTGCACTAGTATCATCAACTATCACTGCCATGACAAGGTCCACAAAAGAGCACACTTCAGAACTATTGGGCTGCTTCATTGACTTGCACACATGAAAGACCACTTTCTCATCACCCACCCGGAAGGTGAGTTCCCCTACTTCGATATCAACTAAGGCCTTCCCAGTAGTAAGTAAAGGTCTTCCCAATATGATTGGAACCTCATAATCTACCTCACAATCCAAGATCACAAAATCAGCTAGCAAGATAAATTTGTCCACCCTAACAAGAACATCATCAATAATACCCAATGATCTCTTCATAGTTCTATCCGCCATTTGCAATCTTATGAAGCTGGCCTCGGTTGCCCAATACCCAAAGTCTTGAAAACTGAGTAGGGCATCAAGTTGATACTTGCCCCCAAATCACATAGAGCTTTTGCAAAGTCCGCACTCCCAATGGTGCAAGGAATGGTGAAAGCACCGGGATCTTCTAGCTTCGTGGTCATTGAGTGCACTATTGCACTAACTTGGTGGGTCATCTTGATAGTTTCACAATCTATGGATCTTTTTTTTGTTACCAAGTCTTTCATGAATTTAGCATAACACGACATTTGCTCTAGAGCCTCCACCAAAGGCACATTAATGGATAAGCTCTTCATCATGTCAATAAACTTCTTAAACTGATTCTCATTTTTCTGCTTCGTGAGCCTTTGAGAATAAGGTGGAGGTGACCTTGGCAAAGGAGCCTTGGCTTTAGGCACAACCATTTTCGGCATGTCTATTACATGTTCCCTAGACAGGTTCACGTCATTCTGAATTTCCACCTTGGCATATCAATACTCATTTCCTCATTCACGTTCTCACCAATCACATTTTCAACCACCAAAGGGATTTCATCCTCTTGCAACTCAACTTTATCACTCAAAATTGCTTTTTATTTGGAGGCATTCACATTACCGCCTCGTTCACTTCTTGTATTTACCACCATTACATGTCCGAAATTGTTCCCACCTTTTGGGTTTACTACAGTATCACTTGGTAGAGCCCCCTTATGGCGAGTATTTAAGGATTATGAGATTTGGCCTAATTGAACCTCCAAGTTTCTGATTGAAGTATTGTGGGAAGCCAACTAAGCATCAAAGTCTGTATTCTTTTTCATCATATGTTCAAACATCATTTCAAATTTTCCCATTTCATTGTTGGAAGAACTAGGACCTTGGGATGGAAATGGGGGTGGATTGTTCGGTTGTTGATACATTGGGGGCTTTTGAAAGCCTTGCCCCCGATTTCCTTGGTTGCCATTGTTCCAACCACCCTGATTGTTGTTTCCACCCTAGTTGTTATTGTTGTTGCCGTTCCAATTACCCTGATTGTTCTGATTATTGTTATGGTTGCCCCAATTGGAATTTTGGTTGTTTTTCCCCCAATTACTATTCCCTTGTTGTTGTTGGTTGCCCCAATTGCCTTGGGGTTCCATTATTGTTGGTTGGAAGAATTGCCCCTTTGGCTCTGATAATTGTTCAAATATTGCACTTCTTCATTCTGCCCATCATAACCATCATCTTGGAATCCACCACTATCATTATCATATTGATCTGAATCCCTTTGGTTTTGTTGACCTCTTTATCTTCTTTTGTTCACTAACATGTTGACACCCTCCATAGCATTTACTTGGCGTGGATTTTGAACCTGTTGTAACTGCGCCTTTGCTAGCTGGTTCATTGTTGTTGTCAGCTCTGCTATTGCCTACCCATGATCATGGAGTTCTTTGTGCAAGTGAATGACCGTGGGGTCACCCTGTGGCACATTGGCTCTACTTTGCCAAGCGGAGGACGTGTCAGCCATCTCATCAAGAATGTCACAAGCCTCATCATAAGACAGCTTCATGAAATTACCCCCAGCAAGTTGGTTCACTATGCACAGATTTGTTGTGTTAATGCCCGGATAGAATATCTGTTGTATTATTGCCTCAGTCATATCATTGTTGGGACATTCCTTTACCATGGTTCGGTATCCCTCCCATATCTTATGTAATGGTTCGTTGGGCTCCTACTTGAAATCTAAGATCTCATCCCTCAAAGCTGCCATATGTCCCGGTGAGAAAAACTTTGCAATGAATTTATCCGCCAACTCATCCCAACTAGTGATGGAATGGTTGGGAAGCCTCTTGAGCCAGTCCAATGCCTTCCCTCTAAGTGAGAAAGGGAATAATCTCAACCGAAGTGCATCCTCTGACACATTTGCTTGCTCCCCTAACAGGTGTCAACGAAACCCATGAGATGTTTGTAAGCATTATGTTGGGGAGCACCCGTGAAATACCCTCGCTGCTCCAACAACGTCAGCATCATATTTGTAATTTGAAAATTGCCTGCCTGGATTCGGGATGGGACAATTGCACTAGCATATCCTTGGTTAGGAAGCACTCGAGGAGCCACTCTTGAAGGTGGCGGGGGAGGGTTTGGAACATTATCATTGGCCTAGTGGCCTCTCCTTTGTCATCTACCTCCTCCCCTGGCGGAAGATCTCCAAGAGGTGTGTTGTTTGCTGCCATTTTATACCTGAATTTGCGACACACACAAATTAGTAACGCAGAAGGAAAGAAGAACATTACACAAAACTATTTAGATAGATAGCTAAAACAGTTAGCTCCCCGACAACGACGCCAAAAAGTGATCGATGCCAACCCTACACCACTACAAAGTGGCGAGAGTGGTCGAAGCAGCTTTTACCCGAGATAGTCAGGATCGAATCCACAGGGAGCTAGAATTGGGAATTGGATTCCTATCTAAACTAGAAATGCGTAGTGTTATTAATTATACGTCTAATCATCTTTTGGGTGGTTGTTACTTCTAATATTCATGCTAATGATAAGCTAAATTAAACTAAGAATGATTGCTTGTAAGGTTTTCTAAATAGTTAAAGAGGCACTAGGGAAGTGACTTTCTCCTAGGTGAATATTTGATGGGATCTAAAGCCTAAAGCAAAGAAGTTATGTTGGGGATTGTGATATAGCCAATGCACGGAATTACTCACTCTATACCTTTCGGTAGCTTGAGTGACTTTGCCCTAATTAACTTTCTCAAGACCAATTAAGTGTCAAAATTGTGCAAGCAATATAGGCTCATGTCGGATATTACTATCTCTAGGTTTAACCTTTTAACTGGGGCTATAAATCTCTTGATTACACCCCAATTCCTTATTGGACTGATTTTCCTAGACTCAAGCTCTCTTTCTTAAGAAAAACCCAAGTCAAATAGGCACAAATTAGTGTTTGCAATCATTAATTCAACATGGAAAACACAAATCAGTCCAAATATCAACTACCCATAAACATCTAAGCCTTAAATCAAAAGACTCATCAAATACCCACACTAGGGTTGAGCCACAACCCAAGCTAATGGGTCTAGCTACTTATAATAATGGAAGAAATCAGGAAAATAGATGAAGAATAACCCATAAGATTTAATTACAAATTAAGATAATGAAGATTCAGTGTTAAAGTAGCTACAAATTACTCAAAATAGAACAAAACAGTCGTTCACATGCTCTTGAGTCTAACATATTACAAAAGATACTCTAAAAATATGAAAAGAAAGTATTTATACTAGGCTGAATTTTTTGGACAAAAATACCCCTGATGAGGTACTGTGGTCCGCATAAAATGCACCGCAAACCGCGATGAGGCTTCTTGGCTTGATTATACATCTCTGAATCTGGCCACCATGGGCCGCATAAAATTCACCGCGGACGCGGTGGCTTTAACTGCGGTCCGCACAAAAAGGATCGCGGTCCGCATTAGTTTCCATCTTCAAACTCCCATCTCTCTGAACCCCCCTCTCTGTGCCACAAAATGGATTATGGCTGCGGAGAGCCTACTGCGGCCGCAAGAAATCCTTCGCGGACCGCATTGCCTTAGGCTCCAAAAGTGCACCTCTCTGAGTCTCCTTATTACAGACCGTACTAAATGGATTGCGGCCGCGGTAGGTATGTTGCAGCTGTGCTTTGACTTGTTCTTGGTACTTGTGCATGTTTCACTCTTTTTAAGCTGGTTTTGACTAATTGTCACCTTTTTTACCAAACCCTGCAAACAAGTACAACATGTAAGCCTTTGGGATTATTTTGTATACATTTTTAATCAAAACTCAAGTAAAAAAGAGTGTAAAATGAACTAGAATCCCTAGTTATCACCCACAGATAAGCAACAAAAGCACGCATTTGAACCAACAAACTTATTAATTTAAGATACTATAGGCAGGATATCTATGCAAGAAAACAGGGTTCAGAACCAACTTTGTTAAGGCGAGCATTAAGACCTATTTGTTTGCCTACTAATTATATTCAGCATGGATATGGCTTTTCAGGCAATAGTATGTCATAGTTTTTCACCCAAAATCATTAGTGAGTCCTGTGGATACGTTGCCTAGGTGACTTATAAGGGTGCTTGAATTCAGAATAAATAGGATCCTATAGGCATGATTTCTACGAGTTTGTTAGTGACAAACCTATAGGCATGATTTCTAAGTGTAGCACTGATTTTAACTCATAAAGACAGTTTTATTTCTTTTAGATCATATAGGCATGCTTTCTAATTATTGAATTGATTTAAACCCCTATAGGCAGGATTTCTAAGTTTCAGAACTGATTTCACCCTATAGGCATGATATCTATTAGTTTTAAATCTTATAAGCATGATTTCTAGGTTTGAAATCGATTTTTATTCCTATAGGAATGGTATCTATTAATCGTATTTGAACAAAAATTAACAGATTTCCAGGAAGTATAATTGACTCAAACAAACAAGATCCTATAGGCATGGTCACTAAAGCACATTGAGTTGAAAATAAGTGAAGATCCTATGTACATAATTTCTAATGCAGAACCAAATGTGAAGTCCTATAAGCAGGGTTTCTAGCATGCAAATGATCATGAAAAGTCTTATAGGTAGGATCTCTAAACACAGTACAATATCCACATAATTCAATCAGCATAGTTAAGTCCTATAGGTAGGATTTCTACCCAGCTTTAACAAAAGATATAAGAATAGTGTATTGGAAAAAATAAAGTTCATGTATCGAATTAATTATGAGGTGACATGTCATGACACGTGGACTGGTAAATGAATGATAGTTAGCAAAGAATAGTTGATGAGGCACGAGCTTCAGCAGGAACGGGCAAAGATCCAAGAAAACCAGAAGGGATAGGTGCTCGGACCTCTTGATGTTCTGAAGACACATCGGAAGAATGAACCTAAATAGCAAAAAGGGTATAGATACATATTATTGGTAATTAATAGGCATTAATTACGGAAAAAGTTATAGAATCTATATTGAATCAGTTACGATTGCTAATTATAATGTTACATTAAATGCCATTAATTGTCCATAATGACTCCATAACATGTGGCTAGCCTCATTGGCAGTTGGTTACTATGTCTTTACATGGCCAAGTGGGGTATTTTTGATCACAAAGCTATACAAAGCTATGCTTATACCACTTTTCTAACATAAGAATTTGAGTAGATTTTAGAAGTGATAAATAACTTAATGCCAAGAAAATTTATTAATAGGAGATAAATTAGAATAGAAGAAAGGCAATTCCTAAATCTTCATGTCATTAGCTATATTACTAACACATGAAGGAACGCAAGTATACGAAATAGAATAATGACATTTTGAACATAAATATAAATTACAATGCAAGCACAACAAATGCAACGATCCAACCTGTCATTTTGAGTATTTGCATTTTGCTCAGTAGTTTGGGGGCAAGAATAGCTCCGTATGATGTATTAACACTTGTGTGCAAAATCTCAGTATATTCCGAGTTGATTTAATATGTTTTGGCGCGAGTTTTGGAAATCGAAAGTTCGAAAGTTCATTACGTTTGATTTGAGGTGTGTTTCGTCGTTTCGATGTTGTTATACATGATTTGAAGCTTCTAGTAGGTCTTTATTATATTATGGGACTTGTTGGTATGTCCCCCCGAGGTGCCGAGGGGCTCAGGTGAGTTTCAGATAGGTTTGGGCTCTGTTGCGCTCGTTTTTCTTATGTTCCGACATCATTTCTTCAAGTATAAATGGTACCACATTAAGCAAATGAGCTCAAATTTCTGTTTTGATTGAAGCATTAGATCCATATTGTAATTACGGAGGCATAGCAAAAAGAATCGTCAAATTTGGACATCGTATGAGGACTTTATGGCCATTTTTCTAAGAATTGAGTTGCTAGATTTGTTTCAGATTAATTGCGAAATTGTCACATTTTCGTATTTAAAAATCTGCACTATTTTCAAATATTGAAACCAACATATCTCCTTCATTATAAGGTAAAAAGGAGTGATTCAAAAGCCTATCTTGACTGAAATTTCACAAGGAATCCATTGGAGGCATCAAAAGCAATTTTGGGATTGTTTGGCATGCAAAACGAGGTAGAACAATTGGGCAAAATTACTTAATATGGAAGGTTTGTCATTTGGCCATATTTTGAGTTGGGGAGCTCGGATTTGGATAATTTTTGGAGGCAATTTTCACCATATGGATTGGGGTAAGTGTTCTATACTCGATTTTGGTTATATTTCATGAATCCATCTTCGTCTTTGGCCTTTGATTGATGATTTCAAAGTGAAATTTGGAGGTTTTGTCTAATATTTCATAAAGTGAATTTTGGAGTTTTGTACACCGATTTGTAGTCAGATTTGAGTGAAACTAGTATGGTTTGACTCGTAATTAAATGTGGTATCGGATAAATTTTCTCGGGTTCGGAGGTACGGGCCTGGGTTGGGCTTTTGATTAAAGATTCGAACTTTTTTGATTAGGATTGGTTCCTTTAGCATTGTTTGATGTATTTGATTTGTCTTTTGGTTAGTTTTAAGCCGTTTGGAGGTCAGAACGCGTGTGATAGCATTTTTGGAGCATCACTTGACTTGCTCGGTAGAGGAATCAGCTTGTTCAAGATAAGTAACTCTTTTAAACTTAGTGCTGAGGGTATAAAACCCCGAATTACGTGCTATGTGATTGGTGTTTAGGTGACGCACATGCTAGGAGGAGGGCCTGTGGGCGTGCACCCTGTGAATTGTGACTCCGTTGTTTCCCTGGCACTGTTTAGTGGCCCTAGTTTGTTGATATCTGTGTTTTCACCATGTGATTAATTAATTGAGTTGTCAATCATGCTAGATATCATATTTAGGCTTTATGCTGATATTGTTGGAACCCATAGTGGTCGTTTCTTGCTGTCACCTTACTGATTTTATTGATATTTCATACTCAGTCATATTCATGCATTCATATCATATCCCAGTCTCAATTGTTATTTATTGATACATTATATCAATGTTGTCGGGCTAGTTTAATGACATTGAGGGCCCGAGAGACTGGAAAGATTGATGACTGAGTGAGGCCGAGGGCCTGATTGTGAGGATATTTTTGGAATTGGCCTACATGCCGCAGTATGTTCTATTGATTTATGCCTGAGTGAGGCCGAGGGCCTGATTGTGAGGATATTTATGGGATCGGGCTGCACGTCGCATCATGTTTTATTGATTATGAGTGAGTAAGGCCAAGGGCCTGATTGTTATTCCATGATTGGCTTGTTATAGTGCTTGGGCTGAAGGATCCCCTCCAAAGTCTGCATACCCCCAGTGAGCGTAGGTACCTACTAAGTGCGAGTGCCGAGTGCCGAGTGCCGAGTGATTGGGAGGACTGAGTAGCTGTGAGGACTTAGTGACTGGGAGGATTGAGTGAATTCATACTCTGAGAGTACGCATATGGTTTTGCTACTGAGTCGCATTGTATTTGACATGCACATGACATACAGGCATATAGATGCATTTTTCCTCATGCTGTACAGTATCACGTCATTGATGACTTTTTTACACACATTGATATGTGGGCATAGAGAGGTATTTCACACATGCTATCTGGAAGAAATGAAACATCATATTTATTGTTGAAAAGATTTTTGAAAAAACTCAATTTTCAAACTTACTCGTATTTTCGACGATTTTGGTAAAAGAGTTGAGTTTTCACTGATATACTTGAAAGGCAGAACTATTTTTCGAAAGAATTATTGAAAAGCCAAGCATTTTATCTCTGAATTACTTCCTTATGTATATGTTGTACATTGTTATGAACTGCTATTGGATATTGGTGTTGGACCCGACCTATGTTCCAGCTCGTCACTGCTTTCAACTTAAGTTTAGGTTTGTTACTTATTGAGCACATGGGGTCGGTTGTACTCATACTATACTTCCTTCACATTGTATGCAGATTCAGGATGCCGATGTTGCTGTGTTTGAGAGGAGCTGAATTGGAAGATGTACTTGCGTCCCTGTTGTAGCTGCCTCTTGTTCATGGTAGCCTTATAATTATAAAACTTTGTTTAAGTATTTTTCAAACAGATGATGTATTTACTTCATATCAGCTTTGTAAACTCTATTCTTTGACGCTCATGATTTGTATTACCAGTCCTTGAGAGTGCATAAGATTTAGATAATTTTTTGATTAATTGTCCTATAATGTGATGACCCGACCAGTCGTCTTAAGAATTAATGCCCCGATCCCATATTAACTGCCTTCCCCAAGTTTATTTCTGCTATTTCGATTTGCCGGGATGTTCGATTTTGAGTTTCGGAGAGTTTTGGGATACTTAGTCCCTAAATGAGAGCTTAAGTGTTGGAAAGTTGACCGTAGTCGGAACAGTGTGAAGACGACCTCAGAATCAAAATTCGATGGTCCCGTTAACTCCGTTGGGTGATTTCTGGGTTAGGAGCCTGTTCGGATTGTGTTTTGGAGGTCCGTAGCTAATTTAGGCTTGAATTCCGAAAGTTAAATTTTTGAAGTTTCCGGTCCGATAGTGAGATTTTGATCCGAGGGTCGGAATGGATTTCTGGAGGTTGTAGTAGCTCCGTAGTGTTGAATGTGATGTGTGTGCAAAATTTCAGGTCATTTGGATGCGTTGTGATATACTTTTTGATCGAAAGCGTATTTTGAGGAAATTTGGAGTTCTTAGGCTTAAATCCTTGGTTAATTCAAGGTTTTGATGTTGTTTTAGGTGTTTTAAGGATTGGTACAAGTTTGAATAAGGTATTAGGTGATGTTTGAGCTTTTGGTTGAGGTCCCGGAGGCCTCGGGGTAATTTCGGATGGTTAACAAGAAGTTTGATGAAATATTGCAGCTGCTGTATTTTTGCTGCTTCTGGTATTTTTGCATCTGCGGTTTGGGGACCGCAGGTGCGACGCCGTAGAAGCGGCTAAGGGGCCACAAAAGCGGATTTTGGTCTTTTCTTCAAGAACCGCAGAAGCGGTACCATATCTGCGGATTTGGGAGTCGCAGATGCGGAAGCTAGCTCTTTAAGTGAAAGTCGCAGATGCGACATTTGTTCCGTAGAAGTGGGACCGCATCATGACCGCAGATGCGGAAACTGCTGGGCATTATTTTAAAAGGGGTTCCACGACTTGGGGGGTTTATTTCCACTATTTCTAATCGTTTTTGGAGCAATTTGAAGGGGATAGAAGAAGGATTCGAGGCGAATCACTTGGAGGTAACATCCTTGACTTCATAACTCGTTTCTATGTGATTGCAGACCTAATTAGTGATGAAACATTTGGAAAAAATGGGTAATTAGGGCTTGAGTTTAAGAGACCTTTAAATGAGGATTAGAGGGGTCATTTAGACTCCGAATTCAATGTTCTTGTTATGTACAGACTCGTGAGAGTACGAGGTTTTTGAAAATATAAATTTTACCTAATTACGAGACGTGGGCCCGAGGGGCATTTTGGTCATTTTACATAATTTCGCGTATTTGCTTTGACTTTAATTGTAGAATCAGTTACTTGAAGTGTTATTTACATTATGCAATTGAATTGAATAGATTTGGGCCATTTGGAGTTGAGTACTCGTGGCAAAGACGTGGTGTCGGGTTGATTTTGAGCTGGTTCGAGGTAAGTGGCTTGTCTAACCTTGTATAGGGGACCTTCCCCTTAGGATATGACATATATGTTAATTGAGATGCCTTGTACCTGAGGTGACGAGTGCGTACTTGAGCTAATTGTTGAAAATCCAGTTTTTACTTTAAGTATTTCAATTGAGTTCCTTTTTCCTGCTTATTTCTACTTGCGAATTTAGCCTGTAGTTAGTTTAGAAAAGCATGTTTAGTTGACTTAATTTCCTGTTTGCTTAAACTGCCTTAATTGCAATACGTGAAGCATGTTAGGATAGAATTAACTATTTACTTGGTACGAAATTAGCATTTGGTTGAGTATTCTTGGGTTGTTTATGCGTGTTTTAATTTGGGACTACGAGACGGCATCCCGAGAGATCCTCTGTACGTATTTATGATTTGGACTGAGGTGTGGGATACCAAGATATCCTTGGCATGTATATTGAGGATACCGAGAGATCCTCGAGATACCAAGAGATCCCTAACATATATTGAGGATACCAAGAGATCCTCGGGATACCAAGAGATCCCTGGCATGTATATTGAGGATACCGAGAGATCCTCAAGATACCAAGAGGTCCCTAGCATATATTGAGGATACCAAGAGATCCTCGAGATACCAAGAGATCCCTGGCACGCATATTGAGGATACCAAGAGATCCTCGGGATACCAAGAGATCCCTAGCATATATTGAGGATACCAAGAGATCCTCGGGATACCAAGAGATCCCTGAAACGTATATTGAGGATACCAATAGATCCTCAGGATACCAAGCGATCCCCCGGTTATCATCCTTGCTATGAGTGTTATTTCCTTGTGGTTGCCTTTATCTCTATTTTCGTTATTGTACTTTTATTATCCTGTATAGATTCTTACTGTAGATTCTCAATTTTACTACTTATCTTATCTTGTCATCTTATTAATTTATTTAATCTCAGTAGGGCCCTGACCTTCCTCGTCACTACCCGACCGAGGTTAGGCTTGACACTTACTGAGTACCATTGTGGTGTACTCATGCCCCTTCTGCGCATGTTTTTCACGTGCAGATCCAGGTGCCGCTGCTCAGGTCTACCATCCTTGAGGGAGGCGACTACTTTAGAGACTCTGAGGTACATTTGCCGTGTCCGCAGACCAAGGAGTCCCTTTCCATTCATGCCTTTAGTATTTAGCCCTTATGTATTTTTTTTCTATTCTTTTTAGACATTCCGGAGTTAGAGCTATGTAGTATTTATCTTAGTTTGTGATTTGTGGGTTTCTGGGTCTTGGATTTAGATATTGGTTTTTGAGACTTATATATGGTGTATGACGATCAACACATTTAAATACTATTATTGTTTTATTTCTGTTTTTAAATTGTTTTACTTCTGCAAGTTTTGTTATCTTTCACAATTTAGGCTTACCTAGTCGTAGAGACTAGGTGGTGTCACGACAGTTCACGGAGGGCGAACCGGGGTCGTGACAAGTTGGTATCAGAGCTCTAGGTTCATAGGAGTCATGGATCACAAGCTGGTTTATTAGAGTCTCACTGATCGGTACGGAGACGTCTGTACTTATCTACGAGAGGCTATGTAACTGTTAGGAAAATTCCACTTCATTTGATTTCCTTGTAGTGCGATATTTTGACATCACAATTCTAAACTTCTGTCTTCTATTCTCTCATAGATGGTGAGGACACGTGCTATCCAAGATGATCAGTCACCCGTGCCCCTTACTGCAGCCGTCACAGGACGGGGCCGGGGTATAAGCGGGGATGCGCATGTGGTGCAGCCAGAGCACCTGCATGAGCTGTCGTCGAGGTACCACCAGCGGATCCAGTCGGAGTCCAGGCACCTGACGCGCCTACTGCTACTATCAATCCAGCTCTTCAGGAGACTTTGGCATAGTTCATGAGCATGTACACCACCTTGGCTCAGGCAGGGTTGCTTCCCCTTGCTGCAGCCACATCTCCAGGCCAGGGGAGGAGCATAGACTCCTGCCGCCCGCACTCCTGAGCAGCGAGTGCATGTTGAGCAGGTCCCTGAGATTATCCCTGTGCCACATGTAGTGCCAATTCAGCCCGAGGATAGGGTAGCGGCTTCCGAGGATGAGCAACTGAGGCTTGAGAGGTTCAAGAAGTACAAGCCTTCTATATTCAGTAGTCTAGCATCGGAGGATGCTCTGGGATTTATTGATAAGTGTTACCGCATTCTCCGTACCATGGGTATCTCAGGATCGAGCAGGGTTTCTTTCACTACCTTCCAGCTTCGAGGAGCCGCATATGAGTGGTGGAACACCTATGAGTTAGACAGTCCAAATGAGGTTGCTTCATTGACTTGGGCTCAGTTTTCAGATCTGTTCTTGAGGGAGTTTGTTCCTTAGAGCCTCAGAGATGCATGACGCATAGAGTTTGAGCATTTGCGCCAGGGTGCTATGACTATTTCAGAATATGCTGTCTATTGCACCAGTTTGGCTAGGCATGCACCAACCTTGGTTTCTACTATTTGCGAGAGAGTTTGCTAGTTTATTGAGGGGCTTATTCCCAGCATCAAATCTAGCATGGCTTGTGAGTTGGAGATGGATATTTCTTATTAGCAGGTGATGAGCATTTCTAGGAGATTTGAGGGTATGCATGCTAGGGAGAGAGATGAGAGGGAGGCGAAGAGGTCTCTAGAGTCGGGACATTATTTTGGTGCCCGTACCCCAGCTGCAGGTCATCATAGTAGGGGTTATATGAGTCGCCCTGTTCATTCATCTCTTCCAGTAGCCAGTAGTGCTCCAGCTCCTCCTAGGCCTCAGGAGCCTTATTATGCTCCTCCGGTTTCTAGCGCGCCTCCTGCGCGAGGTGCTTTTAGAGGTCAGTCCAGCAGACCTGGCCCTAGCCAGTCACAGCCACCACATCCTCCCAGAGCTTGTTTTGAGTGTGGTGTCACATGCCACGTGGTGAGGTATTGCGCTAGACTTGGGAGGAGTGCACCTCCACATACTTCTCAGCCACAACATGCCCCCCATAGTTCTCAAGCTATGATTACAGCTCCAGTTGCTACCCCACCTGCTCAGCCAGCTAGAGGTGGAGGTCGGGGAGGTAGAGGCCGCCCTCGAGGGGGATGCCAAGCCAGATACTATGCCTTTTCTCCCCGTACCGAGGCTGTTGCCTCCGATTCTGTCATCACAGGTATTATATTGGTTTGCAACAAAGATGCATCGGTTCTATTCGATCCAGGCTCTACTTACTCTTATGTGTCTTCTTATTTTGCTCTGTATTTTGGTGTACCTCGGGATTCTTTGAGTTCCCCTATTTATGTTTCTACTCATGTGAGAGATTCTCTTGTCGTAGACCGCGTTTATCGATCGTGTTTGGTTGCTCTTAGTGGTTTTGAGACCAGAGTCGATCTATTGTTACTCAGCATGGTTGATTTTGATATTATCTTAGGCATGGACTGGTTGTCGCCCCATTATGCTATTCTTGATTGTCACGCCAAAACCGTGACACTGGCTATGCCAGGTGTACCGCATGTTGAGTGGAGGGGTACTTTAGATCACTCCCAGTAGAGTTATTTCTTTCCTTAAAGCTCAGCGTATGGTTGAGAAGGGGTGTGACGCGTATTTAACTTATGTGAAAGATGTCAGTATTGATACCCCTTCAGTTGATTCAGTCCCAGTAATATGGGATTATCTCGATGTGTTCCCAACTGATCTTCCGGGCATGCCGCCTGATAGGGATATTGATTTTGGCATTGATCTATTGCCGGACACTCAGCCCATTTCTATTCCTCCATATCGTATGGGTCCTCCTGAGTTGAAGGATCAGTTGCAGGAATTGCTTGATAAGGGTTTTATTCGGCCCAATGTTTCACCTTGGGGTGCTCTTGTCTTGTTTGTGAAGAAAAAGGATGGTTCTATGCGTTTGTGTATTGATTACCGCCATTTGAACAAGGTTACAGTGAAGAACCGTTATCCTTTGCCTCGTATTGATGATCTTTTTGACCAGCTTCAGGGTGCACGAGTGTTTTTTAAGATTGATTTGTGCTCAGGTTACCATCAGTTGAAGATTCGGGTGCCAGACATCCCGAAGACTACTTTCAGGAGTCGGTATGGTCATTACGAGTTCCTTGTCATGTCATATGGGCTGACCAATGCCCTAGCAACCTTTAAGCATTTGATGCATAGTGTGTTCCGGCTATATCATGACTCGTTCCTCATTGTCTTTATTGATGATATCCTAGTGTATTCCCAGAGTTGGGAAGATCATGAGCAACACCTAAGGATTGTGCTTCAGACTTTGAGAAAGAAAAAGTTATATGCTAAGTTATCGAAATGTGAGTTTCGGTTGGATTCAGTGGCATTCTTAGGCCACGCGGTATCGAGTAAGGGTATTCAGGTGGATTTGAAGAAGATAGAGGCCGTGCAGAGTTGGCCCAGACCATCCTCAGCTACAGAGATCCGCAGTTTCCTTTGTTTGGCAGGTTACTACCGTTATTTTGTGGAGGGGTTTCATTGATTGCAGCCCCTATGACCAGGTTGACCCAGAAGGGTGCTCCATTTCATTGGACAAAGGAGTGTGAGGTGATCTTTCAGAAGCTCAAGACAGTTTTGACTACATCCCCAGTTTTGATATTGCCTACAGGTTCGAGGTCTTATACGGTCTATTGTGATGCCTCGAGGATTGACCTCGGAGTGGTGTTGATGTAGGATGATAGGGTGATTGGTTACACATCCAGACAATTGAAGATACATGAGAAGAATTACCTTGTTCACGACCTTGAGTTAGCTGCCATTGTTCACGCCCTGAAGATTTGGCGCCATTATTTATACGGGGTTCCCTATGAGATTTATACTGACCATCAGAGCTTGCAACACTTGTTCAAGCAAAAGGATCTAAATTTGCGCCAGAGGAGGTGGTTAGAGTTGCTGAAGGATTATGACATCACCATCTTGTATCACCCGGGCAAGGCCAATGTGGTGGCCGATGCTTTGATTCTCCGGGCGGAGAGTTTAGGGAGTTTGGCTTATTTAGCAGCATTAGAGAGGCCTATGGCAATGGATGTTCAGGCCTTAGCCAGCCAGTTTGTGAGATTGGATCTTTCGGAACCCAGTCGGGTTCTAGCTTGCGTGGTTTCTCGGTCTTCCTTATTTGATCGTATCAGGGAGCGACAGTATGATGACCCTCATTTGCTTGTCCTCAAGGACAAGGTTCAGCACGGTGATACCAGAGATGTGACTATTGGTGAGGATGGGGTATTGAGGATGCAGGGTTGGATTTGTGTACCCAATGTTGATGGGCTTCGGGAGTTGATTCTAGAAGAGGCCCATAGTCCGCGGTATTCCATCCATCCGGGTGCCATATAGATGTATCAGGATTTGAGGTAGCACTATTGGTGGAGGAGGATGAAGAAAGATATAGCTGGATTTGTAGCTCGGTGCCTCAACTATCAGCAGGTGAAGTATGAACACCAGAGGCTGGGTGGGTTGCTTCAGCAGATAGAGATTCTGGAGTGGAAGTGGGAGCAGATCAGCATGGACTTTGTAGTTAGACTCCCACGGACTTTGAAGAAGTTTGATGCTATTTGGGTGATTGTGGATCGGCTGACCAAGTCCGCTCATTTCATTCCTATGTGTAGTACCTATTCTTCGGAGTGGTTGGTAGAGATTTATATCCGGGAGATTGTTCGTCTACATGGTATTCCAGTTTCCATTATTTCAGATGGAGTTTCTTAGTTCACATCATGGTTTTGGAGGGTCGTTCAATGTGAGTTGGGTACTCGGGTAGAGTTGAGTACAACATTTCACCCTCAGACGGACGGACTGTCCGAGCACACTATTCAGATTCTTGAGGATATGATCCGTGCGTGTGTGATTGAGTTTAGAGGATTTTGGGATCAGTTCTTGCCATTGGCAGAGTTTGCTTACAACAACAACAACTATCAGTCCAGCATTCATATGGCACTATATGAGGCTTTATATGGTAGGCGGTGTAGGTCTCCGGTGGGTTGGTATGAGCCGGGTGAGGCCAGATTATTGGCCACAGATTTGTTTCAGGATGCTTTGGAGAAGGTGAAAATATTTTAGGACAGACTTCGTACAACCCAGTCCAGACAGAAGAGTTATGCAAACCGGAAGGTTCGTGATGTTTCCTATATGGTCGGAGAGTGGGTTCTGCTTCGGGTTTTGCCTATGAAGGGCGTTATGAGATTTGGCAAGAAAGGAAAGTTGAGTCCAAGGTTTATTGGCCCGTTTGAGATATTGAGGCGTGTTGGGGAGGTTGCTTATGAGCTTGCCTTACCTCCCAGCTTGGTAGGAGTTCATTCGGTATTTCATGTTTCGATGATCCGGAGGTATCACGGTGATTCGTCGCACGTGTTGGATTTTAGTTCAGTCCAGTTGGATAAGGATCTATCCTATGTTGAGAAGCCAGTGGCGTATTGGACAGGCAGGTTAGAGAGCTAAGGTCAAAGAACATTGCATCAGTAAAGGTTCAGTGACGGGGTCAGCCGGTTGAGGAGGCGACCTGGGAGACCGAGCAGGAGATGCGCTGCCGTTACCTGCATCTTTTCACTACTTCAGGTATGTCTCTATGCTCATTCGAGGATGAATGAATGTTTAAGTGTAGGAGGATGTGACGACCCGAACGGTCGTCTTAAGAATTAACGCCCCGATCGCCTATTAACTGCTTTCCCCAAGTTTATTTTTGCTATTTCGATTTGCCGGGATGTTCGGTTTTGAGTTTCGGAGAGTTTTGGGACATTTAGTCCCTAAATGAGAGCTTAAGTGTTGGAAAGTTGACCGTAGTCAGAACAGTGTGAAGATAATGTCGGAATGGAAATCCGATGGTTCCGTTAGCTTCGTTGGGTGATTTAGGGGTTAAGAGCGTGTTCGGATTGTGTTTTGGAGGTCCGTAGCTAATTTAGGCTTGAAATGCCGAAAGTTTAATTTTTGAAGTTTCCTGTCCGATAGTGAGATTTTGATCCGAGGGTCGGAATGGAATTCCAAAGGTTGGAGTAGCTTCGTAGTGTTGAATGTGATGTGTGGGCAAAATTTCAAGTCATTCGAACGCGTTGTGATAGACTTTTTGATCCAAAGCGTATTTTAAGGAAATTTGGAGTTCTTAGGCTTAAATCCTTGGTTAATTCGAGGTTTCGATGTTGTTTTAGGTATTTTAAGTATTGGTACAAGTTTGAATAAGGTATTAGGTGATGTTTGTGCTTTTGGTTGAGGTCTCGGGGGCCTTGGGGTGATTTCGGATGGTTAATGAGAAGTTTGAGGAAATGTTGCAGCTGCTGTATTTTTGCTGCTTTTGATATTTCCGCATCTGCAGTTTGGGGACCGCAGGTGCGGCGCCGTAGAAGCGGCTAAGGGGCCGCAAAAGTGAGTTTTGGTCTTTTCTTCAGGAACTGCAGAAGCGGTACCGCATCTGTGGATTTGGGAGTCGCAGATGCGAAAGCTGGCTCTTTAAGTGAAAGTCGTAGATGCGACACTTGTTCCGCAGAAGCGGGACCGCAGATGCGGAAACTGCTGGGCATTATTTTAAAACGGGTTCCGCGACTTGGGGGTTTATTTCCACCATTTCTAATTGTTTTTGGAGCTCTTTGAAGGGGGATAGAAGAAGGATTCGAGGGGAATCACTTGGAAGTAACATTCTTGACTTTATAACTCGTTTCTATGTGATTACAGACCTAATTAGTGATGAAAAATTAGGGATAAATGGGTAATTAGGGCTTGAGTTTAAGAGACCTTTAAATGAGGATTTGAGGGGTCATTTGGACTCTGAATTCAGTGTTCTTGTTATGTACAAACTCGTAAGAGTATGAGGTTTCTGAAAATGTTAATTTCACCCGATTCCGAGACGTCGGTCTGAGGGGTGTTTTGGTCATTTAACATAATTTCGCGTATTAGCTTTGACTTTAATTGTAGAATCAGTTACTTGAAGTGTTATTTACATTATGCAATTGAATTGAATAGATTTGGGCCATTTGGAGTCAAGTACTCGTGGCAAAAACGTGGTGTCAGGTTGATTTTGAGCTGGTTCGAGGTAAGTGGCTTGTCTAACCTTGTATAGGGGACCTTCCCCTTAGGATATGACATATATGATAATTGAGATGCCTTGTATGTGAGGTGACGAGTGCATACTTGAGCTAATTATTGAAAATTCGGTTTTTACTTTAAGTATTTCAATTGAGTTCATTTTTCCTGCTTATTTGTACTTGCGAATTTAGCCTGTTGTTAGTCTAGAAAAGCATGTTTAGTTGACTTAATTTCCTGTTTGCTTAAATTGCCTTAATTGCATTACGTGAAGCATGTTAGGATAGAATTTACTATTTACTTCGTACGAAATTAGCATTTGGTTGAGTATTCCTGTGTTGTTTCTGTGTGTTTTAATTTGGGACTACGGGACGGCATCCCGGGAGATCCCCTGTACGTATTTATGATTTGGACTGAGGTGCGGGATACCAAGAGATCCCTGGCATGTATATTAAGGATACCGAGAGATCATCGGGATACCAAGAGATCCCTAGCATATATTGAGGATACCAAGAGATTCTCGGGATACCAAGAGATCCCTGGCATGTATATTGAGGATACCGAGAGATCCTCGGGATACCAAGAGATCCCTGGCAAGAATATTGAGGATACTAAGAGATCCTCGGGATACCAAGCGATCCTCCAGTTATCATCCTTGCTATGTGTGGTCTTTCCTTGTGGTTGCCTTTATCTCTGTTTCTGTTATTGTACTCTTATTATCCTGTATAGATTCTTACTATAGATTCTCAATTTTACTGCTTATCTTATCTTGTCATCTTATTATTTATTTAATCTCAGTAGGGCCCTGACCTTCCTCGTCACTACCCGACCGAGGTTAGGCTTGGCACTTATTGAGTACCGCTGTGGTGTACTCATGCCCCTTCTGCACATATTTTTCATGTGCAGATCTAGGAACCACTGCTCAGGCCTACCATCCTTGAGGGAGGCGACTGCTTTAGAGACTCCGAGGTACATCTGCCGCGTCCGGAGACCAATGAGTCCCTTTCCATTCCTCCTTTTAGTATTTAGCCCTTATGTATTTTTTTCTATTCTTGTTAGACATTACGGAGTTAGAGATATATAGTATTTATCTTAGCTTGTGATTCATGGGTTTCCGGGTCTTGGATTTAGATATTGGTTTTTGAGACTTATATATGGTGTATGCCAAGCGGCACATTTAAACACTATTATTATTTTATTTTTATTTTTAAATTGTTTTACTTATGCAAGTTTGGTTATCTTTCGCAATTTAGGCTTACCTAGTCGTATAGACTAGGTGCCATCACGACAGTTCACGGAAGGCGAACCGGGGTCACGACAGTTAAATTGTCACGAACCAAACCGATGGGTCGCGACGGGTTCCTGAGTCCTACCTGTCAAACACACCTAAACATGCGTCTAGGATATGAACCTATATAATGTCTACTGCATTTCGAAATTGACATACATGAAGGAAACCTGCCATTAAGGCATATGTACGTATACATGCAGAATACAATGGGTGAGCCGGCAAGGCTGCTATAAGCAATTATACATCCAAAACTGAAAGCCGACAAGGCCACATACAATCCAACTAGATATACTGTCCACAGACCTCTAATTGAAACATAACTGTACAAAGACGGGACTGAGCCACGTCATACCCATATGCATATATATACAAACATATCGTACCAAAATTAAAAGCAGCTTCAGATCAAATGGAGCACGCCAATTCTCGCTGGTCTGGGATCCTAAGAAGGGGGACCGTCAGCTTGCGTACCTGCACCTGCGGGCATGAAACGCAAGCCTTGTGAAATAGTGCGCCTGTACGAAAAATGTACTGAGCATGTAAGGCATGTAAATTAGTACGTAACAGACATAGATGAAACATGGAATATAGAAACATGTCTTTAAATCTGAATAACTTTGTAAATTCTAAAACATTTATAAAATTATGCACATGCATATAAATGTCGTGTCATGCATAGGTATGAGTGTACATAATATCATCAAGCCACTGAGGGCATCCCATGATATCGTCTCGGCCACTGTGGGCACATCATCAACATATACCAGCTGATCAGGTTGTGGTGCGTATATAGCGCCATAACCTCTTCCCATATCCTATATACATATACGTACATATGTATGAGTATATAATGCCGTCTCAGTCATATTTCAGCCACTGTAGGCAACATCATCATATACCAGCTGATCAGGTGGTGGTACATATATAATGCCGTAACCTTTTTTCCGTATCCCATATAAATATAATATACATATATACGCGTATATAATGTCATTTGGTCATGGGTCAATGCACATGTATAAATGAGAGAAATGCATGAAAAATACGTAATAATCTCAATATTCCTTCTGGATATACCTTTTCAACTGTGTATTATTTTGAGACCCATGAACAAAATATAATAATATTTTTCATGGGGAATCAAGAATATAGACACCCCTGCTATTTCTATGAATAGAGTAATTTATGAAAACTGTATAGCTCGTTTCTTTAGTATAATTTGGACCATGCCAAAAGAAAGAATGAAGGGCCTTAACATACCTGTTCCCGGATTTATTTGAACGAATCTGCTCTGAACATTTTTGAACTGATGAATGGATTTAAATATAAAACTTGTTCCAACGTTTCTTGGTTTGAAATTATAAGAAGAAAACGTTTCTGATTTCTTTGAAATTTTGGAAGGAATACGATTTTGATTTTTTGAAAGGAATACGTTTTGGCTCCTGGGAATTCTGGAGAGGAGTACGTTTCTTTGTTCCTTGGAATTTTTGATTCATATGGGATTGTATAACCAGACAACTTAGATTAGTCATTACTTTTCATTTATGCCTAGGCTGCCACCTAAGCATAAGTGACTTATTAGTCACATTCTTGACATGGTGGATGATTGC